>NC_134474.1:43157997-43491899 GCF_964194025.1 Convolutriloba macropyga
TACTTAGACTTGGTTGTTTTAAGAGCTATATTTCAGTGGACTATAACTTCCATTACCGGAAAAAGAAATTAATTAGTGCGCGCTTCAAATATTTTTTATATACAGCTTTGAGAGAACAATTGGGACCACAGTCTCTACTTAATTGTCATTCGGTTTTCTTCGAAAACTCTTTCATATTTGATAGGTTTTTGGTTGCCAGCCACTCCGCAGCTGGAAGCCTTCAAACAATAAAAAATGCAAAACTCTACTTATAGCACCCTTTCGTTCATGTTTTATTCCAATTTTTAGAAAAGTGTCTGACAATTTAGCTTTCAAGCCGTTAGTTCAGATAAGATTTTCAAACTGATGTATCCTGTTTGTCGATATGTTTCTAGAACCATAAAAAACTCCAGAGCCAAGTTAGAGACAAAAAACGCAAAATAATGTAATTTTGTGTTGATAAATTGTCCTGAAATAGGGTTCGATTGAGGCCTCGGTTAACAGACCGGGGAGCCTGCCTGAGGGATGCAAAAAAGTTTTAGATGCGGCGTTCTGTTTCTGTGTCCTGGTCAACATCAACGTACCCTCTTGCAGTGAAAAAACGATCAAAGCGTTCTTCCTGCTTCTTATCATCACTTGGGTTTCGATTGGTTCTTGAGTTGCTTGTGCAAGATCTGATAACTACCCCTTTTTATCAATTTTTATCGAGGAGGCTTCTTTGCTCTTGATAATCAGACTTTTAGCGTTATATTCTTGATCACGTTTATCAGTTCCGTTGTTCCCTTGCGTAGAAATTTTTTTACGAGGGTGCAGCTTTGCTTCCAAAACCATAAACAAGGAAAAATTCCGTGAGTTATTCTGGCTGGAAAAGATCTTAAGCGTAAGGGAGAGCAAAGTGCAAAAAACGAAGCCGAACTAATAGGTGGAAATATTTAGCAAATAATTCCAGTTTGGGAAGAAAACGACAGACGCAAAGAAAAGCCAGGCATAAAAGCACGGCAAAATGGTGGACAAACCGACCCAACAAAATGTTTGATGAGCGACGCATGCAACGAATGAGGAGAAACAAAATCAGTACAAGTTTGATAAATTTTTAATTTCAAATTATTTCTTTTGAGTTACTCTCGTCCAACTTGAGTCAGCATTCTTTATAAAAAGTCAGTCATTCACATTAAAAGATTTATACCAAACTAGAAGAGAAGATATTATCCAGAAAACTGCCCAAGAGCAAAGAAGAAGGGAGGAACAAAATCAGTAAAAGTTTAATAAATTTTTAATTTCAAATTATTCTTTTGAGTTACTCTCGTCAAACCTGAATCAGCATTATTTATAAAAAATCAGTCATTTACATTAAAAGATTTATACCAAACTAGAAGAGAAGACTATATCCAGAATACTGCCCAAGAACAAAGAAGAAGGTAGGTATAAAGAAGAAGAAGGTATAAAAAGTCAATCATTCACATTAAAAGGTTTATACCAAACTAGAAGAGAAGACATTATCCAGAAAACCTGCTCAAGAGCAAAGAAGAAGGGAGGAACAAAATCAGTACAAGTTTGATAAATTTTTAATATCAAATTTATTTTTTTGAGTTACTCTCGTCAAACCTGAGTCAGCATTATTTATAAAAAGTCAGTCATTTACATTAAAAGATTTATAACAAAATAGGAGTGAAGACATATCCAGAAAACTGCCCAAGAGCAAAGAAGAAGGGAGGAACAAAATCAGTACAAATTATGTTGGCGCCAATGCAAATCAGCTAGAAAAGCTATCAGAAAGCAGGAAATAACTTTTGACAATGAAAAAATCTTGAAATTTGTCAAAATTCAAAAATGGTCAAAACTGAAAAATTTTACAAGCTGGGACCAAAAATCTGTACAACCCCCCCCCGATTTTGGGAAGGCAAAACCCGAGCAACCCGAGGATATGGCAGACGGTTAGTGTTACCTCTAAACTACTGATGGACCTTACGGACGTTGTTGCATCAGACCCACAAATAAGGCTATTAGCACTTAAATGTTGCAAAATTGGCATTTTTCGATATTTTGTTATTTATTGTTAAATTTTCTTAAGTTGTTTATTTTATTATACTTTAGATGATCATTAAAGGTCAAATACCGTACATTCGAGGCATCTAGAGCCACATAATAACCATCCGCGCTTATGTCAAAAGAAGTAAAAAATGCAGTAATTTGACATTTACTATGTAAACAATGACCTAAACCATTTTCTTGATTAACCATTCAGAAACAATTAGCAATGATGTTATAAATGATGAATATTTGATCATTTACTTTAACCTAATTGTCTGAGAAGTGAAACCGAAATGTATTTAGAACCATTGGAAACTGTTACCAAGAGCAGTTGACTCTCAGATTGACTAAAATTTGGTTCTTTAACAACTTTTGTCTTTTTTGCTAAGTTTTGCTAGATCTTAAGATCTTGCGACTTTTAAGTTAGTTGAGCTTACTTAACGAAAAGTTAGCAATAACACTAGCTACTGGCTGAAGCCTTACAAACTTCAGCACGAGATTGAACATAGGTTATCACTTAGGATTTTCTTAACTGCAAGCAACAAAATTAAAGTTACAGTCCTTTAATGCGTCCGAGCAACTAATTATTTCTGCGATATTGTTAGTCAATTGAACCCTGTGAAGAACCAGGCCGGCGTAAAACTCGAGAACCTGAACGTGAAGATTAGGTTCCGCTGAGATTCTTGAGCAGCCGCAACAAGTTTGATAAATTTTTAATTTCAATTTATTTCTCTTACGTTACTCTCGTCAAACCTGAGTCAGCATTATTTATAAAGAGTCAGTCATTCACATTAAAAGATTTATATCATAATAGAAGAGAAGACATTATCCAAAAATCTGCCCAAGAGCATTGTAGAAGGTAGGTATAAAGAGGAAGAAGGTATAAAACGTCAGTCGTTCACATTAAAAGATTTTTTACCAAACTAGAAGAGAAGACATTATCTGGAAAACTGACCAAGAGCAGTGAAGAAGGCAGGTATAAAGAAGAAGAAGGTATAAGACGTCAGTCGATCACATTAAAAAATTTATATCAAACTAGATGAGTAGACATTATCCAGAAAACTGCCCAAGAGCAGTGAAGATGGTAGGTATGTAGAAGACGAAAGTATAAAAAAACAGTCATTTACATTAAAAAATTTATACCAAACTAGAAGAGAAGGCATTATCCAGAAAACCGCCCAAGAGCAAAGAAGAAGGGAGGAACAAAATCAGTACAAGTTTGATAAATTTTTAATTTCAAATTATTTCTTTTGAGTTACTCTCGTCAAACATGAGTCAGCATTATTTATAAAAAATCAGTCCTTCACATTAAAAGATTTATACCAAACTAGAAGAGAAGACATTATCTGGAAAACTGACCAAGAGCAGTGAAGAAGGCAGGTATAAAGAAGAAGAAGGTATAAGACGTCAGTCGATCACATTAAAAAATTTATATCAAACTAGATGAGTAGACATTATCCAGAAAACTGCCCAAGAGCAGTGAAGAATGTAGGTATAAAGAAGAAGAAGGTATAAAAAGTCAGTCATTCAAATTAAAAGATTTATACCAAACTAGAAGAGAAAGCATTATCCAGAAAACTGCCCAAGAGCAAAGAAGAAGGGAGGAACAAAATCAGTACAATTTTGATAAATTTTTAATTTCAAGTTATTTGTTTTGAGTTTCTCTCGCAAACCAGAGTCAGCATTATTTATAAAAAGTCAGTCGTTCACATTAAAAGATTTATACCAAACTAGAAGAGAAAACATTATCCAGAACACTGCCCAAGAGCGAAGAAGAAGGGAGGAACAAAATCAGTACAAGTTTGATAAATTTTTAATTTCAAATTATTTTTTTTGAGTTACTCTCGTCAAACCTGAGTCAGCATTTTTTTTATAAAAAGTCAGTCGTTCACATTGAAAGATTTATAGCAAACTAGAAGAGAAGACATTATCCAGAAAACTGCCCAAGAGCAAAGAAGAAGGGAGGAACAAAATCAGTTCAAGTTTGATAAATTTTTAATTTCAAATTATTTTTTTTGAGTTACTCTCGTCAAACCTGAGTCAGCATAATTTATAAAAAAGTCAGTCGTTCACATTAAAAGATTTATACCAAGCTAGAAGAGAAGACATTTTCCAGAAAACTGCCCAAGAGCAAAGAAGAAGGTAGTCAATCAATTACCACCCAATGAAGTGAAAAATACGTAGACGGTGTGGGGCAGAAAAAGCCAGAATTTGGTGATCTGATGAGGGAAAATGAAACGGGATCAGCCGGAATGAAGCGAAAACCCAGGAAAGAATGGTGCAAACTAGAAAAAGCAAAACAAGGTGAACGCAACTTAAATTCCACGAAAAACGACGGCAAGACGGAGACAAAAAGGATATTCGCAGGTGAAAAAATTAAAAGCATGACGAAACAGATGAAACAAAAACGCCAGGCAAAAGACGCACCAATGGAGAAAGATAGAGATAGGCGAAATTCTAATACCAGGTGAAAGACGCATTGCAAAACTATCAAAAACAAAAATAAGCTCGTAATTATGTCTAACAAAACAAACGACTCAAGAAAACAGAAATTATATATCCTTTACGCCTGAATCAGCTATGTCACCACCTAGAAACGATTGAGGCAGATATAATTGGATTTAAAAGGGCACAAGTCACCATGGGAAGTCACAACAATCACATGAAAATAATTTGCTGCAATACACTAAGGCAACGAACTTGTAGGAAAAATCAAGGCAATAAACTATGTGGTAAAATCCAAAAAGTTCAATAAAGTGATATTCATTTGATTAAAACCAACTTTTTCGAACTACGCCTTCATCATCAAGTTAAAATAAAGTATTTGTACGATAAAATAAATTGATCTAACAATCTTTTACCTGGTATGTGACTAAAGATGTTTTAATCTTTGAATTGAATTCAACGCAATTGATGCTTTTTTAAAATAAATCTTAGGAGCCTCGTTTAAAAACTCGTTATCTACAACTCAAAACGATTTGTTCAAGCCCACAAGCTCCTTGATTTTTGCAAGCCATGGACATGATATTTCGTTTTCATTCTTCAGAGCTCTGGATTACTCCAGAGCTCTGAAGAATCCCTCTTTTATTTTTTGGAACATATTGTTGACAAATATTTTGTTTTTGTCTTTAACATAGTCAAGTTCCAAAAACTATAGCCCATTTTTCATCTTTGATTTAAAGCTTGAATGGTACCTAGGAATTGAAAATTTACGACCCCGGCACATGTAAAGGTGAAAACACTCTTTCCCATCTTCAATTGATTCAAACTACATAAAGCAACGTCTATAAAGATAGCAGATTGTATGTAGAGCGACGTATTGGCCTTGTTACGTACATAGCAACGTATAAACTCATCGATGATAGCAACAAGTGGTATTTTATACGGCAATTTTTGATGCTCATTTGGCCGGTTTTTTGTCTGATAACGAATCCATTCAATGCCAGTCACCATTTTGTACCAATTAATGCAAAAACCCAAAAATTATTGAGCCGAATCATGTCTTATTTGATAGGTCCTATGATTAGATTAACTTAAAATTATGTTATTTGCAATTTTTCCAAGTTTTGTACGCAAATTGGAACGATTTCGATGCGTGTTTAAATGCTTAGAACTAATGGTTTCTGATAGGATAAATAATCTCTCGCTTTATTCAGTAACATCCTCCAGCCGAGAAGAAGATGTTTGGAGAATCGGTACTAATTTTACAAGAGGGCGAATGAGCGATCCGGTAGACGTGCGCAGGACGGCGGAGCGCGCGACGCTGTCGAAACCGTAACGGAGTTCAGTGATCCGAGCAGTTGGGTAGTAACCCCTTGGGTTACTCTTCAACTACCCAAGCCAAATCACCGGTCTTAAGGTGTTGCTCGGCAGGCGTCTGTCACTTGGAACGTCGTTTCAGCGCCGGTACCGACTCTGTGATCCAACGTGACCAAAATTGTTAGCATACGACTGTGCGCGGGTGTACTGTTTACGATGATCGAACTTGTCTACGCCAACGATTGACGGAATTGCTGTGGCTTGGTTACCGAGTAGGAAATGATAAGGTGTTATTTCGCCTAGATTGGACGGGTCGGCGCTTACGAGCGTTAAAGCGCGGGCGTTAAGTGCGTGTTCGACGAGACAAAGAATAGTGTTCAAAACTTTGCCAGTGAGGCAACGAGTACCAAGGATGGTGTAAAATATTTGCTTAAAACCAGGTACTAGCCTGTCCCAAATGCATCCTTGGTGTTGCGCGTTGAGTGGATTGAACCTTCACTTAATGCCTTTGTGGGCAAGTTCAACGGCGATGTTGATGGTGTTCAACTTTTCGATTTTCGATTTTGATGGTGTTCACTTTTCGAAGGAACGATTTCAACATGAACAGCCCGAGCAGTTAAGCATGTGAAGAGGAAACCCCATCTCTTCTCGGAAGCCCTACGTACAGTAACGTAAAACGGGCCGAAGTAATCAACCCCGTTGTTCGTGAAGGGAAGTGGGTAATAGGGAGTTTTGTTGCGTGTGGAATGTTCAATTGAGTTGGATTCTGTTGTTGTGCAAAAAGAGGGTTTGGCAGATGCAGCTGAACAAGCATTATAGAGCTTTTTGGTCTCAATTGTACAGCGGATTGATTCGTGATTGATGCCTGTGGGTTTAATGAGAAAGAAAAATCAGGCGCAAAAATGGTCGAGTTCGATCATGCCATAACAGGTGTCGGTGGCCGTGGATATGGCATAGGCGGCTGAAGTGGTGGCAGTGCGAGATTTTGTGCATCGGCTGACTCTTGGTTCACTGGGTTCAACACACCACTGCCTGAGGGTCTATGTACCAGATCGACTCTTCGATCACTGACAGATTGCTGTAGTTGAGCATGGAGGTGTTCCCGATACAACCCCTCTTGCTGAGCAATAGAAATTGCAATTCCTGACCGTGTGTACTGAGATAGCATTTCAAGGTGATTTAGGTTTCCCGCAACATTATTTGAGTTTTTTGGAGGATTACTAAGTGCAATATCTTGAACAGGATAGTCAGTGGTTGCTGAACTAGGTCCAGAAAAGTTTAACTCACTTGCAGCATTCGATGAATTTAGCCAATCCTGAACAAGTTTCTGATTTCCATCTGATCCTTTATCTTTCAATAAGTTTCGTTCATTTGAGTGGTGACTATACAATGAGCGATTATCCATTAATTCTGCCTCATCTAATTTAGCTGCGGCAACACACTGGCAGTTGTCCTCCTCCAATTCTTGAAGTGCCATCTGCTCCATTTGTAATTCAAGCTCCTTTTTTCTTGTGGAAATTTCGTGTTCTTGTTTATCGAGGTGCATGGCAGCTTGTTCTTGGTTATCAGCCTCCTCGCGTTTTAGTTTTGCAATGAGAAAGCCATATTTACGCTGGCTAGACATTGATGATGCTGTTCGGCGTGAACTTATCTCATACTTCTCTTGTGGATTAATGCTTTCGCTTACGGTGTCTCGGTCAGCAACTGAGTCAATATAGCTTCTAGCTGCAAGCAAGAAATTATCATTGTTCTTAGATACACCATCCAATCATGGTTCCAGGACAAGGTAAATGGAATCCTGGTTCTCGGCTTTACTGGCCAAGTCAAATAGTTCTTCATTCTTCTGCACCAGTTTACTGAAAACATCCTTCAACTTAGAAACCAAGGTTTCAATTTAAACCCTTGTGTTTTGGCGATCTATGGCACCTGTGATGTGGCTATGGATGTTACGATGGATGTTACTCAGATTCTTGATTAGATCTTGCATTAAAGAGCATTGCACTAAGTGCAATATCTTGAACAGGATAGTCAGTGGTTGCTGAACTAGGTCCAGAAAAGTTTAACTCACTTGCAGCATTCGATGAATTTAGCCAATCCTGAACAAGTTTCTGACTTCCATCTGATCCCTTATCTTTCAATAAGTTTCGTTCATTTGAGTGGTGACTATACAATGAACGATTATCCATTAATTCGGCCTCATCCAATTTAGCTGCGGCAACACGCAGGCAGTTGTCCTCCTCCAATTCTTGAAGTGCCATCTGCTCCATTTGTAATTGATATTTAAATGATTAGGTCCATGATATTTAAATGATTAATTTACCAATGTAGAGTAACTTTCAACCCGTGGAATGAGGGTTATAGCAAACCCAAATTAGGACGACTTGATAATCAAGACGTCGAAGAGCAGGGAAGAAGTTACCTAGTTACGAACTACTCGGCGAAAGTGAGTAACAAAGGGGAGAAGGCGTCTAACGTGCTTCTAAACAACGTGTGACTAAACAAGAAGACCGGCAACCGGCGAAAGAGAACCGGGTGGACGAAGCACGACGAAACGGGAAACGAGATGGAAGGGGCGGGAAGAACGGGCGACCGGAGCGCAACGAAACAAACAACGTAACGGAACTGGCAAAAACGCGGGTAGGAGACGGTCAACGCAACGGACATGATGGAAACTGTGAACGGGCGACGCAAGAAGAAACGAGAAACGAGGAAACGAGGCGGACGGAACGGAAATGTCGGGTGACGGGCTCACGACGCGGCGGGAAAACGGACGGTTAGAACGGAAGCGTTGAACCAGTAGCGCGCAACGAAATAGAAAGACCAGAATGAACGATCGGGAGACGATCAAGCAACAAGCTGGGAGGTTGGGAAGTACTATGCTAGCAGGCCACTGCAACAAAATCAAACAAACAAACTAGCCGTAACTGCAGAGAAAAATTTAGTCACCTTCTAGGAAGGAGGAGAGATGCCACTGCTAGACAAACCAGCACGAGTCATTTTGAGTTTCAATAAGAACAAATAACGAACGAATTTACGGTAAATCAGTAGTATACTAAATGGATGAAAAGAGCGAGAAATTTACTAGCCGTAAGTCAAGAATAAACTTAAGTCACTCTCTAGCAATATTCAAAACTAAACAACTGATCAGCATACCAACAATATTAAACAAACTACAGCAAAAGTTAAATAACATGCGTTTTTGTAGTCTATGAAAACTGTAAAAGTGAAAAACAATCTAACCGTAACCCCAGAACAATCTTAAGTCACACCCTAGAAGGCAAAAAGACCAAACCAACAGGCAATAATACAGTTACACGCAAACTTACAGCAGCAAAAATCAATATACTACAACAGGGGAGCTAGTATATTAGCAAAGTTGAAAAAGTCAAGAGACACTCCCAGCCGTAACTCCTGAATGAATTAAGTCACACCATAGAAAACTACAAGACCAAAACAACTGACCAGCACACTAGCATAATCAACATACTGCAACAAAAACAGAAACTTACTTGATCACATAAGACAACATACTACATAGAAGGAACAAATGAAGCTGAGAATTACGAAATTGAACGTAAAAAATCGGAATGACCGTATACGAAAATGAATAACAAAGTTATGGGAGAGCGACGTTATAGAAAAATAATCGGAACGGAGATTTGAAAAGATAAAGGACGGTGCGACATTGATTCGAGAACGAGAAAAAAGTCTGGCATTGCGAATTTTTTTGGAGTCCAGAGGTTGTGAATTTTTGTTCACACCCTTCTGTATTGAGATTCACTCAATTAACGAACTTTCGATTGATAAAAATAATTTTGACGAATTTGTCAAAATTTTTTTGCTTTTGTGCAATTTTCTAAAGTTTTGGTCAATTTTTTTTTGCAAATCCTCAATTACGGAACATAATGTAGTAAATTGAACAGTTTTATATCTGAAAGTATGGTTTATCAATATTCGGTGGTGATATTCTAATTTTTTTGATTTGCCTCAAAATTGACCAAAAATTTTCTAAATTGAACAATTTAGCATTATGTTCTCACATTTTTCTTATATCTGAGGTAAATTGTTGCTATATAGCCATAGTTGACGTTTTTCCTGAATTTACTAAAATTCGACAAAAAATTTTACAAAATCGATGTTTTTTTGTCACAAAAATTTATATATGTCGGGTTTGATGGTGACCGGTTATCTAAATAGCGGAATTCAAAAAATTTCTGTATTAAAAATCGCGGAATTTCTAATTTAAGATTTCCGTATTGAAAATCGCGGAATTCTTATTTTAAGATTTCCGTTTTCAAAATCTCGGAATACTTAAATTTTGATCTGATACCTTTAATTTTTTTGATAACACAATATATTTGATTGAAAATTAGGTGTTGGAGTTTGCCGCATAAATTGAAAACAAATTACTGCTAAATATGTGTTGTTTTTATCTTGCAATTTTTGTTGTCTTTCGAAATCATTATCATTCTCCAGAAGATTGGGTTGTCGCAAAATTGGCCTTAAATTGCTAAGAGTGCCCACTAACTGTCAAGCTTGATTCTGTTTGCAACTTCTGATGCGCATGTCGTGAATGGCCACATCCAGGTCACTCACAGCTGTCAATATTGTCCTGCCAACTGTTACTACACACTGTCTGCACGTAGCTCTAAATACTTTTCGGGATATCTCTGGTTAGAAAGTCCCAAATCGTCACCCGACTAACGGCAACCGTCTGCGAATAGTGTTCCCCGGCTGTTGAATGCACAACCGTTTGCAAATGTCAGACAGTCCACTGATGCGTCTAGTTCCTCTGGGTACGTGTGATCAAACGACTCGATGAGTTCGATATATACACACAATTTATGTACAACCCTTCGGTGAAGAAATTTTATGTACATTAAGAAAGAGTTTGAGTTCTTGTTAAAATTGAGTTTTGGAAATCACTCTATTTCTTCAGCGTTAGGTGGACTCAGCCATTTCAAGTGCCGTGAAGGACTTCTACTGGCTGATTTCGACATTGTACTTGAATTGGTCCTTTGACTTTTTGTCTAGCCTCGTAGAGTATGAGGGATGAGTTTCAATTTCTTCAGGTAAGTAATCTCTTAAAATAACTGATCAATACTAAACAAAAAAAACAAAAAAGCAAAATAAAACAAATTTGCAAGGTAAAATAATAAAGAAAAAGGAAAGAATCGATGTTCATTGGTGGGGCTCGAACCACCTTCTGCGCATCTGCTGATCGGTTAGCGCACTGGACCAGAGAGTTCGTTTTAATTGAAGATAATAGGATTGAGATCTAAAACAAGTGTGTTTTCAAATTCAATTAAAAGAAGTAATGATGTGATAAAAAGTGCTACGCTGACCTAAACCGTAAAACCACTGAAACCAAACCGCGCGTAGCACATTGCAACTTAGAATGTTGTTCTTCTTTTCTTTAATTCAGTGGAGTATCAATAAAACATGTTCTAAGAACTGTAATGAAAACGAAATAAGAGACAACGGCACAGCAGGGATTCGAACTTTCGTCGTAAAATTTGTCCATTCCGCGTTCGCGCTTTTAGCCGCTGCACCGTTTCGAAATGACTCAATGACGACTCGATGAGTTCGATATTCAATCTTTGACTAACTAGCACATAAGATTTTTTCCAAAGCGACTTTTCCTGATCTTTTCCAGGCGACTTTTCCAAAGCGACTTTCCTGATCTTTTCGCTTTGATCAGGCTTCGAATTTAAACCCCATAGATCAAATCTATTAAACTAAAATTTGTCACAACAATTATGTAAAGATTGGATATCAGTTTTTTTCTCAAACTTTACTTGGCTCAGTAAGGAGTTGCTCCATGTAAAGGTAAAAACACTCTTTCGTATCTTCAATTGATTCAAACTACATAAAGCAACGTCTATAAAGATAGCAGAATGTATATAGAGTAACGTATTGACCTTGTTACGTACATAGCAGCGTATTAACTCATCGATGAGAGCAGCAAGTGGTTTTTTAGACGGCAATTTTTGATGGTCATTTGGGCGGTATTTTGTCTGATAACGAATCAGTTCAATGCCAGTCACCATTTTGTACCAATTAATGCAAAAACCCGAAAATTATTGATCCGAATCATGTCTTATTTGATAGGTCATATGATTAGGTTAACTTAAAATTATGTTATTTGCACTTTTTCCGAGCTTTGTACGTAAATTGGAACGATTTCTTTGCGTATTTAAATGCTTAGAAATACTCGTTTCTGATTGGATAATAATCTCTCGCTTTACTCAGTAACAGCACACCTGTTTTTGGCATTTGTCTTGAAGGGCGGTTCTGATTAATAACGATAAATCTCAAGGGATACAAACAGTGATCAGATGAAATTCATCAAATTAGCCTACGGCGATAATTTTATTCAGTCTTGGAAACTTTTCTTACTCTCAACCCTGCACTCAGACCACGGGTATTAAGAGTCATAATTCCATAATCATAGCTGCAGATACGCATGTAGGATGTTCCTCTTGAAGCTGCTGGATTTCCACTTACTGCACTTGACGTCCATGCTCGTCCATCATTTTGCAAAGCACAGTTCTGCATTGCGCTTTTTTGGTAATCCCTTTTCATTTCAAATTAAATAAGTTATTTTGAAGTTTTCCTGATCTTTTTCCTGAAGTTTTTTTGATCCTCAATTGTTTCCCCGTTTTTGCATAGTGTGACGTTTCTTGTTCTTCTGCTTCTCTGTCCTTGATAATGACAACATACCCTCTTGCAGTGAAACAAACTCTAAAGACTTTTTGAGGTACCTTCAATCACATGAATTTTACTTGGACACTGAATTGTTTGTGCAAGATCTATGAACAAGTCATCTTTTTAAAATTTTTTTATAAGACTAGTTTGTCGTTAATTTTCAGACGTTAAAAAATATGTCCTTGATTTCGTTTATCAATTGCAGTGCTTATTTCATTAATTAATATTGTTAACTGAGGTATAATTAAATAAATTGATCGAATAAACTTTAACATTGACTTCAACTAATTGTATCTAATTCTATGAATTGAATATCTTTTAGGACTCTCGTTTTAAAAACTCTTTATTTACAATTCCAAGCAATTCCTTCAGGATACCAACAATCCCTGTTTTTTGCAAACCATAGATTTGCCTTTGCTTTTTTCAGAGCAGTGAGTTGCTTTATCGTACATTTTTTGGAACATAGAGTTGACAAAGATGACGTTTTTTATTCGCAGAATAAAATTCCATAACTGTAGTCAAACTTTATATATTTGAACTAAAGCTCGAGAGTCAAGTTGAAAACAAAATGGGTTCTGATTAAAAGCTCGGTTAAAACAGACCGTGGAGCTTGAGGGGTGCAAACAGTGTTCCACGATGTTTCTCTTGAAGCTGCCGGATTTCCATCTTCTGCATTTGATTTCCATTCGCATGCCGACATTGCAATGCACAGTTCTGTTTCGCCTTTGTTTGTTAATTCCTTTTCTTTTCAATGTAAAAAAATTCTTTTGACAACCTGAAATTCTTGCAAACGTGTTGATATCCTGCTTTTGCATGGTGTGGCGTTTCTCGTTTTTCTGTTACCTGTGTCCTGGACAGCATCAACTTACCCTCTTGCAGTGAAAAAACGATCAAAGGATTCTTCGTTTCTTAGGATCCTGAGTCGCTTGTGCAATATCTAAGAACTGCCCGTTCCTATCAATTTTTCCGAGAAAGCTTCTTTGTTCTTGATAATCAGACTTTTAACGTTATATTCCTGATCTTGTTCTGGAAATTACGAAATCACAAGGGTAATTTATTTACAAGAAAATGAATAGTTGTCTAATAAATAGTTGTTAAACAGAGGTTTAATAAACTCTTAAGTTCTTATTATTCGTTTTGAATTACTCTCGTGAATAAAACTTTGCACTTGACAGTCAGTCATTCAGTCTTAACTACTTCATCATGTTTTCAATGCTTTTGCAACACAGAAATATAAAAACTTCAGCGGCTTTGATACCGTACCCGGGTCGAGGTTTTTGGGTAAATTTACGTAAGAAATGCGGTGAATGCGGTGAATTTTTGTAAGAAATGCGGTGATTGCGGTGAATGCGGTGAAAATAAATATTTCAGCGCATTTCACCGCATTTCTTACAAAAATTCACCGCAAAATTCACCGCATTTCTTACAAAAATTCACCGCATCAACTTTTGTGGCAAAATAATGTAAGAAATGCGGTGAAAGCGGTGAATGCGGTGAAAAAAAATAATTCACCACATTTCACCGCATTTCTTACAAAAATTCACCGCCAAATTCACCGCATTTCTTACAAAAATTGACCGCATCTGATTCCAAAGTTTACTCAATCTGATTTAAATTCACAAGAAATTCCAAAGATGGTAGTGACAGTTGGCGCAGAGGAATAAGCAGTGGAAGGTATGCAGGAGGTCAGGGGTTCGATCCCGTGTGGGGACCATTCTTTTTTGTAAGAATACTGAAAACGCGGTGAAAATAAATAATTCACCGCGATTCACCGCATTCACCGCAAAAAGATGTAAGAAATACGCGGTGAAAATTATTTTTTTTCACCGCATTTCTTACGAAAATTCACCACCAAACCTCGACCCGGGTAGTATAAAAATTTCACCAATTTTAGCGGAATGGAACCACGGCTTTTTAAAAGCGGTAACTGAATTTCTGAGTCAGGTTTAGTGTAAAAAATTCAGACAATCAGAGCAAATTGTTTGTGTCGAACTCGAACTCGAAGATGACGTTGAGCCATCGGTAGTGTGATGCGTAACGGAGTCGCAAATGTGCAAGCTAATGACACTTAATGAAACTGGTATGAGACGGAATGAAGCGAAAAGCCAAAATAGCAATGCGCAAACGACAAAAAAAGGAAAATAATATCAGCGCAGTATAAATGGCGCATATGACGCACGACAAGACTGAGATAAGAAAATAGAATCCACAGTTGAATGAAGCGTGAAGAGAAAGACGGTACGGACAGCAAAGAAACGACATGTAGAAAAAGCACGATGAAATGTAAAAAAAGAACGAGACATGAAGTTCCAGTGCAATGTGAACGACACATGAAAAAACTACAAAAACATAAAAAAAATTGTCAGATTTAAAAAAAGAAATAATTACAAGGACAATGAAAAAGTAGGGAGAGTCAGGGAATTTTAAAGATTTTTCGTCCTCAACAAATGGCACAAAATGAAACGCAGTAGGTGAACGCAATTGTGAAACAGTAAACAAAACAATGCTCTGAATTTAATTAAAAAGAATAGCAAAAATTATTAATGACAATTCCAGGGTCGACGTTTTTGGGTAAATTTTTGTAAGAAATGCGGTGAATGCGGTGAACTTTTGTAAGAAAAGAGGTGATTGCGGTGAATGCGGTGAAAATAAATATTTCACCGCATTTTACCACATTTCTTACATAAATTCACCGCAAAATTCACTGCATTTCTTACAAAAATTCACCGCATCAAATTTTGTGGTAAATTAATGTAAGAAATGCGGTGAAAGTGGTGAATACGGTGAAAAAAATAATTCACCACATTTTACCGCATTTCTTATAAAAAATCACCGCAAAATTCACCGCATTTCTTACAAAAATTCACCGCATATGATTTCCAAAGTGTAATCAATCTGATTTAAGTTCACAAGAAATTGCAAAGATGCAAGTGTCAGTTGGAGCAATGGACTAAGCAGTTGAAAGCATACATGACGTCAAAGGTTCGAACCCATGTGGGGACGATTATTTTTTGTAAGAATAGTGAGAACGCGGTGAAAATATATAATTCACTGCGATTCATCCCATTCACAGCAAAAAGATGTAAGAAATACGCGGTGAAAATTTTTTTTCACCGCATTTCACCGCATTTCTTACAAAAATCTACCGCCAAACCTGGTTAGAATGCAGCAGGGCAATAACAGCACAGGAATGCAAAGGATAAATTTCAGTTATTTCTACCTCTTCGCCAACCCGAAATTAAAAAGCTTTTGCTTCACATTCGAGAGTTTGCTTGGTTGAAATTAAAGTACTTGAGCCTGATGTGGTCTTTACGCTTTAACACTATAAATAGTGTTTTCGGCATAAGCATAATCTCTTGTGTAGTATTGCTAATTGGATAATTGCCGCCTCAATTACCGATACTACAGAGTATTTATAATTATTTAATCGTCGAATTTGTGAACACTTTAGACTTAGTCTAAACTGACGGAACATCAAGAGAGAGCTATGCTGCGTGAAATGCGTTGTGTGAAAGAATACAATATCTTGACCAAATAGTGTTGCGTATTATTTAATACACTATAGAAAAGCCTATGGCAGCTGATTCACTGCCGCTATTAATACGCGTACTAAGTGATGGATACTGAAGCTATCTAGGCCGGTCTTCACAGCAGCAAGCCATAAACGAATATACGAATAATGACGAATAAGAGTTGGCTCCACGAGTGACCTGGGAATTAATTCGGAGCTGGTCATTAGCCTCGTGATTTGTTAGTCGTGTTGACTCAAGGTTAACACGCGCCCCCGGGCGAGCCCCCGGGCGAGCCCCCGGGCGAGCTTAAAGCTTGTTGTTCAAGGAAGTCAGTTCCTCAACTCAACGAGCGCAATTTATGCCGCTTCTGTTTAGCTCAAAAATTCTCTCTTTCTCTCTCTCTCTCTCTCTCTCTCTCTCTCTCTCTCTCTCTCTCTGCTCTAAGAGCGAAAACTACTCCTCCGCTAAGCGGGAAATATCGCAGCAATTGTAAGTCTGCCGATTTTTATAACAAAGGAAACTTAGAGTATTATTCACATCCAGCAGTAAGATGGATTTAATTACTTGATTAAAATTAGATTCCCCACCATTTTTTCAAGTAGGATTTGCCCCCCATTGTGCTCTATCCTTTCTTTTTGGTTCTTAATTATTCTTTATATCTAATCAATTTTTTTCTAGCAAATAACACGTAGGTTTGGAAATTAGAAAAAAATATTGTGAGCATTTAGTGAGACTTATTCTGGCACTTAATTAAGGTCGCTAAATTAATATTGATTTAGCTCTAGTGTGGTAATTAGGATCAAGCTAATAAAATCCCTACCACATCAGAGTCAAAAACTGGTGCGACGAAGAATAAAGAACGTCGGTTGCTCACAAATAATTAAAAACTTGGTGGACTTCTTGTGGCTAGTTTTCCGAACCAAAACTCAGAGGTCACACAGGTTCTATGGTAGGGCCACATACCGAGCTATCCCAGTACCTGTGCGAGAGGTTCTAAGATTCTGACTTCCCTAATTAAGGCCGACCAAAGCAGACGGGTTCTCCCTACAAAAGAACAGTTCACTGATTAGTTACTGAGCGCCGGTTCTTTGCTTCTTAGACCCAATTTCTGACACTCTTATTTGGTTTTTTAAGCGCACACCTGAGTAAAAAATTGTGCATCATAGAAACACGTCTTTTTACTCCCCTTCCGAACAATATTAGACAAAACCGGTCACCTTAATGCTACTTTTAGACTAAATATTTTTTTTCAACTTAATCAAATCTTTAATAATGTCAGCATAAGGAACTGTACTATCCCCCCTGGTCGTCTATACGAAATCATATGCGCATATTCCTTAATTTATCTCTCATAATATGTCATTAATTTAACTTTAGCGTGTCTTAAACCTCTTAGTTTTTCACTCATTGTCTAAATTATTGGACTTATCATTCTCCAAACCGCTAGTAATGCAGAAAAAAATGACCCACATGCAATTAAGCCTAGTTTAACGTTGTTTTGCTTCATTTTTCATGCATAGTGTATCTATTAGTGTCTCTAAAAATTAAAAGCTCACTCTGATAGCTACAAATAACGTTGCATTGTTAATAAGCGTCTCATCAATTGCTATAGCGCCTAAATTTAACGCCTGAATTCTTAAAATTTCGCGGTTTTAAGTTGAACAGAGGTGGTTTTATCAAGTTTTTAGCCCAATTTTGTCTTTTTTCGCCTAAGTTAACAGGAATTAGTGAGGTTTTATTCAAAAATCGAACAATTACACCAAAATTTTTTACTAGAATTGTCCAAAATAAATTGAAAACTTTCAAATTATATCAGATTTTTGAAGAATTTAGCCCCATTTAATATTGAAATTGTATGTTTTTGCCTAAATTCACCCCAGTTTTGAGCAAATAAATGAATTTTGGTTCCAAATTTGAACTACATTTGACCAAAAAAAGCCCAAATTGTCCCCTGAGTTTGCCAACTTAAGCTCATAGAGCTCTAACAGTCACTAATTTAGACCAGATTTTTTTCAATTTTTACTTAAAAATTGTCCAATTTTAGACTGTTTGGTCCTAAATTTGCCAATTGTTAACCAGAATATTTTAGTTTTCGTCCAAAATTTACACAAATTTATCGGTTTTACACCAATGTTTACCATGGGTTAACCAGAAATTAGCCAAATTTGGTAAATTTTAACCACATTTTAAGCTTTTAAACCCAAAATCGATACAATTTCGACCACAAATTGTTAAATTTGTCCAAATATATTGACATAAAAGCGCAAAATTGTGAAAAAAATGACCAATTTGATCCAAATATTTCGCAATTTTGCCCTGTTTCATCAAGAAAACAGGCGGTTTTGGTAATAGATTGTCAACAGTTTTTCAAAGTTTTGTCTAAATTGATCCTGTAATTGATCAAAATTGACTCAAAATTGTCTTTTTTTGCGCAAATATGACCCCAAACATTTGTGAAAAAATACGAAACTTGTGAAAAATTACTTGAATTGAACCACAAAAGCAGAAAAATATCTCAATTTGAATAAAAACTGGCAGATCAAATCTCGAAATTGCTCTTAAACTTGCAAACAACTTCCTAAAACTGGCCGACAATCATCAAGTATTGGTAAATATTCGAACAAAAAATAGCCGTTAAAAGGCTATCAGCGCCTGTTGTGAGTTAATCTACTAATAGCATAATAGAGTTTCGTCCAAAATTAACCACCAAAACGGCAAACTTAACAGAAGTATCACGATCATTTCGTGCAACCTTCCTAAGTAAACGTTCCCTTTACTGTTATTTTGTGATTTAAGTTTTTCCTTCGTTTTTCAGAGCCATATATTTGATTGTTCTTGTTAGGTTACGTATAATTTTGCAAAGCAATTCACCTCAACAAATTAATAGCTCAAGCTGTTATCGAAAATTGTATAGAATATCAAATAGGAGACAAACAAATAAGTTTTAAACATAACTCAGCAGACTGTCGGGTGCTGAAATACGTCACCGACTTGAACAATCATACGTGACAGTAGTCTACCGTATTTAATGAACAAAAACTGTTAGACCGGTAACCAAATTTAAAACTGAAAGTACATCATTAGATTTTTTGCTTAATAGACTTAACAGACGTGGCCCCATCATCTATTTACAATGTATGTACACTCAAGCACAATAAATGTACACTCAAGCACTTCCAATAAATGAATGCAAGCAACCAAAACCTTAAATTAGTACCCTAACTAGATAATAAGCTCTAAAAATTTGAGGAAGTTTACATTTTTTCGCCAACATTACCTAACTTTAGTAAAGAAATAATTTCAAAAGAAAATGTTAGATGTATCCTTGTGATACCTGGTGGTATATTTATTCATTTTATTTAATTGTTGCAGTAAAATTTATTTGATGCCTTTAAATTAGTTCAATTACTTTCACCTTCAATAACTTTGTTCAATTTGTTTACCTTATGATTTCATTCCATTGTCTGATAGTTTCCCGCTTCGTGATCAGACATGTCTGATCACGTATTCACGTTGTTCCCAAGTGGCTCCAATCTGTTAAATATTTTCCTCCTAATTTATGCAACTCAATTCAGTTTGTAAAACTGTCTCTTGTTCTCCCGCTCCGCAAGTAAGCGAAACAAAAGTCAAAGTAGATCTCGCTTCGCGAATCGCTCATAAACATTCCGTCTGCACACCCGCAACGCGAATCACCACAGCAAAATAATAAAGTACGACATGGCGCAGTCAGCAACGAAAAGAACAACTCTTGGAATCGACCCTTTCTGGGACAAACCGACACCGGACCCACCACTTCGATGGGAGAAGTGGAGAGTTCAAAACAAATTAGCGCTTTTAGCCAAAGAGAATATCATCCTGGACACGCTACTCGGCCCGAAACCTGAAATGGTGGAGCTACCCTTGGAACCCATCTATGAAGAGACTATTGTGGGTGCATCTGCACAATCAGAGAGGGAAAGGAACGCGCGCAACGCGCAACAAAAGATGAATTGGCAAAACAAATGCCAACTTTTCATCGAGATAGGCATAATGTGTGGTGACAAACCGTGGTCGTTGGCGGACCGAAAATCAGTATCTCTTCTCTACTTGAGTATTGGAATAGAGGAACGCCGTATCTTAAATTGTAAGAACCCGCATATTATGATAGATACACTATCAACTCTTAATTTCTGGAAAATCGTAGAAGAAGCATTCATCCGCCCGCGTAACATAACATTTGATAGACACGTCTTTCTGATCACAAAACAACTCAGAGGGGAAACTGTTGAACACTTCTACGGTAAATTAAAAGAACTGGCAGAAAACTGCGACTTTGAGAACAAAGAAGAAACTCTGATACGCGATGTGTTCATCACAAACCTGATCGACCCTGAGATGCAAAAAGAGCTACTAAAACAAACTGTGGAACCGCGTCAAGCATTGGAATTGGCAATCAACATGGAACTCGGAATGCGAAATCAACACCAAATTCAACAACATAACAAAATTGTTGTCCCGGCGAACGTAAATGCCGTACAGTTCAACAACAATTCACGAAGACCGTATTGGCAGAACAACAATAACAATGCTGCAAGACAGAATAATAGATCAACACTCAACTGTTCCAACTTTGGTGGAATTTGGCTCCCAAATCATCGCGAAAAATGCATCACAAAAGGAAAGACGTGCAACAATTGCGGATTGTTAAACCACTTTGCAAAAGTCTGCCGCAAACAACAAAAAACCATCAACCCAAAACCACAAGATCCCAAGAAAAAGATGGTTCGGGTAGTGGAAGAAGATCCACATCCAGAGGACTCAGTAAACTTTGTTCAACCGCCAAAACTCTATGAATCTGATTACAGCAGCGGCGAAGAGGACAACACAGTTGCCATGATTGATTCCGCAGTAGAGAAAGTTGAACCCCTCAATATGCCACTCAAGATTGGAAACGTTAATACAACCCTGCTCGTGGACTCCGGGAGTGCATGCAGTATATTGCATCATTCACTCGCGTCGCAAGTAGTACAGGACAGCCCCCGCGCTTTCTGGATCCACAAATCGTCACCAGCACAACTACGAAATTTCTCTAACGAGCCAATACAGGTACTGGGAAAAATCCAAGCTCCAATCACAAGCAAAGGATGGGTATGCAACACAGCAACCTTCACCGTTGTTGCTGACGGCTTAAAGTCCTTAATTGGTCGTGATTTGTTCGACCAACTTGGACTTGCTGTAACGCAATCAACTTTTCAAAAAGGTAATTATGTCAATAACATTGCATCCTTGGAATTTAAAGAGCAAATAGCTACAAAATTCCCTGGTTTGGTATCTCGCATCGGACGATCAAAAAGTCATGTAGCAAAATCTAAATTTCACAAAAATTTCAAAGCTAGACACCAAAAAGGTAGACGAATTCCTATTAATCTCCAAGACAAAGTTAATACAGAACTTCGAGAATTATTAGCCGAAAAACACATTATAAAACTGTCGAGCTGCCCAGATAATTATTTCATTTCACCTATTGTGGTGACTGTTAAAAAAGACCAAACGATAAAGCTTGCATTGGATTCAAAAGTTTTAAATAAAGCTATCCACAAAAACAAATATCAAATGCCGAATATTGATACGCTCATTGAATCAATTTCTCAACAAATAAGCGCTCCCGCCTCGCAAAACACAACTTACTTTTCTACGATCGATCTGAAATACGCATACAGTCAATTGAATTTGGATGTTAATACAGCTAATCATTGCAACTTTAATATAATTAGTGGTGATATGACTGGCACGTATAGATTTCAAACAGGATTTTACGGACTTACAGATATGCCAGCAGAATTTCAAAAAGCTATGGATTATACTTTAATTGGCTTGAAAAATACATATTGCTTTCTGGATGATATTTTAATTGTTAGCAAAGGGTCTTTGAATAATCACAAAAATTACGTCATGAAGTGCCTACAACGTTTAGATGATGAAAACCTTAGGATAAATTTACCTAAATGTCACTTTGGAAAACTAAAAATTGACTGGCTTGGGTATCATATATCACAAGAGGGTATCTCGCCTCTCGAATCTAAGACTGCGGCAATTTTGGCTCTTGATGCACCGAAAACATTAAAGAAACTCCGTTCATTTTTGGGATCCGTCCATTATATTGGGAAATTCATCCCAAATTTAGCCCAAATAAGCCACCCCCTTCGTCCGCTACTGAGAAAGTCTTCAAAATTCATTTGGATGACTGAGCATGAAAATTGTTTCCAAGAAATAAAAACCCGCATAGCGAACGCTACTGCTAATAGTCACTACAACCCGCAACTCGAAACACGCGTGAAATGCGACGCATCTCGGTCAGGTCTTGGTGCGGCGCTCGAACAATTAACTGTAGATGGGTGGAAACCAATTGCGTTCGCGTCTCGATTTTTAAACTCATGCGAGGAGCGCTATAGCGTAAACGAACTTGATTTTTTGGGTGTAGTCTGGTCCACAGAATATTTCAAAAATTATCTGTATGGAAAACAATTTAAAGTAATTACTGATCACAGAGCACTTCTCTCAATTATGAAAGAACACCGATCTAATAAATCCTACAACACTAGATTAACCCGATGGGTAGATCGTCTTCTCCATTTTCAATTTGATATTGAACACCTTCCTGGGGCAAAAATGGGTTTGGTAGATTATATTTCTCGCAATCCATCTCAAAAAGCTAAAAAGGTCTCCACATATGATGAAGAATTTATAGTAGCAAAGTTGAAACTAATCTCGAAATCAATTAACACATTAGAATTAAAAACTGAACACCCCACATCACGTTTACACCAGTTACTAACAAATCATACACTCGACCTGCAAAACACACCTAAAATTGAGACACATAACTCCCCACACCAATTCACACCTAAATTTGAGTCTCTTAATAACTCAATAAATTCACTTAGCACACGCGCTATGCAAGTATGCGAACATGTATTTAGTCATCCACTCGCTCCGCGAAATCATACCTCAAATAGTAGTTACCAATTAAACAATTTAAAATATGCACCACTCGCGTCTCAAAATCCACTTAGCACTCCTCTCGCTCTGCAAAACACCAGTAATAACAAACAATTAATCCAAATTAGGAATAAAGTGGCATACGCGCAGCACAAGCATCAAATTACTCAATTACAAATCCCGCCAATCGAATCACATTCCGAAAATAACTCCAAAAGTCACCACCCAGAATTCAAATCAGTGCTTTTTGCCCCTTGTCGATCTAGAATTCAGTCGCATTCTTCTAATCTCAAAAACTTAACTAAATCATCATCCATAATTAAAGACATCAATTTAATAGCTAACAGTATGCCGTCAAAGAAAAGAATAACCAGAGTACGATTCAACGATACATCCCGCGCAGCGGATCAACCCTCAACCAGTGAAAACGTCACGCGCACCGCGAGTACGCGATCTAATTCAACATCTACACCCCGCACAGCAAATCAACGCCCGCAAACCATTAGTATTCCGCCGGCAACAAGCATGGCACACAACATAACCCCAACATCCCCGACCCATTCTTCGAATGCTAGTACCCCGTTAACGCCGAGCCCGCACGTCCCCACGTTTGATTATATAGTATCAAAGATATTCAGTAAAACGCTCATCGCTTCTCTAACTAGCAAAGATGCCGTCTTAAAAGAAGTCAGGGATTGCATACTGACAAATAACGAAGCCCGATTAAAAGCCATCAACCCGTACATACATTCGTACTGGAGGGACCTTCACGTGCGCTCCGGCTGCGTATGCATAGACGAGAAGGTAGCTATCCCCAACGTGCTTCGCGAAGCACTCACAGATGATATTCATGCCAGCCATCCAGGTACATGGGGCATGATTTGTATGGCAACACATTGCTGGTGGCCTTACATGCATCGGGAGCTAATAGTAAAGGCCACTGAGTGCAAACCGTGCACAGTAATTGGTAAGAATCTAATATCCGTAATTCCCGCTAAGAAATTTACTCCTCATGTACCATGTGTTGAACCTAATCATGAAATTCAAATCGATTTTGGGGGACCAATTTTTGATGAAAAGAACAATGAAGTATATTTTTTGGCAGCAATTGACCGTTTTTCTAAACATCCAATTGCATACATGTACGAAAAAGCTAATGGACCAAATGTTCTAAAATTTTTGGACATGTACATCGAAACTCACGGAATTCCAAGATCTATCCGTTTAGACCAAGCTAAATGTTTAATTGGACATCAAGTAAAGACTTTTTGCAATAAAAACAACATTGAAAATATTGAAGCGCCTGTAAATGATCACCGTGCTATTGGGTTGGTGGAACGATTAATTCAAACAATTAAGAATAGACTCGCATTTATCAAAGAAGAGAAATTAGCTGCACACGCCTTTCATGTAAAGCATGCATTAAAGATAATCATTCACCAATTGCGAATATGTAAACAAAGAACAACAAAGATCTCGCCCTTCGAAGCACATTTTGGGAGAAAACCTAATACCCCGCTAAGCGTGATTGCAACCAAACCGAATTTGATGAATTTGTCGTATAAGCGTATCATAAATCACTATTTAGACGAAGAAACAGTGATGCCGGAGGAAATATTGCCTGACGACAAATGGATAAGTGGATACCGAAGCGACATTGAAGTCGAAAAGGGCATGACACGCGCCACAACGGAAGCAAGCGCAAGAGAGAGGGCGAGCACGGATGGCGAATCCAGATTCCTCAAACAAAAGCAATCCGCCCCATTCCCCTAAAAGAACGATCGGTAGAGTTAAATTTGGCTCGCAAAATTCACGGCAAAAGACGATCCAAGAAGAAACTTGAAGGTCTTTATGAGGTTCTCGACCCAGGATCGCACATCCTAAAAGTAAGCCCGACTACATCGACCATCAAGGAGCCGGGCAAACAAATTGTTACCGTCCGCAATAGCGATATTGCCAAATTCGGCACCCAACAGGAGAGACAGACTCCATTAAAAGTATATGCTGAGAGACGCAGGCCACGTTCTGGGGAGAAAACCGTCGAAGAGTTGATCCACAGCCACATTAAAGAGTTCACCCGAAAGCAAAAGGGTAATAAAAAGATGAAACATAGGAAGAGAGAGCCGGGCAGCGGAGTCTCTTCACAGCGCTCAAACATTTCTCGCGCGATGCGGGGGCGAGTTCCAAATTTGCCAAATTTTGCCGCAATCCGAAACGCACAACCTCCACTCGAGATCAGCGAACCGACTACAAATGCGCCTACTGATCCACCCGCAACAGCATCTTCAAAACGATCTTCTGACCGTAATAGGCGAAGCCCGTCATATTATGGTTTCGAAACGTCATCTCCAGGATCAGACATCCTACCACCATCTAAACGACCCCGACGAGCGGGTGATGTCGAAAATTTTGCACCACCTGTCACCGTTGTCGAATCGGTACAACAAATCCTGGAACTCCAACCCGAAGAGCAAAACGTGTCACCTCAGATTGGTTCTGTCTCGCCTCCCGCGGTACGAAATGTACCTTTGCTAGAGACGGACACCCCGACATTGGCTAGATCTATGACTGCTCTTGATGCAGAGGAACAAGATTATGAAAATGAAGATTGGACCTTGTAAAACTTGAAAACTAAAAAGACATTTTATATTGTATTAATCATCGTATTTTTAGTTATGATAACCAGCAAATATATTGATATTATCTATTTAACCGGGGACCTTGTATTAATTTGTAAATATTGTTATTATTAATTATCTCTGAAAAATTGTATATTACAATTATTCTTCTTGCTGTGAAGGGTATGTGATACCTGGTGGTATATTTATTCATTTTATTTAATCGTTGCAGTAAAATTTATTTGATGCCTTTAAATTAGTTCAATTACTTTCACCTTCACTAACTTTGTTCAATTTGTTTACCTTATGATTTCATTCCATTGTCTGATAGTTTCCCGCTTCGTGATCAGACATGTCTGATCACGTATTCACGTTGTTCCCAAGTGGCTCCAATCTGTTAAATTCATTCCTCCTAATTTTTGCAACTCAATTCAGTTTGTAAAACTGTCTCTTGTTCTCCCGCTCCGCAAGTAAGCGAAACAAAAGTTAAAGTAGATCTCGCTTCGCGAATCGCTCATAAACATTCCGTCTGCATACCCGCAACGCGAATCACCACAGCAAAATAATAAAGTACGACAATCCTAACAAGAAAGTCTGATAGCAGTAACCAAATCAATTCATATCGAGTTACTGTTTTTAGGCAAAATTTAACTACAGCCTCCTCTGAAAGCACCCAAAAAGCAAAATTTTGTCACACAGGGAAACTTTTCTGGATAGAATATGGACTAAGAGAAAATGGTTGCTATCTTAGAATAAACAAATATTCATAACTAATTACTTCCAAATACTTGTGTATAAAACAAATTGGAAAACAAGACGAAAATTCGTTTCCTTTTTCATTGTTTTATAACTAAGCGTATAGATATTAAAACAAAGCACCTAAAAATTACCATTTTGTGCGACAAAAAAGTTGCAAAAGTTTAAAAATTCACCCTAAATAACGACAAACAATCTTTGTTTATTTATTACAAGTTCATCAACAATCCGCGTTAAAATTGTTTCATAACATATGCAAGTTATAATCCTGATTTTTACAAAACTTTGAAAATTTGCACACGCCGAATAGTTATATTGAGCTCTAGTTCACTAAATTATACTTAAAAACTTGAGAAAATTGTGATTTCAATGAAGATTGACATTAATTTTTTGATCATTACTATTACACTTGGTCACAATATACGTAAAACTAATAGTTATAAAACAGATAAGCAAAAGCAATATATGTTAATTCTCATTAAATTTGATAAAACAAACCTAATTTCAGCAAAACTTTAGAAGCTATCCGTACTCCAATTAGTGTTTTTGAAATAGGACCAATTGTTTAAGCAAATTGTCTAAAACTTTTCTAAAATTCATAAAACTTTTGATCTTTTTCAAGCCTCAATTTCTTTTGATTAAACTTTTGTATTGTTTCCATTCGTTTATGTTATCTTTTTATATATAAACTTCCTTAAACAATACAAGTAATCATTGAACAAAAACCTTAAAATAAAAATGGCGAACATTGTAGCATACCCAGACATTTCACTTGAGAAATTTACAAGCGTAGACCCAAGTGAGGACGTAGAAGAATTTCTAAGTTTACTAGAGCGGAAAATCGAATATTCGTTAGGAGTTAGACCAGGAGCAGGAGACGCTCAAAATGCATATGACGCACGCAGAAAAGCACTATTTGGCTCAGTCCTAAGAGGAACAGCAGCCCAATGGTTCGATTCTTCGCCGCCAGCAGAGCCATGGGAGGATGTTAAAACAGGTTTTTTAAATAGATTCACAGACGAGAATGACAAGTACAGAAAACGAATTGAGGTAGAAAACATTCGGTAGACAACCAGACGAGTTATAAAAAAGTTATGTACACAGACTAGCAAAAGCAGTGGAAAAAAGATGGCAGGACCCATTCAGAGACGTTCAAAGGCAAACTAATTTTATGAAATTCTTATAAGAGGACTAACTCCTCCAGCACCTAAACAAAAAACGCATCAATTTTTGATAGAAACACCTCATTCAACATGGGAACCACTTAGAAATTATGTGAGCACTAAAGATTTAGGTTTTGAAGTGAGTAGTGGTTTCAAAGGCACAGCTTCAAGCAGGATAGATAACAAAATAGAGATAGATCGTATAAAATACCAGCTTCAAGAATTAGCAATTTTAATGAAAAAAAAAACAGAATTAGCGCAGCCCACAATCCAAATGAGCCTAGAAACGAGCAAAATCACAGACGATTTTGCAAATTTTTTCAGAAAATCGGGTCAGACAATAGCATATTGTTCTGCGAACAGAGCCTTTCAAGAACAAAAAAGACAGCAACCTCAGCAAAGAGATAAGTTCAGAGATCTATCAAAGCCATAGAGGACGTCGTCCAAGAGAAGATAGTTATGAAAGGAATCAAAACAGATATTGACAGAACTACAGACCAAGAAACAGTTACTACAGCCAAGACAACCACAGACAATACTCTATTTATCCTAGATCTCAGAAAAATAATTTCAGAAATCGCCCACAAAGCTTTGAGAATCAAAATCGGCGCTAGAGTATTAGATCCAGTGACCGTAGACCCCAGGACTACAGAAAATATTCAAGGGAACGACAATATGATCAAAACGATTTCCAAACAAGTTATCGTGAGTCGAACAGTCTATGACAGGATTATGGGAGAAGTAACAGTTCTAACCGAAATTCTAGAGATAACAGCAGAGAACGTAATTCAAACAGAGATCAATTCAGAGATATTAAAGTTAACAGATTTTTTGTGGACGATCAACAAAAAGAAATTAATTTCAACTAGACGAGGCTCCGTACAAAAATAAGAAGACAAACATTTTTAATAACTGGTACATTTACGTCGTCGGAGACAGTAATAAACATAACGGCTCCGAATCATAGTTTCCAGTTGACACAGGAGCAACGTGTTTTTTAAAAAATTTTGATTTTTTTTACAAGAACTCAAAATCACTGATTGATGTTAAACTAATTGAATCTAAACCAAAAACAATTGCAGTTAACGGTGAACGATTAAAATTGTTAGGCTACATTCATGTTTCCGTCTCATTTGACATTGAAAGCAAAATTTACACAGATCTTAAATCATGGGTTTCATTGAAAAACGGTTGCGAATTAAACATCCTTGGAATGGACTTTTGAATTTTGCAACAAAATCAATTGAATTCACAACGCCAAAAATGAACTTGAATTTTTATCCAAACGTTTCAATCACGCTTTCAAAATACCAAATGAAAAGTTATCCCTTTGTAAATAAATTTGAAAAAGTTGTGCTTAATAAATCTTTCGAGCTAACACCGAAATCTACTAGAGTTCTAACAATTACACCATCAAACCAATTTATCAAACAATGAATAACATTCATAATTGACAATCGCCTTCGAGACAAAGGTAAATACACATACAATGTCTGTTGCGTAAGGAAAGAAAAGTAATTACCAAAAATGCTTAACAAACCTGGTGATCGTAAAGTAACAAAAGAAAAATATTCAATAGGGTACACTTTGGAGATTTATCAAAAATCACAAAAATACACACTGATTGATAAGGTTGCGTTCCTAGATGTCTTAACAGAAACCGAAACAGATTTCAATCACGTCTCTCATGTGACTGAAAAATGTTGAAAATACAATTCAGATGTTAGAAAATCCGAAATTAGACAAAAGAGATATCAAACAATAGTTGAAAAAAACTCTGGAAAAAATTACAAAAAAAAAGAATTTGCTGAACATCATGAGTTGGAAACAGACTTCAGTTAGGATCTAAAAGACTTAAAACCAAAAACAACAATATAAGGTGAAACTCGACCTCAACAAGTACCACTAGAAAAACTGGAACTATTTAGCAAATCAGACCGTGAGTTTCTCAAAGTTTTTGACTGCAGCCAATCAGACATTAACGATGCACAATAACTAGATCTAATTAACTTCTTGCCAGAGACATGGACGTCTACTCTCAACATAAGTTTGACGTTGGCAAAATTAAGCAAGAATTTCTTGTAAAGCTTCTACCAAATTCAACTTTGACTAAGCAAAGACCATCATGTGTACCATTGCATCACCAAGAAAAATTTGAATTTTTGTTACAACAGCTCTGTAAAGCTTGAACAATTCGAGAAATAAGAGACGACACCGAAACGGGATCGTCAATTATTAAGCCAGTAATCATCCTTCCTAAAGGAAACATAGTACCTAGTAATCGACGCCAGGTATCTAAATTCAATAACCGACCTAAATAAATACTCATGGCCTCTAGAGCCAATAGGTTCTTTACTAACTATTTTGAAAGAAAACTACATCACTACAAATGGCTTATTCTCTGCATATAATTAAGTACCTCTAACGGACGAAACACAACAATTCACAAGTTTCGTAATAGGTTCAAAGCAATACACGTTTCAACGTGGTTTTTACGGATTTTACGGACTACCAAATTTTTTCAGTAGGAAAATGACAATCCATTTTGCACCCTCAAAAAACTAGACAAGCCGTATATTGACGACACAATCATGCGAGCTCAGACAGCTGAGAAATGTACTCAATAATAAAAAAGTACCATCTTCTGCTACGCAAAGCAGGACTGAAAGCTCAGCCTGAGAAAACAAAATTCGTTTTGCGCAAAGTACAATTCTTAGGATATGTAGTAGGCAAAGACCGAATTCAACCGGTAAAGAAAAGAGTTGAAGATTTGAAAGCCTTAAAGACACCTGAAAATAAGCGAGATGTAATGCGAGTCCTACATTGTTTAGGATTCTACAGCAAGTACATTAAAAACCTTAATGTATACAGTAAGCCAGTTTACGATCTCATAAAAACCGAAACTACATTTGACTAGACAGATTAACAGGAAAGTTGCTCAGATAAATTAAGGATCGTATAAATGAAGATACAGTCTTAGCAATTCCAGACACAAAATACCCCTCCCATGTTCATGTAGACGCATCATCAATTGGTGATGGTTCAATCTTAGTATAAGAATTTCCTACCGGAAAACGGACAGTCTCATTTAATTCTAGAGTTTACACAAAAGATGAGCAAAAAATACCAAAACAGCTAGAGAAGTTTGTGGTGTAATTTCTCCTCCACAAACGTATGATCATTACATAATAGGTTTTCCACATCCAGTGTATCTCTACACAGATCACAAACTCCTACTGTATCTTTCGGGACGTAGAGGAAAAATAGCTCATCGTTTTTTCAGCTATCAGCTTGTCATTTCACAATTTCAAAACTTGACAAAAATCTGGACAGAAGGCAAAAACCTAGCTTTTCCAGACATTCTAAGTAGAAACGTCTCAATAAAAGACTTAGACAAAAATCAACTTAAACACAAAAGATTCCCAAAGACATTAAGTTTTACGACGAGTCAGGCAACCAAGAAAAACATTTCGTGTTGCACGACAATTTAAAAGGGAAAGAAAAACAATTGCTATCCCAATCTGAAACAGACTTTTCTAGAAGTTTGAAAATTGAATTATGAAAAAGTACAATTTTTTCAGACAAACTAAAAACACAGCGATCGAATTTGTTCAACTTCGGAGATCCCAGAAACCGTCTTAAAAATAAAACGCAATAATTTACTATCGTGACAAATTTTCAGTTTTCACCGATTCTAAGCGAACAAGACGACAGCGAAAACTACTACTCGGAGTTGTCTTTAGAATTTGATGATAATTTAGACAAAGAGAAAGAGCAATTTCAGAAAGATTCTACAACAGAAGAAGACTCTTTGCTTAATTCTGTTGAATTGTCAGATTTTGAAATAAGTGACATGAGTCTCGAGCAAGCGTTGAAGCAAGCAAAGCAAACTTTGATAGAAAAGGAGGTGTTCACCTACCAAAACAATTTGTGAGAATAACGAAATTTCAGATCGAAAAGAACTCTCTCAGAAATTATCTAATTTTGCTAGAGATATCGACTTGAACATAACACCAATCAGCCAGGAACAATTCAAAGACCCAGTCATTTAGAATGTCAGGCAAATTTTCGAATCAGGAGACAAAGATGAGAAAAACTTAAAGTTTCAACTATCAAAAGCCATGAAAACATACTTGAATAATTTTGAAAACATTTGCCTCATCAGAAACAATTTATATATTAAACAACCAACTGAAGCTCCAAACATTCAAAACATCAAAATCTGCACCATTATCACCCTTCTTAAAAATTTTTGAATTTGCTCACCAGTATTCAATTTCTGGACATTCTGGAAGAGATAAAACATTGTCAAGAATTAAACACTCTTTTGTACTGGCCAGTTATTTGGAAATGGGTTTCTCACCTAAAAGCAAATTGTTTAGACTCTCAATAAAATAAGCAAAAACGCAAAGTCAACGGAGCACCACTTGAAAAATGGACTGTACTTTTTCCCTTCCACACGTTACATATAAATCACAAAGGTCCAATAAGTCCACCTTCAAAGGGAAATAAACATTGCTTAGTAGTAATTGTTTCTTTTTCCCGTTACAATTAGGTTTACCCAGTTCCATTAACATCAGCGAGTTAAACAATATCAGCACTTTAGAAATTTCTTCTTACTATTGGTATCCAACAAAAACTTGTGTATGATAAAGGAACAGCTTTTATGAACCAAGAGTCCACAAGTTGGATTCATGAAGTTGGATTTACGCACGCTCATAGAACAGCATAATCTCCCTGGACCAACAAAAAATTGAGATCCAAAACAGGCACCTTGGCGCGCACTTCCAAATATTTTTTGAGCGAGCTAATCGTAATTGGAACAACTTAGCGCCAAAATTTTGCGTTTGCTCACAACACCACAGCAAACACTACGAAAAGATTAACACCCTATGAGATTGTTTTTGTTCATGAGCCTCAAATTCCACTTTATCTAAAATTAGGATTATTAAGGGCTTCCGACTTAACTTGTTACTTAGAATTCTGCAAGGATTTACCACTCCACAAACATTCGGAACAAAGTAGCAAGAACGATCAGATAGACAAACTGCTAAAACCAAAATTAAGTAGTTCACTGCTTGCTGGTTAGAATTAATTTAAACAAATTTACAAAACTGCATAAAGCAGAAGCCTTAAAACAAATGAAAAGCACATCAAAACAGCAACAAACAAAAACTAGGTAAGCCTTTGGACATTGGACAGCTCGTTTTAATGGAAAATCATTCAATTGAAGACGGAAAATCCAAAAAGTTACACGAACTGAGAACAGGGCCATACGAAGTTACGAAAAAGTTGACAGATGTAAATTACGAAATAGAACTTGTATCAAACAAAAATGTCAAAAAAGTTGCTCATAGAAAACACCTAATTGAGTACTTCCCAATTGAAAGCGCAATTTCAGAATTAGTAGTTGATTATGGTTTAAGAAATGAAAACTTCCAACCATTCTACCAGAATTTAATGAATAAACAATTTGAAAAACTAAATAGGCCAGTAGCTAAATTATCTTTTTAACAACCTTTCACTGAAATTGAATTTTTTCAAGTAGACAATTTTACAAGTAATTCAGATTATACACAAAATGAAAATCAACATGAGAAAACGCTGGAAGATAACAAAACCACAACACAATAACAAAACCGGACTGAAGTTTTCAGAAATGTTCTTCAACTACTTTTTTAGACAACACACAAATACTTAATAATCGTAGCGTAGTAGAAATAGAAGTTTTACCCCATACCCTGAACGTATTTGTTTTGCAGATCCACCTGACATTAGAGTCAGCCCTGTTAGAACCCAACCCCGAATACAGTCACCCGAAGCAAATCCAACTTCTTCGGATGATCAACGTTCATCTCGAATAGATCGTCGATATTCGGGACGATTGAAAAAACTTACTAAACTCTATCATGCGGGATTTACTTAAATCTCACTTTTTATCTTTATTTTAAAAGTTCAAATGATCGGAAAATTAAATGCCGAGACCTTTTGTATTACCTTCCTCCAGACTTACTCTTAGCTTTCTGACACTACGAAAAAAACCAAAAACTCAGTCAATCACTAACAAAAAAGTTATTATGAGAAACAATAACTTCTTTTCTAAATCTTTAACTAATTTGTTGGTCTTTATTATTGTATCCTTTTGTAGACCCTTAGTTAAGAACGAGTTGGATGACAGTTCCCCTACATTAAAAGTTGTTCATTAAGACTGTTCAGTACTGAAAAAAAGCAAATTTATTCTTTAAATCAAGTAGCCCAATGCAAAATTAAACCTGAAAATTTTAAAGTTGTACCGGCAACGGTTACACTGTATCAAAGATCATGCAAAACAAAGGTTGAGGCAGTAATGTGTCGAGTAAAATTGCAAGCTTTAAGCTGGCACCATGGCTTTTTATCGCACTCTTCCTTAGCATATGACCAAGTTTCCCTTACAACTGACGTAATAGTAACGCCAGTGAACTGAAGAATTGTTAACAAAACAGGAAAAAGTTCAATAACAGAGTACGATGGAACTTATAAGTTAAACAATTTAAGCGAAGTTTTAAAACACCAACATACACACGGTTGTCTGAGCGAGGACGATCACTTAGAAGATAACACAGATTGCTCTTCATCAGGAGAAGAAAAACTTTTTTCCTTTGAAACACAAATACAAAGAGTTGAACTTGAAGTTGATCAGGAAACCAAATTAGTTTTTACCCCGTTAGGATTGAAAGTTCGATGCCAACTAAAAAAAAGTTGTGAACCAACATCACCAGACCCATTCGCTGACTCTTGGGATGCGCCACAAAATTTCGTTGTTACAGAACTTTTAACACAAGTAGCAAAAAAGAAAAAATTCACAAAAGGAGCAGATCCACCACAAAACTACATCATAAGCACACAGTACATTCAAAATGACATTTATCTTTTGCAAAATAACATGAAAACAGATCACACGCGAGACATAAAACTGAGGAAAAATAAAGAAAGCCATTATATTCGTGGAAAGGCTAGTTCTTTGTTTATTACAAACTTTTATTTGTTTCTTTTGCCGGAGGATTTGATATGAATACGGGAAAAACCGTAATTTTGCAGAATAATGATAATAATTACAAAATGCAGGTCGGCACCGACAAAACAATAAGATTGAACGGTTTTTACGAGACACCTAAAAACGAGCTAGTTGGTAACCAACATTTTGGAAATCATAGACAAAATTTTGAAAATGTTGGAAAATGCACTATCGATTAAGATGCTCATAATTGTATTGAAATTAATTTCACGATGTAAAAAGTCTATTTTGATTTAGAACAGTCTGACTTCCTTATTTTACAAAATACAAGCGAGCTCAGACAAATTCAAATCCAAATGATTAATGCATTGTCTTACAAAAACAATAGGTTGGCCGGATACATTTTAACCGGAAATCTTTCAATGTTCTTAGAAATTGAAGGTGATATAAAGTAGGTCACCTGTATCCGTGTCCAAAGTAAATTTCGCCGCTTAAAGTACTTGATTGCTGTTACGACCAGTTTCCCCTCTTTTATGACAGAAAAACTATGTTTGTTAATCCTATTACGCGCCAAACATTTCCATTTGCTAATGAAATAGATTGTACAGATACTTTCAAAAACTTGTTTTAACTTGATTTTGATAACACTAATTCTTGATATCAGTTGATGCCGGCGCTAGTTCCTTTTAAACCGCGCGCTGTTTTTGCTCCACGACAATTTGGTTATATTAAAAAAAATCCCTGATTGTGTTTCTCGTCTTGCAGGTACATACAAAGTAAACCAGTTGAAAGATTATTGGAGACCAATTTTGCACAAATCTGCTTCTCATTCAGCTTTGAAAAAGTTTTCTCAAACAGTGCTTCAAAACGCACACATAGACAGTAGTCAACTTGATATCTATCGCGCGCAGTTCTCAATAATCAGTTATAATTAAATTCAATGTTGGCACCATCTGTTTTCCTTGATCATTTTAAAAAGACTTTTGGACAAATTGGCAATTACGTAGAAAAAGCCGGAATTTTGTTTGCATATTTCATGTTAATCAAGTTTTAGATCGATGTTGTAATTTTTATTCTAAGAGCTTTTGAGATAGAAAAACTGTCAAAAAACACTATTGGTTTTTGGAAAACATTACTAGGAGCCTCGTGCAATTTGTTTCTACTTTCTATTGTAGCATCAATTCATCAAGCACCTAAAGTTGATGAAAACTCTGATAACAATACAAACAATGAACCAAGCAGAAGTCGTTATCTCAAGTATACACCAGATAATAACATTTATCATGACAACAGTCCAACAGAATTGTCACCACTGACTGCCCCCGAAGAACCATTAGCTCTTGTGCTAGAAATACCACATATTTTCCCTAAAAATCTTACTGATCAAGAAGTAATTGCATTTGCTCCCCCATAACTCAATCATCCAATTTCTCTTTTTATACCTAACTAGTCTCACCTAATACACTCTTATTAGCCTAAACTAACTGTTTCAGCATTAAGAGCTGAGACGCAAAACTTTTTTGATCTTTTTTCACGATTTTTATGGAATCATATAATACTCTTTTATACCTGCTTATGAAAACTTAGTGCGTTTAAAAGTTCGCGCACCTAAACTTTCTGACATAATAGGCATACTAATTTTTACATTTCACGAAAAATTTTATACCCTTAAGGAATTTTTATATGATTGTGAATATGGTCTGGGCAACTTAGGAAACCACATCCACTTTCTATTATAAAATGATGCATCTCAATCTTCAAAAATCCCATCGGGAACAGCTTATATTTACTTGCTAATTTTTTTCATTTTAACTATTTTTGCCTTATTTCTTAAACATTTCAGAGAACCGAACGTATTCATTGTAAATTACAAATACTTTGAGCTCCACCAACACGAAATTAACGTTTTGGAATGTATTTTTATTAACAAGGCAGTTTAGTAAAATCTTATCAAATCAATCGATCCTTCACAGTTCACTTCCCCTATCAAATAAACCCCATTTTAAAAGTTCTGTTTGATTTTGTTGCCTCTTGGGACGAAGGTTCTATCACCATATCAGCTTTTTCCACTTATTGTAATTTTTCTGATGCTTTTTGAGCAAAAATTGGATCAAATTTACCTTGGTTTTTTCAACTGGTGATGACTAATGTACAGATCAGATCCCTTATCCATAAATTGAATAATATTGTGTATATTATCATTGGACTATCCACCACCCACATTTCTTTCATAATTTATATTCGCCAACCCCACAGCATTTTGAATCAATTTTTAAATTTAAAAATTAACCACCACCAAATACTTGAAACTGCCTTGTTCCGATATTTTTATTCTAACGCCGAACTGACAATTAGGTACCCGTTTACATTATCTTATATCATGTTTTTCTTATTAAATAAAGAACTAGTCGAAGTTTGTAGTTTCGAAAAAAAACCTTCAAAATAGAACCTAGCCTTCAAGCTTTCATTTTAGTGCTCCTGAAGAACGTCCAAACCCAAGAGCAATCAACCCTTTCAGTATATCCCACTTCTGTTTATTGGAACTATTTTTTTATCTCCTCGAAAGTTAGGCCAAATGTGCCAAAAGTGTCTCCACAGAAAACAATAAACTATTTTTAAAATGATATTCCCATTTGAACCAGCATTTAGTCAGAATAACTGACAATAAACGTACTTTCACTGAAGCTGATAACCACACTTCCCATTCTCTAGAAATTAACTATATAAATATCGGCACTAAGGAAATATAATTAAAATACTTACTCCTCTATCACTCCACTGGAATTTCTTTTTAAAAACTGAAAAGTCCCTTAAGTTAAAATTGAGTCAAATAAACCCCCCGGCCAACATCATCAACGAAACTATTTACCCTAACCGTGACTTCTGAAATGGAAAACTATTTCTGCTTCAAATTAGTTTTCCCCCTACAAAATTCGTCACGCCTCCTATTGTTGAATACCGTAATGAATGCCCCATTTGTCTAAAGAGTACTTCCTGTTGGAAAAAATTGCACCCTTCTGAAGGAGACTAACACTCCCACTTAGTTTGCCGCGATTGTAGAAATAAATTTTTCCTCCACTCTCCCCAACCCAATTGCCCCATTTGCCTCCGCCAAATTTATAAACTATCCCTTAATTTTTTTTTCGATGCTTTTATTATCGCCTGTAACCAAATAAAGAACTCCACTCACCCTCACATAAAATGTCACCAGAACCTTGGACATTTTGTGTTTGTTGCCTGTGCGAAAGATAAGAATATTTGCCCCACCTGCTTGAAACAGATTAACCCCCACGACGTTTGGTCAGAGAGTTCTTGAACGATGCAGTCTATTCATATCCCGATTTTTGTTCTTCTCTCTTTTATCATCACCCTTTCTGTTGGCCTCCTCATAGAAGTCCTACTCCTTCTCCTCCTCTAACGACCCTTCAACACAAACAAGTATATGCTGCAATACAAAAAAAAACCAGCTGCGCGGGCCGTCGCACGGAAGGGAGTCACGAGGTCGGATAATGGATTTAGTCAGTTAAATCTGAAACAATCTGATCTACAACTCTTACACAAATATTTTTTGGATTAACAGGATATTCCTATTTTAAGAACGGAGATTAACTTCCGAATTTCGTTTCCTTCAAATGTTTCTTTTCTTTCTTTCTACCCAGGTGGGAGCTTCGTAAAATTGATTCAGCACGTAATGTGTGATTGCATTCTTGTACTCAAAGAGTATGAAATTTTTGGTACGATAAACCGTACGATGGTTTTGGCTTCAAAAGTTTATATTTCATCTTAAATGTTTTTAGATGTTTATAATCACATAAGATGACCAAAAGAGAACTAGAAGATATCCAGCTGCCCACAGAGCACTATGAACCCGTGAACAACTTGATGACAGACCTTCTCCCATTGACAAAGAAATCCTGAGCAATCCATCCTCGCCAACTTGGCAACAACAAGAACGACAATCACAAACAGCGTCATCTACAAAACAACAGCAAACCCACCAACCCGAACAACAATTGCAGGAAACAATTAAATCACAGCCTTTTCGACCTTTGCCCAAAAACCCATTAGATGGTGGTTTACCGAAACTAAAATTCTTCCCACTGAAATATGCTCGCCTGGAAATCCAAAGACTAAGAGAGATGCTTCCACTTGACCAGAACCCGAAGTTTTTAACTTCTCTAGGTTGCTCACTAACAGCTGAATACAACCATTTGCGCCTCCCAGAAATGACAGTGATCCAAATCGTCAAAACCAATACCAAAATCCAAGTACCAACAGAATCCCTGACAGTGATTCCGAACATTTTCCTTGTACCTACCGTAAGGTTTTGGAGACTTACGAATAGAACCGATCAGGATCGGAAATACGAAAAAGAGAAAAAGGTTCTGAACACTCGTGTTGAAATACCATTCGAGCAAATAACAGCATTTCCAAGCAGTGATTCATCACAACCGGAGACTATTTTGAACGATCACCTCATTGTTGAAAATTCCAACTTCCGGCGTCAGCTTTGAGATTCAGAGTCCAACATTGCCGAAATACAGAGCAAACTCGACCGATTGACAATTTCAAAACAAACTGCCGTCACAAAAAGGAGGACCTGAGAATGCAATTAGTGATCTCATCACAAACTCTGAAGATCAGAGATCGTCAACAACAAGAGTCTTTACAGAAAGCAAATTAAATAATAGAATCAAATAAGCTTCTCGGACACCAGCTCAAGGAACTGAAAGATATACAGAAAGTCTTTCCAGCAAAACTTGACAAAGACAATTAAATTTTCATATTTTTATGTTCTTTTGATGTTTCTTTTAAACTAGTAGTAGTAGTAGTAGTAGTAGTAGTAGTAGTAGTAGTAGTAGTAGTAGTAGTAGTAGTAGTAGTAGTAGTAGTAGTAGTAGTAGTAGTAGTAGTAGTAGTAGTAGTAGTAGTAGTAGTAGTAGTAGTAGTAGTAGTAGTAGTAGTAGTAGTAGTAGTAGTAGTAGTAGTAGTAGTAGTAGTAGTAGTAGTAGTAGTAGTAGTAGTAGTAGTAGTAGTAGTAGTAGTAGTAGTAGTAGTAGTAGTAGTAGTAGTAGTAGTAGTAGTAGTAGTAGTAGTAGTAGTAGTAGTAGTAGTAGTAGTAGTAGTAGTAGTAGTAGTAGTAGTAGTAGTAGTAGTAGTAGTAGTAGTAGTAGTAGTAGTAGTAGTAGTAGTAGTAGTAGTAGTAGTAGTAGTAGTAGTAGTAGTAGTAGTAGTAGTAGTAGTAGTAGTAGTAGTAGTAGTAGTAGTAGTAGTAGTAGTAGTAGTAGTAGTAGTAGTAGTAGTAGTAGTAGTAGTAGTAGTAGTAGTAGTAGTAGTAGTAGTAGTAGTAGTAGTAGTAGTAGTAGTAGTAGTAGTAGTAGTAGTAGTAGTAGTAGTAGTAGTAGTAGTAGTAGTAGTAGTAGTAGTAGTAGTAGTAGTAGTAGTAGTAGTAGTAGTAGTAGTAGTAGTAGTAGTAGTAGTAGTAGTAGTAGTAGTAGTAGTAGTAGTAGTAGTAGTAGCAGTAGTAGTAGTAGTAGTAGTAGTAGTAGTAGTAGTAGTAGTAGTAGTAGTAGTAGTAGTAGTAGTAGTAGTAGTAGTAGTAGTAGTAGTAGTAGTAGTAGTAGTAGTAGTAGTAGTAGTAGTTGACACTTCTGACTTATGCCCAAGTAGTATAGTCGAGACCTTAGGATAGTTTCAGGGTTTTGAATGAGGGTTGCAGCTACCACAGCTGCACATAATCTTCCAGCTGCATGTACTCAGCTCGTTGTACTGTTCCAGGAAGAAGTTTTTATACAAATAATTTTGGCATGTTTAGATCCTCCAAAAATCCCAATTTTATCGAGAAGATGTTGACTAACTTGGCAGTTCGATGGAAGAAAATTTCACTACACTTGTTTCTGTTAATTTTAGGGATTTCGAGTTCATTTTGTGCATCTTGTCTTGTTCTTTTACTCTCTTTGAGATTCGATTCGTCAGTGGTATTGTAGTCATACCTGTTTCTTAACAGATCACGCAAAAAACAAAACATCATGAAGTTCAATGTACGTTGATAAGGGTAGTAGATCATATTTGATTAGTCGTGTTTTATAGTCAACATTTACTCCGAAGAACCACTTTGTGGCTGTTCTTTGATTTTTTTTTCGTTTTTTAGAGGCAAGTAGTTGTCAAATGAGAGAATAGAGAACTATATACTGGAATAAGGACAACGTATTCATTGTAAGCGTTCAACTTAGCTTGCAGCGTGACGTTCTTGGTCACGTTTCTTTTGAGTTGATACAATACTCTCAGGGCCTTGCTGGTTCTTAAGTCAACGTTGCTCGACCATGTTAAATCACTGCTCACTCACACACCAAGATCTCTCTGCTCTTTTACGATTGGTAACTAAACTCAGAACATATCAGTTTTCAGGTCCCCTTTGAGCAAAAGCAATGAGCTTTTTTTGCATTCAGTATCAGTGTGTTTTGCCAGCACCAGTTATGTAGTCTGTCTCGATTTTTCTCAAGGTCGTGTTGGTTTGTAATTACAACCTTAACATCATCTGCAATGCCGTGACACGGATGTGTGACACAATTCGGGAAGTCATTGATAAAAATCAGAAGCAGAACTGGTCCCAACACTGAACCTTGCGGTATATCACTAGAAACCACTAGAAACTGCTTTAAGGGATGACCTAAATGTGTTAATCTGTACGAATTTTCGCCTGTTTGTGAGATAGGAGTGAAGTAGCTTAAAAAAGTTTCCTCCAACACCAAGACGAGCAAGCTTTTCGTGGAGTCTTTCATGACAGACTTTATCGAAGGCCTTAGAGAAATCAAGATATAGTACTTCCAATTGTTTTTCAGATTCTGAGTCCTTCGGTTTGTAAATTTTAACAAAGAAACTCAAAAGTTGAAGTACTGTAGATTGATGTTTTCTGAAACCAAATTGACTGGAGTGCAGAGTATCTTTTGCAAAGAGATCGAGTGAATCAAAGATTAGTTTTCAAAAATTTTCGAGATAGAACACAGTAGGCTGATGGCACGGTAACATGAGACGTCAGTTTTATCAATATCTTTGAAGAAAGGGGTTACCTTGCTAATCTTCCATTCATCTGGCTTCAAAAGTTTATATTTCATCTGAAATGTTTTTATATGTTTATAATCACATAAGGTGACCAAAAGACAACTAGAAGATATCCAGCTGCCCACAGAGCACTATGAACCCGTGAACAACTTGATGACAGACCTTCTCCCATTGACAAAGAAATCCTGAGCAATCCATCCTCGCCAACTTGGCAACAACAAGAACGACAATCACAAACAGCGTCATCTACAAAACAACAACAAACCCACCAATCCGAACAACAGTTGCAGGAAACAATTAAATCACAGCCTTTTCGACCTTTGCCCAAAAACCCATTAGATGGTGGTTTACCGAAAGTAAAATTCTTCCCCCTGAAATATGCTCGCCTGGAAATCCAAAGACTAAGAGAGATGCTTCCACTTGACCAGAACCCGAAGTTTTTAACTTCTCTAGATTGCTCACTAACAGCTGAGTACAACCATTTCGCCTCCCAGAAATGACAGTGATCCAAATCGTCAAAACGAATACCAAAATCCAAGTACCAACAGAATCCCTGACAGTGATTCCGAACATGTTCCTGATACCTACCTAAGGTTTTGGAGACTTAGGAATAGAACCGATCAGGATCGGAAATATGAAAAAGAGAACAAGGTTCTGAACACTCGTGTTGAAATACCATGCGAGCAAATAACTGCATTTCCAAGCAGTGATTCATCACAACCGGAGACTATTTTGAACGATCACCTCATTGTTGAAAATTCCAATTTCCGGCGTCAGCTTTGAGATTCAGAGTCCAATATTGCCGAAATACAGAGCAAACTCGACCGGTTGACAATTTCAAAACAAACTGCCGTCACAAAAAGGAGGACCTGAGAATGCAATTAGTGATCTCATCACAAACTCTGAAGATCAGAGATCGTCAACAACAAGAGTTTTTACAGAAAGCAAATCAAATAATAGAATCAAATAAGCTTCTCGGACACCAGCTCAAGGAATTAAAAGATTTACAGAAAGTCTTTCCAGCAAAACTTGACAAAGACAATTAAATTTTCATATTTTTATGTTCTTTTGATGTTTCTTTTAAACTAGTAGTAGTAGTAGTAGTAGTAGTAGTAGTAGTAGTAGTAGTAGTAGTAGTAGTAGTAGTAGTAGTAGTAGTAGTAGTAGTAGTAGTAGTAGTAGTAGTAGTAGTAGTAGTAGTAGTAGTAGTAGTAGTAGTAGTAGTAGTAGTAGTAGTAGTAGTAGTAGTAGTAGTAGTAGTAGTAGTAGTAGTAGTAGTAGTAGTAGTGGGGGACAAAATCCAACCTCACCTCCACGTGGTGTCCCCTGGGGGTAGGTCATGTGCTGCGGCTCTCCGCTCACATGATCGAGCTAACGAGGCACTGGTCTTCTAGTTTGTGGCGCAACTAGTCGTATCTCAGCCTTCAAACACCAAAGCAATGAGTACATTCAACCATGGCCCCGAGTCCCGGGTAAGGGGTGCTAAGAATCTCCCGAGCAACCAACTCAGAATTGCAACTTTAAAAGTCAGAACACTGACCCAAGCCGGATCTTTAGAGGCTTTGAAAATGGATCTGGCGCAATACAAGTTGGATATTCTGGGAGTGCAGGAGACGAGATTGCAGGAGCAATAAATTGATCTCGGAGACCACAAGCTCTACCTGTCTGACTCGTGGTTGTCTGGTGTAAAGTCGAGACAAGGAGGAGTGGGCGTTGCTGTAAAGAAGTCATTGATAAACAGCATCGTAGAACAAGTGGCTCTAAGTGAACGTATTTGCTACGTCAAATTCGCGGCTCGGAGGAGAGCCAATCTAGCTGTTGTTGTCTGCTACGCACCTACGAATGAAGCTAGTCTCCAAGAGAAGGATGAAGGATTTGTTTTGGAGTCAACTTTCAGACCTAGTTTCCAGCTTCAAACATAGGGAGCGTATTTGTGTCATCGGTGACCTCAATGCAGAGCCTGGACACCAGTTGAATGACACCATGAGCTGCAGAGGGCCGTTTGGAATGGGTGAAGAAAATGAAAACTCGGAAAAGTTGTTATCATTTTGCACTTCACACAAATTGCTCGTAGGTGGTACATGGTTCCAGCATCGACAAGTGCATCGGTACACCTACAACCCTCCCGATCCGAGTTGTCGAAAAAAGATGCTGGATCACATTCTGTTTGCAGAGAGATACAGAGGATGTCTGACGAATGTGAGGACCAGAAGAGGGAAAACCACAATTACCGATCATGAACTGGTCATTGCGGAAGTATCTATGAAACTTTTGTCTAAAAAGCCATGTTTCACGCCCAGAATCAGTTCTGCAAAGCTGCAAGATGAAACAACGCGTGACTTATTCACGCAGGAGGTCAAGTTACATCTTGATAAGAGCGGCGATTTCGAGAATACAGAGCAGTCTTGGGACAATTTTCGAAAAGCCCTGAACCAAGCAGCAGTGAAATGCCTCCTTCCGGACAAGCGAGTGAACAAACCTTGGATTTCTCCAGATTCTCTGGAACTTATCCGGAAACGAGCTGATCTACAGTTGAAGAAACACAGCAGCGCGGTGGCGTTGTTAGAGTTCACAAACTGCTGTAAGGAAGTCAGAAAAGCTCTACGTGCAGACAAACGGGCATGGCTTGAACGCAAAGGCCAAGAAGTGCAGAGCTTATCGGACAGAGGCAACTTGAAGGAGGTTTTTGGGGCATCACAGCAGATTTGCCGAAACTGGAGTCCCCAGTTGACCAAATTAGTTTCAAGCACTGGCGTCAACTTACGGACGAAAGAGGAACGACTTGAACGCTGGACGGAACATTTTAGTCAACTCCTGAATCCCTCCCTCAACATCCAGTTGCAGTACGAGATTGGATCCCGAAGAAGCAGCTGAAAGCTTGTCGATTGACCTGAGCCCAATTCGTTTTGAGGAAGTGCTTGAAGCTGTCCGCAGGTTGAAGAATGGCAAGGCAAGTGGACCCGATAACATTTCCTGTGAGATGTTGAAAGCACACAAGGGTATTGTCGAGTGGCTCTGGGACATCATAGATAAGTGTTGGTCGACGGAAGTTCTGCCCGATGACTGGAAGGTAGCAGAAATTGTCCCATTATACAAGAGTGAAGGAAAGAGGTCAGAGTGTTCGAACCACCGAGGGATCTCTCTATTGTCAGTACTAGGCAAAGTGTTCGCTTCCGTTATTCTCAATCGATGCAAAGATTCAGTGGATCGCGTCTTAAGGGAAGAGCAGTGCCGCTTCAGAAAAAGCAGAGGATGCGCCGATCAACTCTTTGCCCTGCGTCAAATAATAGAGAAATCAATGGCGTTTCAATTGGATATTAGCTTTTGTTTCATAGACTTTCGAGCGGCATTCGATTCTGTCGATCGTGAGCAGATGTACCAGATAATGAAACACTATGGTCTTCCGCAAAAAGTGATAAACACCATAAGAAACAGCTATGATGGATTCAAATGTCGAGTCAAAGCCGAAGGTGAGAAAGGACGCTTATTTGATGTCAGAACGGGCGTTAGGCAGGGTGATGTGTGGTCCCCAATCCTATTCGGCCTTGTCATCAACTACATTTTGGCTAACTCGGTGCATGGAGGATTAGACATTGGGAGATTGGTGGCTGACTTAGATTTTGCTGATGATGTTGCTCTCGTGGGGGTCCCAGACAGTGAGGTGCAAGAAAACCTACATCGAATCGAGGCCCTTGCGGAAGCCGCTGGTCTGAAGATTAATGTGGCCAAAACAAAGAATATGGGCGTAGAAAAATTAGTTTTCAAAGATTTTCGAGATAGAACACAGTAGGCTGACGGCACGGTAACATGATACGTCAGTTTTGTCAATATCTTTGAATAAAGGTATCACCTTGCTAATCTTCCATTCATCTGGATAGGTTACTTTGTTATGTAGTCTGTCTCGATTTTTCTCAAGGTCGTGTTGGTTTGTAATTACAACCTTAAAGTCATCTGCAAAGCCGTGACACGGATTTGTGACACAATTAGGCAAGTCATTAATAAAAATCAGAAGCAGAATTGGTCCCAACACTGAACCTTGCGGTGTACCACTAGAAACCACTAGAAACTGCTTTAAGGGATGACCCAGATGTGTTAATCTGTACGAATTGTCGCCTGTTTGTGAGATAGGAGTGAAGTAGCTTAAAAAAGTTTCCTCCAACACCAAGACGAGCAAGCTTTTCGTGGAGTCTTTCATGACAGACTTTATCGAAAGCCTTAGAGAAATCAAGATATAGTACTGCCAAATGTTTTTGGGATTCTGAGTCCTTCGGTTTGTAAATTTTAACAAGGAAAATCAAAAGTTGAAGTACTGTAGATCGATGTTTTTTGAAACCAAAGTGACTGGAGTGCAGATTATCTTTTGCAAAGAGATCGAGTGAATCAAAGATTAGTTTTCAAAGATTTTCGAGATAGAACACAGTAGGTTGATGGCACGGTAACATGAGACGTCAGTTTTATCAATATCTTTGAAGAAAGGGGTCACCTTGCTAATCTTCCATTCATCTGGATAGGTGCCTTTGTTATGTACTCTGTCTCGATTTTTCTCAAGGTCGTGTTGGTTTGTAATTACAACCCTAAAGTCATCTGCAAAGCCGTGACACGGATGTGTGACACAATTCGGCAAGCCATTGATAAAAATCAGAAGCAGAAGTGGTCCCAACACTGAAAATTAAGCTATACCACTAGAAACCACTAGCAACTGCTTTAAGGGATGACCTAGATGTGTTAATCTGTACGAGTTGTCGCCTGTTTGTGAGATAGGAATGAAGTAGCTAAAAAAGTTTCCTCCAACACCAAGACGAGCAAGCTTTTGTGGAGTCTTTCATGACAGACTTGATCGATGGCCTTAGAAAAATTAAGATATGGTACTGCCAAACGTTTTTCAGATTCTGAGTCCATCGGTTTGTAAATTTTATCAAGGAAAATCAAAAGTTGAAGTACTGTAGATCGATGTTTTCTGAAACCAAATTGACTGGAGTGGAGAATATGTTTTGCAAAGAGATCTAGTGACTCAAAGATTTGTTTTCAAAGATTTTTGAGATAGAACACAGTAGGCTGACGGCACGGTAAAATGAGACGTCAATTTTATCAATATCTTTGACGAAAAGGGTCACCTTGCTAATCTTCCATTCATCTGGATAGGTGCCTTTGTTATGTAGTCTGTCTCGATTTTTCTTAAGGTCGTGTTGGTTTGTAATTACAACCTGAAAGTCATCTGCCGTGACACGGATGTGTGACACGATTCGGCAAGTCGTTGACAAAATCAGAAGCAGAAGTGGTCCCAACACTGAACCTTGCGGTATACCACTAGAAACCACTAGAAACTGCTTTAAAGGATGGCCTAGATGTGTTAATTTGTACGAATTGTCGCCTGTTTGTGACATAGGAGTGAAGTAGCTAAAAAAACTTCCTCCAACACCAAGACGAGCAAGCTTTTGTGGAGTCTTTCATGACAGATTTGATCGAGGGCAATAGAAAAATTAAGATATAGTACTGCCAAATGTTTTTCAGATTCTGAGTCCATCGGTTTGTAAATTTTATCAAGGAAAATCAAAAGTTGAAGTACTGTAGATCGATGTTTTCTGAAACCAAATTGACTGGAGTGGAGAATATGTTTTGCAAAGAGATCCAGTGAATCAAAGATTAGTTTTCAAAGATTTTTGAGATAGAACACAGTCTGCTGATGGCACGGTAACATGAGACGTCAGTTTTATCAATATCTTTGAAGAAAGGGTCCCCTTGCTAATTTTCCGTTCATCTGGATAGGTGCCTTTGTTGCAACATGTCTGAAAGACAGGCTTCAGATTGCTTGATAGAGATTTGGCGCAGTTTTTCTGAATCAAGTTCCCAATTGCGTCATGGCTTCTGGCTTCGCTTTTTTTCAGACTGTTCAAAACAATTTCAATTGAGGTCTTCGATCTCTTTAGATTGTTTAGTTCACTCTTCGGCAGGCAGGTTTTGGTGGTGGAATAGCCTTCATTAAACACTTTCACAAAGTAAAGTTATTGTAAAGCGTAGACCTACCTGTCTCAGCCGATTGGTCTGCGCTTACTACACGAGTCGGGATAATAGGATTTTTTCTGATACTTGCCAAATACTTTTGTATGTGACTGAGGCACCTGGTCTGAAAAATCGTTGCTTCAAATATTTTTCAGTCATTATCTGCTGACATTTTAATTTTTCAAACTTTTTCATTTTGAGAAGTTGGCTCAGATTTTGTGTTACAAGTTTTCTTTTCAATGAATTGAGCTTTTTTGTTTTAAGACATGTCTCCCTTGAGATCCAAGTTTTGAGAGATGATCTGTGTTTATCACACGTGGAACCAGTTTCTCAATTTTTTCTTTAATCCAGTTATACCACTGATACAGGAGAAAGTTTACATTGCTGTAACAGCACGGTGAAAAGGCGTAGACAAAATATTCTCGGTGAATTTAACATAGTCAATTTCCTGAAAGATCTTTTTGCGGTTGTTTAAATTTGCCCCAATTGCAGAATGGTCCAAGCAGTTTTTATCATTGATTTGATATGCCTTGGTTAGCCTTCGGTCAACGGAGTTCTTGAGAAAAAGTTCCGGTTTGTTGGTCATCATCACGTCTAACTTACTGTCCGGTGGTTGGAGAAAGTTAACAAAACAATTTTCCGATAGTTTGTCCATCAACGATTGCTCACAAGTGTTTCTACTAGTTTGGTTAGCCCAGTCACAACCCGAAATGTTCAAATCACCAGCTATGATCGTTTCCTGTGCGCCAATTGTTGTTTCATTTACATTTAACTCACTTAATAAAACGAAGAGGTCATCAATTTTCCAGCGGTTTGGACTGCCGGTGGGAGGGTTATAGATACAAGAGAATTGCAAAACAGTTCCCGCTAAGTCAATGGTCACGCAAATAAAGTCGTCGTGAGCGACGTTAATTTTACAACGAGAGTGGTTGAGCTCATCCTTTACAGCGACGAGAACTCCCCCATGCTTTGTTTTGGCCACACTGTGGCGATCAGCTCTGTGAAATTCAGTTTTTTCGAGGAAAAGAGCTTCATCAGGAACATGTGAGGTGAGCCACTTTTTTGTAAGAAATAAAATGTCATAACTAGAAGACATGAGAGCATTTGAGAGATCCTTTCGTCTTTCAAATTCGAGAACACTTGGAACATTAAACAGAAGCAGAGAAATTAAAATTTTATGGGGGTTCTCAGAAACTGACTCTAGTGAGGCATCTGCTTGATAGACGTGCCATCCTGGAGAGTGAGTTTTCGCACTCGTTTTTCCTTTCTGTCTCGCCCTTGGGTGATGAGTTCTCTTCTGAGCTTGAGCACTTCGCGTTCTTTTATGAGATCTTCTCTTGACAATTCAGGGCCGATGTAAATCGGATTCTCTTTAACTCCGTGTAGTTGAGAAATTTGTAGGCTGGTTTCAAAATTTCAGATTTGTCTAGCTCGTTATCCACGTTTATTATGATGGTTATTGCAGGCGTGCTTTCCGCGATTGAATTTACTTGGCTTTCTTTTAGGTTTGCACTTTTTTCCTGCCGTTGTTTCTTCCATATGCCCCACTCGTCGGAGCTTTGCAATCCTTTCTTTCACCTGTAAATGATCAAGGATTGATTGTCAACTACAGCTTGCCTATCCTGCTAAATTTGGTCCGCTGCCGTGCCTTGAGGTTCTGGGACACCCTTGATACGTATGCTCATTTTTTTCTTTTCAGATGTAGCGATACGTTTTCCCGGATTGTTCTGGCCGGTGGCCGCTGCATAAGACTTTTGTTTTTTCAGTTTCTTGACCTCTTTTTGCATTTCCTCAATTGCCTCAAACGATTTTGAGAGCTATGAGGTGAATTTATCAAATTTTTCTCTGTTTTGTATTTCTTTGCTGGTTATTTTTTCCTTCATTTCAGCTTTTCCAATCCTGTCAATTTGGTTGTCATTGACGCCTTCATTGCAGACATGCAGTATGTTTGCGGTGACATTTTCTTCGATCAAATCTATCAGGGCTTTCAAGTATATGGAATGTTGCTGAAGGGTACTAGGGAAAAAATTTCAGGCTGTTGCTTGCGTTGGATTCTGTGAAGAAACCTATGCAAGCGTATGCCTGTTTATTTCTAAGTTTAACTTTGCGTTGGATTCCGTAAAGAAACCTATGCTGTCAAACCTGAGCAGAAGTGGGTTGTCGTCCAAGGAGAGAGGCAGGGAGAGTGCTACCGTGGATCCTGAGAAGGATCCTATGGTATCACTACCCCTGATAGGACTTTAGGACTTGCACTTGCACTCCTGGTTGGTGTGGCACTCGTAAAAGGCAGGGTGACTTCCCTTCGCAACTTCAGGAGAGTATCGTTTCTTGTACAAAACACGATTCTTGAGGATGGATTTAACTCCACTCAACGCATTTGGTGTCAGATGAATATGGTCGTTGCTCGAGACATCTCCTTCGCAGTAGATGTACCGGGAAATGCCTCTGTACCTCCACTTGGCCTTTTGGGATCTTTCAGCAAGGATCTTGTTGACCCTTGTGTGGCGCTGGAGCTGTTCTTCAGTTAGGTGCAATTCCTTTATATCTTTCACTGTCGGGAAGCGATGGGAGACAGCTAGCACGAACACGTCAGTGACACCGAAAAGTCTCTCTGCCAATTGGGTGATTCGATCAGCAAACAAAACCTTCTGTCACATAAATGTCACAAAACGCTGGTGAAATCGTTATCACTGCTCTGGAAACTGCTTGATCAATTTCCAGTACATCATAAGCAATGGCAACGAAGCTGAGTCTCAACAATTACCAAAGAAGGCAACAAGTCTGATGTACATTTACAAGCCAATTGGCCTATTCTCCCGTTGCTATAAAGTCTGAAAAGCCAATTTCCCTTCAACTGTGCGCCTTTGTCATGAAAGCGCTCTAAGAGAATCGATTTGGATTCGGCAGAAAATTGCTCTGCAATACTTCAAATACTATTGGTTCTTGGCAGGATATAATCCAACAACCATTTTGAACGAAATAAACCAGTCGCAGTTTTCAAACTTGATTTCGCAAAATTATTCGATGGGGTACCACAGGCATGCTGATAAAGAACATTACACCAGCATGCTGGTGATTTCAAAATCATCAAACAAAACCAAGATGAAATGAATGGTGGTGTCAAAATGTAAAAAAAAACTGGACAAAAGCGAAAGTCATGGCACACTTTCATACAAAGTGCACCATTAAACTATATTCATATTCTTAGTTCTTATTGGATTGAAATGTTGTTCAATTTCTAACCTTTTTAGAATGTGATAGAATCTAATAATCTTATTGGATGATTTTGAAAATAATGTAAAGTAATTTAATATTAACTCACAAGAATTAGAAGAGGAATGAATTGAAGTTAGCACGCTGAAGTTTTGTTGGGAAAAGCTGCTAAGAGAGACTCTACCATCCGAAGTATGCCATACACCTGAAATAATCAAATAGCTTTCATAAAATTCCTAGATGTTAATATAGTAAAGTTCAGACATTACTTGGTGACAGGAAAAGAGCAGCCTATTATTAAAAAAAAAAGACAAGCAGTTAGAGTTAGATTTTGAAATTAAAAATGAATTTTAGAACCATTAACGTTAAGCACAAAAAACTAAAGGTCTCAGTTAATGGAAAAATTGGTAAACTACAATATTACGTCTTAAATAATTTACAAACAAACATTCATCTTGTCTATAGGAAACGAAACAAACTCCTGATTTACTTCTCAGATTTCAACTGCTCCGATTTTGATTATATTCTGGAAATGATCAAACAAGAAAAGAAAACACTCCTACTCATTGCTGATCAAAGGATAAAATTTTGAATTCAAAGTTATTTCCTCAAAAACTTATTAAAAATTTACATTACCCCTTTCATTTTAATTTTCTAAATCTACTTGAACTAAATAACATAAATTCAGAAAAATCAATACCGCTTTAATTTAAAATGATTCCAAAATTATCTGATTTACTTCTGGATAACACACAAGATTTGGATAATAATACCACCTACCCAATGAATTGTGTTCTGAAAATTAATCAAGAACTTTGTACTTTGTTATCAATTACATTCAACAAGGTTCTTTTTGTAATTACAATTATTTTTTCTCGCGATTTATTGAACGAAGAAATTATCTTTATTCATTCCCTTGATAAACCATCTTTCCTCTATCTTGCAATGTACTTTACAAACACAGAAATTATTCCTATCGACGATTTGGATCTCCAATATCTCCTCTTGCACAACTAAAACCTGAAAGCAAAATGACGGACGTAGCAACGATGGCTAACGCCATCACAACAGCAATTCAAACTGGGTTGGCCGCAACACAGTCATCACAATCTGTTATTTTAAGTCCGTTTGAAGGAAAAGATACGGATGATTTCCGGACTTTCAAGGAACAGATTACAAGCTCGGTTGCCCTTGCTAATGTTCCAGAGGCATCAAAATTGGACTATCTAAAATTGCATTTGTCAGGTGGCGCTCTTGCTTATTATCTGGAACTTCCAAATACGTCCAGGAACACATTTGACAACGCCATCGGATCCTTGGAAACACGATACTTGAGTCCTAACCGCATTGAACTCTTCAAACTCAAATTTCAAGAACGTAAGTATAATCAATCTCGAGAGTCAGCAGAAGATTATCTTACGGATATTACACGTTTAGCCAACATTGCTTTTCCGGATGCAACAGGCGTTAACAGATCAGCTGAACGTACCCGCCGCATTCGAGATGCATTCATCAGTGGAATGCCAAATTCAATTAGACTGAAACTTTTGCTTGAACCTGACAATAAAACCGTTCAAGAATTATGCACATTTGTTTCAAAAAGACAAGCATTGCAAACCACCTTACCAGATGAAGACGCCACAACTACAGCTTTCAACAACGTCGCTCCAGCTTCATCTCAGATGTCTGATGCATTGAATTCAATAGTAAATACCGAAATAGGAAATAAGGAATTGGAAATAAGGAATTGATTAGAAATAGGAAATAAGGAATTGATTAGAACACAGAAAGAAATGGGAAAGCAAATGCAACACATGAGCTCTGCTTTCGACAGAAATCAGAACATCCGTGGTAATCGCCCATTTAATAACAATCGGGGCCATACGAGAGGGTATCAGCGCCCATCATTCAATCAGCCCAATACAAACAATAATTTTGTCCGGGGTAACAATAATTATAGAGGGCAGTATACAAGCAACGGATATACAAGGGGGAGATACAATCAGATTCAAGGACGAAACAGAGGTTATTTCAGAAATGTATTCTGTAATAACTGTGGTCAACCTGGTCACAAACGAGTTGATTGCTGGTATAAACCACAACCAGAACGAGGAACAAACATACCATTTGACAAATATATTCCTCCAAAAAACTAATTGAGCCACATTATCTATCTTCCTTGGTTACTGCATGTCGCACGCGAATTATTCCACTTACTGGTGAAAAACTATTTTATGTTCCAATTCTAGTCGAAAATTTTAGATTCAACGCTTTATTAGATACTGGAGCTTTTTCTAGCGCTTTATCACTATCCTTATTTAAAAAAATAGAATATTATAACACGAAACACATTTTGAAAACAAATGACCAATTCCCATGTATCGTAAAAATGGCAGACGGAACAACTGCAAAAGTTATGCGGAAGATCAGATTACAATTTGCCATTGGCTTATCAGAATTTGAAGAAGACTTCTTGGTTCTCGAAAATCTGAATTCTACGTTACTAGGTCTACCTTTCTTCCAAAAAAATGATATACTCATTCACCCAAATAAAGTTTTATTATATTTACCAGAAATCACTCTATCACTTAACCATTCAGAAAATTTTTCCAAATCTTTGGTAATTCATAATCTTTCAAAAGCAGTGATTAAACCAAATCGGCAGGAAGTTGTAGAATGTGAACTACTTCATCTCGACTCTTCGTTCTCAAATACATCAGGGATTATTGAACCTTCAACACAGTTCGAGGGAAAATCAGGTTTATGTATTATGTCATCAATTAACGAACTAAACGATAAGTGTCGCACAAAAATTGGTGTCATTAATCTTAGCCCATATAGTGTCACCATTTGCGCAAAAACTCGTCTAGCGAAATTCATCATTTTGACCCCAAAACAATCAGAATATCTTAAACCACTTCACCCATCAATACTGAATAATTCAATATGCCCATCCCTCAACACATTAATTACCGATGAAAACAAAAACGTTTTCAAAACCTATAATGATGGATTTTGGTTTCCTACGCCAGAAAATTGTTCTAATCCAACGAAATTAACGGGCATTGAAAAACGAATCTATGATGCACTTAAAAACCTAAAACAAGACGAAATGTTAAATCCTACACTGAACAAAGACAATCGTGAACGATTCTTACAGAAATTCAACTGGAAAAATTCTATTTTTTCTAAGGAACAAAAAAGGAAAATGGAAAACTTATTAGTAAGTTATCACAAAATTTTTGCTCGTCACAGACTTGACTTGGGTAAAAACACCGACTGTTTGGTGAAACTTACTCCCGAACATGATCGACCAATTTATTCTCCTAATTCCATTACACCAATACACCTACGAGATGAACTCATCATAGAACTGGCCCTAATGCAATACTATGATATTATCACAACATTACATTTTTCAAAGTATTCATCTCCGATTTTCGCGCAAAGAAAAGCTAGTGGAAAACTGAGAATTTTAATAGACTTGAGAAAAATTAGCCACTTATTACGACATGATTATGTAAATAATAACTTTCCCATTCCAACAATGTCCGAAGCAAGTGCACATTTATCAGGAAAAAAGATATTTGCAAAAATGGACTGTAGTCAAGCCTATTTCTCTATGCAAATGGCTGATGAAAGAAGTGTGCAACTATTAGCATTCAATTTTGGAGGACGCACTTTCGCATTCAAAAGATTGGCACAGGGATTATCACGATCTCCTACAGCCTTTAGTGCATGTGTAAGCAAACATCTTTACCCGTGTGTTGCGAGTGACAAATGTTTTGTTTATTTCGATGATTTGGGAAGCGGAGCAATAGATGGCGATGCACTTATCGAAAACCTAGAGCAAATTTTTAAAAAAATTTCTGAGCTTGGATTTAAACTTTCCATTGATAAATGTGAATTTGGAATCCCCGAAATTCAATTTTTAGGCCATACAATAACTGGAGATGGATTAAAACCTAATGTTGAGAAATTAAAAAAGTTTATCAACATGGTTAAAATGCCAAAGAATATCAAACAAACGCGACGATTGATTGGTTTTGCACAGTATTTTCAATAATTTATTCTCAATTTAGCGGTCAAGTTACACCCTTTCTTTAAAATACTTCGTAAAGAAAGCAATTTCAGAATTGAGTCCGAACACAGAACAAGTCTTGAATCGCTAAAGAAGGATATGTCTAATGCTTGTCTACTAACCTTGAAAATGGCAAAACCTAACTGCCAATATGTTATAATATGTGACGCAAGCTTCTACGCAGCAGGATATGTTTTAGTGATTGAAGACTACCACGAACACGCAGAAGATAGTAAAATTAAAACATATGCGCCAGTAGCATTTGGCTCGCATTTATTTTCGCCGTCACAGCTTAAATTTAGCATATATGTTAAAGAATTCCTTAGCGTACAATACGCATTTGAAACATTTGAACATTATATTTGGGGAGTATCGTCAAAACCAATTATTGTCCTAACAGATAACAAAAGTGTTACAAGATTCTTTCAAGCAAAGAAATTACCAGGAAACTTATGGAACTCGGTAGATTATGTTCTAAGCTTTAGATTTGTTTTGGGTCATATACCAGGCAAAGCCAATGCAGCCGCTGACTACTTATCTCGAGTTCACATAAACCCAAATACAAAATTGAAAATGAAATTAGAAGATCAAATTCCTGTGCATAACATTGACATAGAACTACTTTCCAACACTCCAGATAATTCCCTTACGGCAATCCAAGCTATCACAGAATCAAACACCGCAAATGTATTAATCCCTCAACTTTCCATTACTCCAGTGGATAACCATATAAACGTTACCATAGACGAACTTTCTGCTTTCAATGACGTCATGATTTCGTCTATGTCTATGACCAATCCACATGATAAAATGGATATTTCATTATGCCTCGATACATTGAACCTTGGAAAAGAACAACAAAAAGACTCTGACATTTTGACTGCTATAAATTGGATAAACAATAAAATCAAACCAAAATTCATTGAAGGATCATATGATCTGCAAAAATATTTCAAGCATTGGAACAGACTACTACTAGAGAAGGGAGTTATCTATAGAAAATTCTTTGACCACTCTGGTCGTAATTACATTAAGCAGATCGTTGTTCCCAAGCATTTGCGTACAGAGTTGCTATTTCGCTTGCACAATAGTAAAATGAAAGGACATTTAGGCATTCAGAAAACAATTAAAGAATTCAGGAAAAAGTATTACTTTCCAGGATTCATTGAATATTTAATATCATATATAAATAACTGCCTGACTTGTCTTCAAGCGAAATCACCAAATCACAAAACTTTACAGCCTCCACTTAACCCAGTCAGTTCAAACACCAGCTTGCCCGCAGATATCATGCAAATAGATATAGTTGGGCCTCTACCGAAATCCGGTGGTTTCTCATATATCTTGACCGGAATGGACATTTTCAGTAAATACATGTTTGCCCAACCTCTTAATTCTATTACTGCAGCAACTGTTACCAAATACTTGTTTCAGTGGTTCCTTCGACATTGTTATATACCCCTACTAATAATTACAGACCAAGGTTCGCAATTCACTTCACAAATGCTACATGAACTAGCAGATCTGTTAGAAATAAAATTAGAACATGCCACATTAAAACATGCACAAACCATTGGTGTAGTAGAAAGATCACACGGACCTCTAAAACTCTATCTACGAATTTACGAAAATCAACTACAACACGACTGGCATAAATATATTGATCTGGCCGTATTCCAGAATAATACAAGCTACCATACAACCATTGGCTGTCCACCCACTTAAATTTTCCATGGACGAATTCCTGTAAATCCGATCGACTTGCGGTTTAACAATAAATCCATTTACCATAAGAAGTGTAACTTTGACTACATTGCTGATATTCAGAACAAAATGGCGACACTATTTTCACAAACTAAGGAATCCCTTATAAAGTCTTTTAATAAATATCGGGATTACTATGACAAAAAAGCAACTGCAGCTCCGCTGAAATTGCATGAGTACTGTGTACTTTTTCATCCGAAACTCTCCAACGAGCACAAAAAATTAGTAATTTACAATGTAAATGGTCAGGATTATATCGGATTGAAAAAGTCTTAACTCGAAGCAATTACTTAATTCGCAAAATCAACACACTTCATACACAAATTATCCACAGAGTTAGACTAAAACCAATTAAACCACAATTCAGAATATCCGATTTGAGAAACATTGATGAAAAAAATTTTGTTGAAGACCCATTTGTTCAAGAACAGATCAGAGAACCACAACTCTTTGATAGCAGCCTTGATGAAACTTTATTTACTCCATGGGATACCAGAGAGGTCCGCGTCGAATCCTCTATTTATAATAAAACAGCACAGCCAAGCAATCAACCGCAACCTAACCTTCAACCAAATTTGGTTGCCCCAAATACACAAACACCCAATGAAAGATCCATTGAGAAAACTCCAACTACTACTTCAAGCTCTGACAGCTCAACAACTGAATTCCAAACACCCAAGTCCAAAACACCCAGCCCTCTAAGCGATACACAAGCCGCCTCTACACTTCATTCTAAAAGTGCTAATTTGCAACCGGGGCCCAGTAGTTTTAAGTTGAATCCATCACAGCTCGCTAGAGAGCTAGCAGAACCAGCACAAACATCGAAAGTTGCAAAACTTATCCAAGAAAAGAAGCAGGCTCGGGAGCAAACTTCAACGCAACCAGTACTAATGTCCAAGCCGACAATACAAAAAACAGAAGTAAGGCCTACTGGAAAATTAAATGTTAGCAATACAACATCAAGTTACGGAAGACAGCGAAAACAAACTCAATTCTTCCAATCGAAGTAAAAACGAACAAAAGTGCGAAACATTGAAAATGTAGTTCTCACTATACTACAAATATGGAATATAAAACCATTCCAAATTGCCTTGCGGGTTTGGCATTACTTAACAACATGACACTTTCAAACACAACAAAATGATATAAGAAACATGCATGTTATTAAAGAAACTAAAATAAAATTTCAACAAAATGTCAGTTTCCTCAAAGCTAAGAAAAAATTAAAAAATTCTAAAACCACGGATCAATGTGATTGGTTTTTGTGATTACCATGATATAACTTTTATGTACCTGTGATATGTACACGAGCAGGGTAAATTCATTTCTAAATTGGGGTCAACGCATAGTTGGGGTAATTAGAGAATTTCGACAAAGAAAAACTGCAGACAGCCATTGCTGCATGTGAAATCAGCACAGACGGCTGAAGAACGTTACACGATTCAGAAGGAAAGACTGCTTTACAGTCCCTCAACACTTTTGAACGAAATTTCAGTTCCTGACGTTCTAAACATACAACTTTCTCAAAACAATTTACCTTATTTTAATCAAATAGTATGTAGTATTTTACCATTTTCCTGCATTCTTTTGGAATAGTACTTTTCCCTCTCATTGGGGAAATTGAAGCTTTGCTTCCTTTTCTTACTAGGTCCAGACGGACGACCAACGTTCTTTGACGAAGAAGGAATTAGGACAGTTTGTTTATTCGCAACAATTACATTTAAATGTTCTGTTAAACCAGTGTTGCGATTTAACTCTTTATCCACAATATTACACCATTCAGCAGCACCACGTACGCCCTGAATTTCTAACAACCGTTTAAAAGAGTTATTCCGTAGACCATTCCCGTAGCCACTCAAGGTCTCATAACTACGTGTCCTGTCAGTACTATCAAATCCTTCAAAGCCCATTACTATAGAGGGACCAATAGAACCGGTTAACACGGCATGCGCACACAATGCTGGTTGGCAGAGAAAATGTTCTTCATTTGGAATGTAAAATCGAATGGAATGTGATTTTGGAAATAAAGAATTACGTGAAATATTTCCTTCTTTAACAAACTTCATAAAATTATTAACTCCGCGTAATCTCTTCTCTAACAACACCGAATTAGAGCCGCGTTCAGCGATTAAAAAAATTTTGCTTCCAATTGGAGTATACGAAATTGAGTCATTTCCTGCCAGTTCAATGTGACCTTCAGTGTACCAAGCATTAAATTGGACAATAGCGTCAAAAGACGAAAAACTTATGTTTGACGGCATTTCAAACGTAACTAAATTTTGAAGAGACAAACTAACGTTATAAGAATGATTAAAACGATTATCAGAAGTCTGATTTATTGAATTTATCCTACTTTCACGATTTGAGAGATCAGAACCGGGAATACTTGAAGGTAAAGAGAAATACAAATCGGTTGAAGCTAAAAATTCAGCAAAGTTATCAATATTCAAAACTTCGTTGAGAAATGGCTTGTTAACTTTAAATAAATTGTGATTAGTAATTGCAACCGGATAACAGAAAAACTCTTCTTTTAAATAATTGGAATATTCGTCACTCTTGAAAACGTTTGCCACTTCCTTCCACGTTTTAGCTCCATTAACGTCCACAATTGGAACACTTATCCATCCGAGTCCTTCTAATTTTTCTTTTGTGACAAAATCTTCAAAGAACCGCTCTATCTCAATATAAATATTGTTGGGGCAAAAACGTGTTACAGATATTACTTGATCTTAAATTTAAATTTTCTCATCTTCGATCAGAACTTCATTATCCTAATTATTCTCTGCCTGAAACAAAAATGGATTACGTTGCCAAAAATTTCTTTACAACAGGAGATGCCAGTAATTAAATACAAATTCAGGCAAACACTTGTACAAAAAGCACAAGAGAGACGTGACACCACACAGGCAGCAGAACAAAGCCACCCATAGCCAACCAGAGACACCAACACCTACAGGTTCAAGGTCACAAGGATATTTGAGTTGTTCTGACTCATAGACGATTGTATCGTCCTCAATATACATCATTTTTTCATGACAACATAACACTTTTGTGTCCTCTGACACAAACTTTTCAGTGCATGAAGACACCAAGCCAATGTACACACAGAACAGTAACAAATTCATTACCAAAACTGAAAATATACTTACAATTTAGTGATGACGGTGGAATATTTTATACTTTACGTGAAGATAAGAAGAAACTGAAATTCATCACAAATTGCTATATGCAATACCTTTTCTTACAACTGAAAAACCTCTGCGCCCCTTTTTTTTATTATTGAGTTCAAATTTGTTAAAATTGCAGAAAAGCAAAATACATGTGTAAACTTTCATCTACCTTAAAATCAAAAATAAACAGATTGTTAGCTTGAGGAAGCAAATTAATAACATTTTCCACAAAACAGCTTTACTTAACCTCAAGATATGAAAACCAGACGAAATTTATTATTTAGCTGCTAGCAGAAAATAAAACAACATTGATCTTACCGGGAGATGTTATTTCAAGAAAAACAACCCCGAGAACAATAATAAACCTGGTAGGCGCTCATCAGCACACGCAGTCTGGCCACCTGCGGGTAGCACATATAAGTCCTGCCCCTTTAAACAATAAAAAAATGGTTTCCTTGAAACTGTTAATTTTGTTACTTGTAATCAATGAAATTTTTGGAAATTATAAAAATAACGGAATAGAGTTTACCTACCAACAAAAGCTATTACTAGCAGAAAAATTTGTTAATGTTAAATTTCTAGTTCCTTTTCCACAACTAAACGAAAACCTCGGCGCGCAGATAATTAACCTGACATCACTATTAAACACGTCATGGCACAAATATCAATTCGGATGCGACCTTTCCAATCTAAACACAAACGAATCTGGACTTCACTTTGATCTATTAGCAAAACACGTGAGTGGTCAGTTACAAGCAGCTAAAGAAGATTTGGTTGAAATGAAGAACGAATTGGCAGAAACCATTGGAATAAATGAAATGGGACAGACCGATTCAACTCATAAACGAAACAAAAGGGGACTCCCAATTATTGCCTTCGGAGCACTGACGGCAGCTACAGCTGGTGCTGGAATCGCGTGTTCACTTGGATCAATTTTTGGTATGTGTGGAGAATCGAGCAGCAATCGAGAAGACATCGATTTCGCTCTAAATCAGTTAGAACAAAACAAACAAGAGTGGATCGAAGTAACAACAAAAGTTAACGACAAATTCTTTATCCTTGGTTCACAAATGAAAGAAGTTAGGAAAACACAAAATCAGATAATTGAAACACAAAGAAAACACACAACAATTATTAATGACGCCATAAAGTTGATTAAAGAGAATACTAGAAAATTAATGGCATGCTCTCAATATTTTTATGCTCGCGATCAAATGTTACAATTACAAACAACAATTGTTAGTTCCTTACTTGCCATCAATAATGAAATAAAAACTTACCGCGTAGCCACATATTCATACAAACTGAATTTGCTGAATTCTGTAATGGCAATGGTAAACAAAGTCATACCAATGTCGCTTTTACCGCGTTCTGCATTACTTGGCATTTTACAGAAGGTAGCGTTTCACCAAGTACAAGAAGCTGATCGTCTCACACATGCAATACCTACACAAAACATTTTGACATACTATGAGACTAAAATACTTACAAATGTTATTGTTGATCCTGCTGGTCTATTATTTAAATTGGTAATACCATTTGCGTCAGGGTCAACAGCATTAAATTTGTACCGTGCCACGGCAATACCAATGCCAAATGGTGGATCTGACGGCTATGCATCCCAATACGATCTCGAATCGGACTATATTGCAATTGTTGCCACTTCATTACCTATTACCTATAACAGTAAAGTTGCCACTTAAGGAAAAAGCAAAAAACTTAGGGAATGGCAGATGGCTCATTACATCGGCATCCAAAAATTTTGATATGTTTCTAACGAATTTGACAAAAGTGGATCACTTAAACAAAAATAAAATGCCTGATTGTCAACTATGCTTAATTGAGCTGAAATGCGGAACGAAGATCTCAACTAGCTTTTTAGAAATTCGAGCAGATATTTTTTCTTGCCATAATGACACAGATGTCAAAATTGATATTGAATTGGCCGATCCATTAAAACATCTCTTTAACAAGTTACCCGACTTGTCTGAATTGCCTCATATATCTACAATGACAGAAGCAAGACAGCAGATAATTGAACAAGTCCAATTGCAGATGGCATCCATCCCCGAATATCACAGAAAATCGATACACAAACTCGATGAGATTTCGATGCCCATACTTCTTGACATGAAGACTATTAAGCCCAGCCTACGGAATGAATTCAGCTCGTCACGCACCTGGAAAATGTCAATCGGAATTGGAATGGTCTCGTTTTTGATCTCGTTAACACTACATACTGGACTCTCTTACTTCCTTCATAAGTACAGAGCACGCTACGATCTTATCAAGAAGGCTCTAGTTGGCGACAAAAAAAATTCAACCAAAAGCTATACTCGTGGTCTCAGTAGATGAGTATCAGTATTTGTGTCTTCACCCACAATCGGAATTACTACAAAAAAATATTGTCATTAATGAAGATCATCTGAGTCAGATTTTCAACAAAACTACAGAAGTGAATGCCCCAATGGAACCCAGATCAAATCTGTCACTAATCTGCAAACAAATCACCAGCAATTTGCAAATCAATTAGAATAGCGGGAGAAAACAGAAGAATGAGAAAAATTAAAACTTAGAAAAAAATGCTTAATAAAATTGAATTAGCAAACTAATCTAATACTGCATGGTTTTGTTGAAAAATCAATAGGTAATGATGTGGTTCATAAATTAAAGAGGCGCAGAGTCATGGCACACTTTCATACAAAGTGCACCATTAAACTATATTTATATTCTTAGTTCTTATTGGATTGAAATGTTGTTCAATTTCTAACCTTTTTAGAATGTGATAGAATCTAATAATCTTATTGGATGATTTTGAAAATAATGTAAAGTAATTTAATATTAACTCACAAGAATTAGAAGAGGAATGAATTGAAGTTAGCACGCTGAAGTTTTGTTGGGAAAAGCTGCTAAGAGAGACTCTACCATCCGAAGTATGCCATACACCTGAAATAATCAAATAGCTTTCATAAAATTCCTAGATGTTAATAAAGTAAAGTTCAGACATTACTGCGAACAGAGCTCAAACGAACTCAAAGAAGTCCCGCGTGCTTAACTTCAATGGGGCAACCGATGCTGTTTTAGTGTGGCCTGCAGATGTGGGAACTCTAATCCGATCTCAAAGCTCAGAGTCGACTAAAGGAGAACTGGACAGTGACTCTAAAGCGGTGCAAACCATTGGGCTTGCGCCCTAAATCCTTCTATACTTCTACATTGTTAAACATTGAGTAATATTTTTACATCGCTATATAACAACCCAATTTATAGTTTAGAAAATGAAACATGGGAGAAACAAAATAGAACCGTCATCAGATCGTACTTTTTTTCGGGGTAATAGTATGATATATTGGATCTTTTCCGTTTGTGAATAGATACAATATAAAATGATTTTTTGAGCAAAGTGGGTGCATATTATTTGCTATTTGCACCCCCAAAAGCACGTGCTATATTTTACATAATGATTTATTACGTAGTAACACGTGCTCTGTAATGGGGGGGGGGGGGGGTAAATAACGTACTGAGGGGGGTGGGGGGAGCACAAACGGAAAAAGATCAGGCGTATTTACAATTTCGAAACAAATATTCAAGGTTTTTGACAGTTGAAAAGAAGTCAGAGAATTCGGTATGTTTTCAGTTTTCCTCGTAGGCTGTTCGATCATTCTTCTGAAGGTGTTGTCAGGTTGATGCTTCTTTGAGCTGCAGTTTGCAAAGTTGACGCCGAGCTGAAAGCAATTTAGTGTGATTTACTGTGTTGCTCTGATATATTACGTAGTTTGTTCAACGGTATTCGGCATATAAATAGAATGACGTCAAAGTGATACGTAAATTTATGCTGGTGAATATAAATGAAAACATACAACGTGCTATTACTCAGTGCTTTACATGATATTTTAGGCGTTGGTCTGAATTGTTCTGTTGTATATACTTTCAGTTTTACCATTGCATTGTTAGTTTGCTGTTGAGCATATATATAAAGATTTTCCTCCAAGTTGTACTTTGAGGGTAGAATGGATGTTGTCTATCAGTTCGATGTTGTCATGCGACAACTTACATATGGAGGTGACGATTCCGTGAATGGCAGAGTTAGAAATGAGCACTTCAACCGCATTATGTACAAGAACCCACCCAAGGAGCAGCTTCCAATGAAACCGGGATCATCTGCAGATGCCATTCCATATCCAGGCTTAGGTAACTTGATGCGGTTGTTGAGACGAGTGTATTCGGTGAACCAAAAACTGAGTGCTTTCCTGTACTACGAAGATGCTGAGGGTGATATTGTACGATTGTCCAGCGAGCGGGAATGGAGGGAAGTAATCAAAAACTCTCTAAAAGTTAGTATCGTCAAAAAAAAATATTTCAATTAGCCTAAGAATTTTGTGGATTTTACCCTGTCTTCGATATTGTTTACGAAAGGGGTTCTTTGAAAGTAATGCGAGAATTGACTAACTGACCATGGTTGCCCATCCAAGGGAGTCTCAACCCTCCTTCTTACACCTTGCACAACAGATTTATAATTGCTCTTGAACGAAGTTCATAGCAATTATTGTAAACCCCAAAAGATGTCCCAATGATAATTTGCTGCATTTACAACCCCCCTAAGCAAAGTAATTACAGATGGCCTGTCGAAAAAATGATAAACCTCATAAAAGACCTGAAAATGTTTGCTGAAGAAGAAAATTGTGAATCAATAATCGTAACAGGAGACATAAATTTCGAACACACTTGTTGGAAAACCTTAAGCTCCCAAAATGAATATGAAATCCAAATTCTTGAAAAATTATCACATCTCAATTTCCAGGAAGTCCTAAATCAGAAAACACAAAACCAGCTAGATGTGTTACTAACCAATAACCCAAACATTGTCATCACGAAGACCAGGAACAATGAATTCAATAAGAGTTTTAAATCTGACCACGACGCTTTTATAACTACCCTACAAATTGAGAAAACGACAACGATTGACATGAAACATAAAAAATACGCATTTAACAAAGTTGACTGGGAAGACCTGAACTCATACATAGAGAAAAACCCTTTTAATCCCTACTGCTACAGCAGCGTAGATCAATTAGTAATTCAATGGTACAAATGGCTAGACAAAGTTCTTAGCGAAAATGTCCCAAAAACAACAACCCACAGATCAAACTTAGCTCCTTGGGTAAGCAAAGATTCGTCCCACCTTATTAAAATAATATCAACCTTAAAACGAAAAACATCAAAGAAATCCACCTTGGCGAGATTAATAAAACTGAAGAAAATGGAAAAACGATTAAGAAATTCCTTGAATGAGGACCAAGCAGAATTCGAAAGTAAAGTCTTTCAAGGTAGACGTTTTTCGGATCTTCAAAAATATCTCAAGTCAAGTCATAAAAGTAGTAGATACCCGGAAACAATGAAGTACAAGGATGCACAAACTAATGAAGATAAGAAAAAGTGTGCGTTTTTCAGTGAATTCTTTTCTAAAGTTTTCCTTAAAACCAATCAAATCAAGAAAAACTCCTTCGATAAACATCAGCACAATAAAATTGAAATAGACGAGAGTAAGATCAAAGAAATCCTGTCAAAACTTCAAACAAACAAAGCCTGCGGCCCAGACAGGATAGGAAACACGGTACTAAAAAATCTGCCAGCCTTGTCTAAATCCCTTTTATTCTGATTTTCAAAACTGCCTTGAACAAAGGCTTTTTTCCATCCTACTGGAAAATCAGTGAAGTTGTACCAATATTTAAGGATGAGAATCGGGCACTGATTAAACAATACCGCCCTATTAGTCTCTTATGTAGCGTCTCAAAAGTATTAGAAAAACTAATTTTCGACGAACTATATGAAATTGTCAAGACAAAGCTAGAAGAATCACAACACGGATTTAGAATGCATAGATCAGTAGTAACCCAGATGTTGCTTTTCCTAGACCTGTTGTATAATGAATTCGACGAAAAAGACAACGGAATTTTTGTACTTTACCTTGACTTCAAAAAAGCGTTCGATACAGTTCCTCACGATCTTCTGGTTAACAAAGTGGAGAACCTGGGTGTAGGGGGAAATTTCTTAAAGATTGTAGCCAGTTACCTATCAAATAGAAAACAATACGTGAAAGTAAATGACTCGGAATCTGAAACTGTACCAGTAACCAGTGGTGTCCCCCAAGGATCTCTCCTAGGTCCCCTACTTTTCATAATATATATAAACGATCTTCCACAACAAACATCAAAATGCTCTGCGTTTGGATACGCAGATGATTTCAAGCTTGTATCAACAAATCCAGCAAATATACAAAGTGACCTGGAAAAAATCGAAAAATGGTGCCATAACAACAAAATGCAACTCAATGAAAGCAAATGCCACATCCTGCCGATTAAAGTAAACGAAAAAAATTGGCACTCCTTTATACTTAACTCTAAAACTCTCTCAAATAAAAGCGAGCAAAAAGATCTAGGTATAATTATGGCTACTAAGTTATCATCGAAAGCGAATATAAAGAAACGTTGTAGCAAAGCCTGGAAAGCGTTTTCTTTCCTAAAACGAAATATATCAAACCTTGCATCGCAAACAACAAAACTCAATGCATATGTCGGCTACGTTATACCAGTCATAAGTTATGCCTCACAAGCATGGTTCGCGAATAAGACCGAAAGCAAAGACATCGAGCGCATTCAAAGAAAAGCAACGTCGTGGATAATCAGTAACTGGGAAATTAGTTACAAGCAAAGACTGACCACACTGAAGTTGCTGCCATTGTCATATTACTTTGAATTGCATGATCTATTAATGCTCATCTCACTGCTTAAAGGATCTTTCAATATAAAAATACCCATTAAAACAAACAATAATGAAGGGTTGTTAAGCACACGTCAAAACAAGCTAATAACAATTAATAAAACAAGAACAAGGAAGGCTGATGAAAACTTCTGGAAAAGAACCAGTTATTTACTAAATATAATACGAAAAGTAGGGAACGTCGATCTCGATCAAACTGATGAGAAATATTTAACAAAAATATACTGGAACTACTTCTTCAAAAGTTATTCGGAAGTCAACTTATGTTCCTGGGCTTTCAACTGCAGCTGTGGACATTGTAACCCGGTGCAGAAGCTCAGCTCAGTCGTTATATGAAGGGTGCAAACCCATGTGGAAAGACCCACAGAAGCCTAAACTCTCTCTCTCTCTCTCAAACGTGTGTGTGTCCTTTTTATACTTGACGGTTTTGACTTTTCGAGTGACGTTTACGCCCTTGACTTTTTGCGTTTCGCGTGATCTAAAATTTTCTCTCAATCACAATTTCAAGCAGCTGAACTCAATTGGCGGCAATGTAATACTAAAAGTCAAATGAAAAGTGCGCCGAAACTTCTGCCATTTTTCACTTTAAATCTTAATTGTTGTATATCTTAACCTCTAATGTTGTTATTTGAAGCCCACTATTGAACTTCTTAGTCTCATTTAGGCTCACCGGCCCCGACTGAAGCAGGTTGCAATTGATTAGAGCTCCCACTAGTCTTTCGAGAGCAATTCTTGCGGTGTTAAGTCGGTTGTTTTTAATCTGAAAGATGTAGATAAGAAATAACCCTTTTGGTTGATGTTACATGCTTGAAATTTATCAATCGAACATTAGAATTCATCGAAATAAAACAACCTAAGGTTCGGTTTTCTTTAAATAATCTAATAAAATGTTTTTTAATCCTGTCACTTTTCCGTCTATTGGAACTCTTTCGTGCCGTTTGATCATTTCTGCTACCTTTTGTTTGAATTTGCTCTTCGATGTTTTTCAAATTGTAATTGGAAGTTTATTTTACTTCCAAATAAAGTTTCGTGTAATTGACAACAATACTCCATATTGACTGACATTTTTACGCTACAATGAGTGTATGGAAGCAGTGGTTTAACTTGATTGGCATGTTAAATCTTTTTTTAGATCGGTGCTGTAGAATATTGAAAAATCTAATTACGTATACTTTAGTTGTTTGGAGTTCTGCTGGAGGAGTTTCTGTTTCATTAAGAAAAATACTGGCAGTGCAGTTTTTGGGTTTTTGAGAAACCCAACTTAATTGTTCGTTAATTCTATAAATGAAAGTTATAAGAGGGTAAGTTGTTGGAAAAAGGTAAATAAAATCCAAAAGACTACACAAGTGATTCGAAAATATTTATTTTTAATTTTAGAGGTATTTGATGACAAACCAGGTATAAACATCTGATCGCCGAAGACATTTTACTGATAGTTTCATTCAGTTGACGATATGATAATTCTTTATCAAACTTCTGCACGTATCGATTGGCTTTTTGAGATTATGATATTTTATAATTTTCGTTTTTCATTTTCAACTGAGTCCGCCGTTCCCTCATTTAAGCTTAATTTCTTAAAATACTGTTTCGTTTTGCTGAACATTTTCATCCGAAAACTTTTTATGATTCGTTTGTCACATGACATAGAATTGCTGTATCATCTGCAAATTGTTGAAATTGTCACAAAACATTACAAATATTAGTTAGTTTCATTGACGTCGTGTAAATTTCAGATGAAAAACGGCTCTAGAACTTTTCCTTAATGAACGCCATGATCGTATACAACACAATCTGATTTTTTTTTTCATACCATCTTCAACGCATCGTTTTCTATTGATGCAAGAGGTTAATGAAGTTCTTGCATTATTCCCAAAACCAAACTTAATTTTAAATATAAAATATTCAAAAATATCTGATTTAGCGTTTTCGCTAGATTTAAAAATCAGCTAAGACCTTCATTTTCTTCAATTTTTTTATGTTCAAATTATTGTATCGATACACGACTATTGTTTTGAAAACTCAACTCTTTTTTTTTACTGTTATGAATTTCTGAGTGGTGATTTAAATAGTTATAGTAGTAGGTGATCCAAAATTGTTGCTAAAGTTCGATTAACTGTGATAGTTTGAGCGTTTTCTGGTTCTAATTTAATTTCGTTTGGGTCTAATACGGGCGTTTGTGAGAACTTTAGGAAATGTGAGAACTTTAGGAAATATGCTTGTTCTTGCATTTGCTCATTGCTATTTGTAAGTGAATTCCAATAGAAAGTTTGCTGGTTTTCGGTGCCTATAAAATTATTTAACGCATCTGGCTGATTTTAAAATTATTTAACGCATCGGGCTGATTTTTTCTTAGCAGATTGTCAAAAACATTATACAATTCTTCTACTTCGGAAATTGAATTCTAATAATTGAATTTTAGTAGGAAAATTAGGAGTAAGTTTATGCGAGCCCAGCAATTTTCACGAGAATTGGCAAGTTGTTTTTCATCTTCAACAATATGGCTGCATGCACGTGATGTTAGAGTTAATTTTGTTTTTGATAAATGTGCATTGCTTTTTGATCTTAGATTTTGAAAAAATCTTCATAAGGTCAAGAGGGTTTTCTCATTTTTCTATTGACAGGTTTGGTATTATTTTGAAAATGTTCAGATGATCGGTTTTTGTTTTCTTCCTTTCTTTTAAGACGTTGTGTTTTCATACATCAGGCAACGCTATTTAAATTTTGTCGTTTAAATAATTCGACTCATGTCAAGGGTGCATGTGAACTCATTTTTTGTTACATTTTTTCAATGAATCTACGGGACATTTTAGCTCATTTGCCTGATACACGTGTGTTCAGTCATGTAGCGTGACATCATGATTGATTTCTGGCCGGAAATATTTCTTTATTGCGTACCAAAATATGTGATGTGGTCCATTTTTAACGATGGTTGGTTTATAATTTTGACTTGATCAATAAAGTACCGATTCTAGGAAAGTTGGTTTCAAAAAATAGATTCTGCGAAGTAAAACAGTGGTCAGTTAACTAGTACTTTTCTCCCTTGTCCTTGTTGCGCTCTTTTTGCCGACACAAACTATCCCATTGTTTGCAGTTAAGCTGTCAAGTGATTGTTTCTATTTTACTCAAGAGGTTATAATTATAATCTCCGAACATTAGATTTGCCGAATGTGAATAAACATTAGAAGGTTCAACAGTCATTCAAATCATTCCTCATTTGCACTGAAAATTTTTTGGGAACCCAAGTGCTTACATCTCTTGGTCTGTGTACGTTAAATGTGGATGATCTTGCTGGACGAAAAGACGATGAGTATTGCATATGAAACAATCAAGTTTTTATTTTGTTTATACTTATTTCCGTAACAACTGGGGAAGAATTTTCAGCGCTGTTCAAAAGACGTGACAATTGCTCGCTTCATCGTTCAGAATTCACACACCAAAAATTCGGAGCTTCTGATTTCCTTTCTTTGACATTAGAGTGCTTTTCGATCGTTGTTATTTCACCCAAATTTGATAGACCAATTTTTTTGCACTGTCTTACCACTTTTAGATAATGATCATTATGAATGCAAGCAGAAAAAATGTTAATTGTATCGAACCCAAGAAAAAAATGCTTTAGTTGACTAATGTAATGAAAATTAATTTTTTAGACTTACACAATTTAAGTGACTTAAGAGATACTCTTAAATTTCGATGCCAAATAAAAACGTTTATTCTCGAGGAAAACATTTTACAAAAAAAACTGAAGTCACCCAAATGTATCAGAGCTCAACAGGAATTGTGAAATTATTTCATCAACCTCTCACGGCTAGTTTTGATGGACTTGTGTTATTGAAATATCATTTGTTGTGACTAATTGTAACTAATGTTTTTAAGATCAACATCTGAGCATCAAATATACTATCACTTTTAATTGTTCCGGGGGGGGGGGGGGGGGAGAGGAAGGAACTACATACTCAAATGGGTTTTTTTTGTTCAGACAATTTCGGTCGATCGATAAATTAATCGTAGAGAGTTGTAAGTGGTATCATTAGAAAGCGCGTCCAGCGTAGAATATGGAATTAAAAAGATTATTTCAATTTTTGTTTTTTATAGGGAGTTATCGAGGTTCAAAGTTTTGTGAATATTAGACGTAATTCAGCCGTTTTATTGCAAAAGTTTGTTGAAATTGTTAATTGCTGTGTTATTGATTTTATCTCTAAAGATAGAGGAGGGTTGCTGAATTGTTGGATCCGATTTTTTTGGCTAGAATGTATGCTAAATTTTTCAAAATTCAAGACTTTTTTCGTCGAAAAAATGGCTTTTTTTTAGCCCACTTGCTTTAAATTGGCTGGAAGTAGACACCTTTAAGCTGCGGCCATATTCTTCCTAATCTCAAAAAGAGCTGGTTGTACTCCTGCTGGCTTTAAGAGTCTTTTGGAATTATAATTTTATGCAAATTTAAAGCCGATAATTATATAAAATGCATTAATTATTTTTAACGAACTGAAAAATTTGTATAGAACTGATCTATTTCGCATTAATTTCAAGAGTTGGGTGTTTTCTTAGACGCTCAGCAATATCTGGGTTGATCTTGATCTCACCATGAATCCTTATAAAATTTTTTTAGATTTTATTGGGGCGCGACCTTTTTCAAAAAATTTCCGCTAGGTAAATGTTTTTTATGTAAATTACGGACAGAATTTCAAATCAGGGCTCAATTAATGACAGATACTGTGTACAATAAAGGAAGCCCAATGAGATTATATTATGGTTTTGGAATTAGAATCATGGTTTTTATGGCTCTGAGCAATTGTTTTCGTAAAAATTTTATGGACTTCTTGCGTTTTGTTTTCATTTATGATTTTTGTAGTTCAATGACTTTAGTGTCCCCAATCAAAGATCCAGTTATTTTTTAGAACGTATAAAAGAACCTAGACATTTTGTTTCAGTTATCTATTGTCTGTTAAGACTTTGAATATATTTTTTGAGAAAATATCGGTTAAAATTTTTCAACTTTGCCACTATTTTTTTCTTATTTCTCTCAACTTCGGCCGCAATCTCAGTAAAAACAGGCAGAAACTAACTTCCTGTGTTGAATAAATTAATGTCGGCAAGGATTTAATATTCAACTAATGGTTTTATTTTGGTAGCTACGCGTTTTCAATTTTTCTTTTTTTAATCATAGTTGCATATTTTATGTTCATTTTGTTTCCTTGTCGAACTATCACATTTTTGACAAGTCCAACTATAGGAAGGCATAATAGGGAAAATCACAGCGTTGGAAAAAGCGTATCAGCGTATCTGGATTTTTTAATTGCTTTGTTGAATAGTTTATGCTTATTGGGCTGAGACAGTTATCTCGCAAAACTTTGGGTTTTTGATTTTGCCTAAGTTTGTCTTTGTTTTCGTTGTTGTACGCCATATACCCGATAACGATAGGTCTTAATTGCTTCCCCAAGACGTTTAACTCAACCGAGTTGAATATTTCAGTTTATTGCTGTTTGTTTTAACGACTTTCAAATTAAATTTAAAAAATAAGATTTTTTCATCTGTCTCCTTTTTGCTTTTGTTTTCGTCACCATGTAACTCAATCTCACTCATGAGAACTCTCAATTACTTTTGTTTTTTTAAACATTTTGCTGCGCCTGGTTTTGCGTTGTGACTAATTGCTTTGACCATTTAGTTTCTTAAAATTTCTAGATTTCTATAATGTTCAATTTTTGGGTTTCTTTTTGTTATGTCTAAGTAGTCCTTTTATAAGGAAGACTCGTTGATGATAAGATGATGGGAAATGATGATTTACAGTTCTTGCAGGTAACATTTCATTATAATAGTGCCTTGAAGTGTGTCATGTTGTAAAATTGTTTGAAGATTTGGCTTTATGAATGTTTTTTTTTGTGGGCTCGTGACTTAGTCTCAAGGTCCAATTGGCTTCCTGAGTTGTTGAAACTTAATCCATCGCTTTTTGTTGTAATCCTAAGTCTGTTGTGACTTTTCAAAATATCTGTTTTCAAAAATTAATTTGGGTTTTTGAGCTTCGTCTTTTTTTAAGTATTTTTTCGGTCGATTTGTGGCTCAGTCTCTGTAAACACAGGTGACAACCCGTTTCCAGTGAGCTATAATTTTTAACGGTTTTAGCTTCAAACATTTTTTACTCGGCTTTGTTACTATTGTTAATACGAGATTTCATAAAATGTTAGATTTTATATTTTACATTTCAAAGTTTTTTTGGTTTTTTAATTATAACAATAATCGTTGGTCCCATTGGCTTTGAAATTCTTCGCAATCGAACATTGGATAATAACATTGCTCAGTTGTTCCCTATGTAGATGATATAATTGAACATTATAGTTCTTTTTTATCCACCTGCTAACCAGTCGTATTGGGGACAGGTCCCATATCTTTTCTAATGAAGTATAGGTTAAATTGTTTGGGATTTTATCTGATGCGAGTTTGATTTTGTTATAATTTTTTAAATAGATTTGGTTATATTTTATCGTGGATTTTATTACAGTTTTGGTCGTAAATAATCTTTGTTGTTTGATTTTTTATTTTTGTCCCTTCTAATAGTCCTATTATCAACAACTTTCATTGGCATTCTAGCGTGGCATTATCGTATTTCATTGGTTTTTTATTGAACGATGTGTGTTTTTGAAAGTTTTGTAGCTCTTCATCATTTGGTATCCAATTAAGTTATGAATGTGGATGAGCGGGGTCGGAACATTATGTGCGTACGCACATTACCGAGCCTCCTTGTTAAGATTAACCTTAAAAACTATGCTTAGTCCAGATTGTATGATGAGCCTCCCAGCAATCCCAACACTAAATTTGCTTGGTTGACACTAACCAGAATCTTGAAAGAATTCGAAACAGAAAAAAGAAATCGAAAGAAAACTAATGCATCCAAAAACAAATGAGACGAAATACACAACATCTTAAATTCTATATTTTCAATTTGACTAGCAGAACTATTCGTTGTGGCCTATTACTCAGATATGGGTGGCAGCTAAAGAACACGCCCATTATGTGACCATGTTGAGTAGATCACACACACGAGGCACTATGAGATCAGAGACTTTTTCAATACTTTGATACGATATTAAGTGAGCCAAGACTAACCGATGCAAGGGAAAAATCTGGTCACCGATCTGCAACCAGAAAACATGCTCGACTGGATATCGAGGCACACCGAATTTGCGATTCTTCAGGAATGTCTGAAGTTGGTATCGGAACAATACAAAGTGTTCGCGCTACTCCGTATCTCAGTTGTATACATTCGAGCCAGCAAGGCGATGAGGTGCTCCACTGACATTCATAGTTCTGCTTGCGTTTCTGGTTATTTTCGTTTCTTGGAGTTTTTTGTTATGTTTTATACCTAATGAACTTTGAGTTCTATGTTAGGTGACATGAGAATATATTGGAGTTGCCTTGCCCTCGAGTGGGCCAATTGACTGTTTTAAGGAAAGAGTTCTCTTAATTAAAAAATTTGGCCATCCATGAAGATCATGAAGTTTAACGCAGAATGCTCAACTCGACACGAGAATGAAAAATTTCAGTGACATTTGGCGGAATGATATGAAGACAACAATGTCTTACGGGTCAAAACGTGGAGAGTTTCACACAAAAGTGACTAAAGTTAATATGCCTAAGTTTCTCTGACCAGAGCCAATAAAAAAATGACGTGAATTTTCTGCATTTTCAAACTTGCAGTGTGTTGCAAGATCATGTTGGTCTGCTGAAGTCGATTTGAACTGCTGGCTTAACATGTAAGAGGTTTTGAAGTGAAAATGAATGGGAAGGTGTTGTTGAAAATTTTGTTCTTTTCGATTGTAACCCGAACCGTAATTGTGACCTACAAAAACTTTTCTTTAGGTTGTGTTCATCGACAGAGAGAAAAATGCTCATGTCAATTTACTCTTCTCGCCAAAGCACCACTACAAAGTGAACATGCACGGAAAAGTCGACTTCTCAAAGTTCAATTTCACTGGTGCTATTTATCAAGTGGACGAAAATCAAATGTTGCATCCGTCACAAAAAGAACCAGAAGCCACTGCTGCACCACCGGTTGCAGAACCAGTGACCGATGCCAACAACCAATCAGATGAGCTTGATGAACGCGCGGACAGCACTTTACGTACTGAAGCAACGATTTCACAAATTCCCCTAATACAAGGGCAATCCGATGGGACTTGCGCGAGTTCAAGCCAAACTGAAGAGATTGTTACAAAGGAAAAGTGTTTGCAAGTGGAGAAAGCTGTCGCTGATAAGGTGTATGTTTGCACAATAATTAAGGAAGAATACAATCCTCCTTCGGATATGCAGCGTATTGAGTTGATCGAATACGTTAAGGAACAACTACCAGTTTTGGTCGACGAATTTTTCAAGTCAAAGGCTCAATCATGTGCTGGAAAGGTGGACGAAAATGTCAGTGAGGAGATATCGGCCATCAAAATTGCGGCCCAAAATGAGGAATGCAATTCGGGAACTGGCGAAATTCAAAGTGAGACCGAAAATGATGCGCAGGTGAAACCGACTGTTCCATGCAAGTTGTTATACAAATTCTTGTTCCATGAGAATGGTACCGGCGAGATTTTTGTAATTCCTGGATTTGAGTTCCGAAAAGTTTGGTTTGTCCAAAACACCGGTACTTCCAGCTGGCCTGACAATATAACGGTCCAATTTGCGGAAAACTCAACTGACTTAAATTTGAGAGAATCGTTTGTCCCCAAGTTAGATGCTGGCGAAATAGGTGGAATTTATGCGAAAGTTGTTGCTCCAATGAGTTCTGGACTCTATTCAATGAACTTCACCCTGGGCTGTGATAGGACATCTGATTACGATCTTCGCGACACTGAACCTCTTGTTTGTTTGGTACGTGTCGTTGAGAATCCTCTGGAGTTTCCTGTCTCTCATGAAAAGGAAACAGTGGTACCCGTTGGCGGCGGAGAGTCTGCTAACGTGGAGCTTACATCCGGTTACGTTGAATATGACGATACAGAAATGGATCCAGACGATGACATTACGTCAACTTGCGAAGACGAGACTATCTACGATTCCACAGATGAAGATAGTGAGTTGATTGATGATTTCACAGTGGTGCCGCTTCCTGATTGCTTTGATTTGAACAGGGTACCCGCGTTACAGAGCAGTCTCATTCAACAACGAAGTTGCTCTGAGGGATCAACCCAGAATCACCTTGATCAGTTGAATGCTCTGATGGGCGGGCAAGTCGCCCATGATGAGGAACAGTTCTCGAATTTTGGTTCGTGTCAAGAAGGTTTGAATGATGGCAATGATGAAGAGTTTGTAGTGGAAGATGCAAATGAAACCCATGACGGAACTTCGACCGAGTTAACCAGTCTCAACACAGTTATCATTGCCAGCAATGAGACATTCCACACGCCGAGGGGTGACGAAACTCGGGAGAACCAGAGTAATGTGCAGCCAGAGATGGCAGAAGTTTCAAATTCCATTGAGGGAACAAGAATTACTAATGAATCTGAGTCACAGTCACATGGTCCTCCTGAAGGCTCTGCGGACCTGGATGACGATGTGGAATGTCCGAAATCACTTATTCGAGTCAGTGCAAGTGAAGAGAGAGCACTATTGGACCGGCTGACTAAGTTGGGATTTGGAGATCGTGCGCAGAACAGGCAATTGTTAGCTAAACATGACTATAATCTGCAATCTGTCGTGAAGGAACTCATCAATTCGTTCGAACCGCTCAGATAACTTGATCAACTTTGTGGAGCATTCTTGCATTTCTATATAGTATAATTGATAAAATATCACAATTCCTTGTTAGAACAACTAGAGCACGATATATTTGTAGTTAGTTTTGCTCATAGATTATTTTAGATGTTAAGCTTTCCTCAATAATTTAATCTCTCAAGTCGAAAATAACAACAGACTGATATGATTTTGTAGACAATAGTGTAAACATACGAACTATGTTCATAAGATATGCTCATGGGTGCTTTAACGTGGAATGTATATTTTCAAATACATTAGATGACTTTTCACTTTTGGGTTGAATGTGGGACCACTGTTGGAATGAGATTTTAATTCAAATGTACATTTTTCTCGTTTTTCTCCCCCCGATTGAGGTTAAGCAAAAGTAATTCCCGAAGAAGCAGCAATTGATTAAAATTCTGTAGTGGCAGTCTATCCGTAGACAAAATTGTGGAATACCGAAGAGGCATGGAGTTGCTGAATTTTTCTAGTCAAACTGGCTAAAGACTTCTGTTTTTGACTTTTAAGAGCACGCATATTGTTAAAGTCGTCTGAAGGTTGAGCACGCTGAACTCAATACACCGCAAAGAGAGATCTGGATTGAATTTGGTTGATTTTGCCCTCGTGGAATTCATTTACGTTAAATAGCCGAATTTTGTGGACTGCCTTAAGTTCAAAAAACGGAATCCGGTTTACTAACTTCAACAATTGAGTATTACGCATTGTAAAAATCTGCAATGTGTTACTAAATTCTACGGTCTTTTTAATGCAAAATTTTCGCTTGACAATTTTGACTTTTCGAGTGACTTTTACGCCCTTGACTTGCGTTTCGCGTGATATAAAATTCTCTCTCAATCAAAATTTCAAGCAGCTGATTTCAATTGGCGGCAATTTAATACTTTTTTGTTCAGTCAATTTTGGCCGATCGATATATTCATCGCAGAGTTGAGACTGGTATCTTTAGAAAGCTTGTCCAGCGTAGAATATGGAATTAAACAGATTTTATTTTTCGGTATTTACAGGGAGTTATCGAGGTTTAAATTTTGAGAAAATAGATTGAATTGCGGTGAGATTTTATTCACATTTTCCGGAATTTTTGACTAAAATTTGCCAATTTGTTCATTTGTAAAGACAAAAACTTTTTTTAAGCTATTTTCATTAATTTTTTGTCAAAAGTTCTCGCTAAAGTTTTCAAAGTTTTTCAGACTTTTTCATCAAAAACAGCACGAAATAAGTTTCTTTAGTCCAGTTTGATTAAATTTACATGAAGTACAGACCCAAACACCATTAACACAATCTTCGAAGACTCAAAAGGGGGCTATTTCTACTTCAAATTCCGTTGAGAGTGCTCTGTAATTAAAACTTCGCCGTTTTTTGCTAAATTTATTGGTTGATTATCAAAAACGCAGCATCTATTTTTGAGTTTTTAACTAACTAAATATCAATATCTAGAACATTCGAATAATTAAGTGATCGTAATGGACAAACAGCACTAGCAGGGCTAGTTTTGGATCAATCTTGGACTGGTATAATCCAAAACAATTGGGATTGTAATCAGTCGGTCGTTTTTATTAAAATCGATCTTTTCTACATTAATTAAATAACAGAACATTTAACCAAAGCTCACTAATGATAGGTCCAATTGGATTCCTAAAAAAGCTCCACATTGTTGTATCTAGTTGATTACTTGAAAGCTTATGGTCGTTTTGACTTAAAAGTATTTGATTTTTAAATAAATAATGACTTATTGGACTTTGCCTCTATTTTTCTCTTAATTTGGTCAACTTGTAGCTTATTGTCAGCAATGAAAGAATGTTTCTTCTTTTTATTGAAATCAAATTCAATCTTTACTGCCGTTTTACGGCTTAAGTTATGGTTTTCTGGCTTTGATATTACTAGATTTGGCATTTAAAAAAAATTTTTAGGTATTTGGTCATTTTTCAAGTTTTCTAGTTTTGTCACATTATCACGTTATTGAAGGTTCGTATATCACATTATTGGCCTTCAAAATATGGCAAAATCCATAATATTAAAATACTTGAAGATTTAGATTATGATTTTAACGGCTTCGACACTATCTCGAAGAATTTATTTGAATTTTTTTTTAATTTTGTCATCTGTCCTTTTTGCTTTGTCTTTTTAGTCGTACGAAAATTCGAGTACAATGACCCGATTTCATTGGATTTTGATGGAAAAATATATGATCCGATATTCTAATATTAGTAGATAGCTGATGGCTTTCATGACTCTGAAAACAATTTTCATAAATTAAAAAAAAACTTTGTAACTTCGCAATTTTGCTCCACTTATTAAATTAATTTTTGATTTTTAAAATGTAAATTATTTTTTTGATTTTTGTCATGTTTGACGTTCTTTTTGTAGACATAAGACATATTCTGGATAATTTCAATTCTCAAGGGCTTGCTTCGGAAGAATAAATGAACATTTTTTCATTGTGTAATTAAAGGCGTTCATGTCTTTGGAAATACTTTTTTTCGTGAAAAATTAGTGTTACCTAATTTTGCATTTTTTTTCCATTTTATCTACTTGTTACCTGGCTTCATTAAGGAGAGGTTACATAATGCATTGTTGGTGCTCGCAGAAAGGGCAATAGAACATATTTTGATGGCCATAGTATGGTTTTACGGTTTTGAAAGCGTTTTCTGCCAAGTTTTAATTGATTTTACAATAGTCTAACAATGGTTACGAAGCGTTTTTTATTGAGTTGTCCCATATCTTTTCTGCTGAATTTAAAGTTTTTTTGTTTAATGTCAGTTTTATCTGACGCTATTTTGACTTTCTTATTAAGTTTTGTTTTTTAAAACGGACATGAAGTTTTTGATGTAATTAATTTTTGTTGTTTGATTTTGCTGTTCGTCTTGACTCGCTTTCTTAATATTTGCACATCTCATCAATCTAATGCAACATTATTCACTCCACCACTGAGTTATTTGCTTTGGAGGCTATCTTTTCGTTCATACACCAATTTAAAAAAAAATACTTTGGTTTTTGAGTTTTTCTATGTTCCTCATTTGGTAGACAATCATGCCAAAATTGTGGATATGCAGGGTCGGAACCTTATGTGCAATTGCACATTACCGAGTCGCCTTGTTTACTTTAAATCTTAATAGTGGTATATGTTAACCTCTAATGTGGTTATTTGAAGCCCACTATTGAACTTCTTAGTCCCATTTAGGGTCCCCCTCCTCCCCCCCCGCCCCGACTGAAGCAGGCAGCAATTGATTAGAGCTCCCACTAGTCGTTCGAGAGCAATTCTTTCGACGTTTAGTCGGTTATGTTTAAATTTGAGTTTCCGAATTTTGAGCAGAGATTTTTAAATTAAGAGAGGCTATATACCATCTGAAGCCGTTTGATTCTTTTGATGAGGCAACTTCCGACCTGATCTCGTTTTAGCTGTCAAATGCAATGGTGATTAAATAATGATGACATTTTTTTGGGAATGTACGAGAGGATAGAAACATGCAATAACTGGCAATTCCATTGACTAGTAAATGGAACTCTTTGTATCAGAAGGTATAACTGCCACTCTTTAGGTATAACTGCCAGTGCTTCACGCGTTGGGTTAATCATTACACTTTGTGGTTGCACATGGGGTTCAATCCTAAGCAGGGACGAACAGGACAGCTATCTTGATGGCACAAAGTACTTAAAATTGAAACAGACCCAAAGTGTGTGCGACCGTAATTAAATTTGGGAAGCGATTCAATACGTCAAAACACTGAGGATGCTATTTCGCAGGTTAAGAAATCAAACTGCTTTTGAAGACCGGATTGCTAAGTAAATATTTGTCATCTTCACCCACAGTTGTGCTAGGAAACTTGGGTGCACCAACTGCAATAACCGAAAACAGGAGTGACTGCTATAAGTGGATTCTCCAACGAACTGTGAGAACAAATTATTGAATAAATCTCTTTTTTGGCTGCGAAGTTTTAAGCTGAGTTAAGCTATATTGCGGTATCTTCACTTTTTACAATTTTAAAACAAGAATTTGAATTGTATTGGGTGCTATCTACTTCTAATTGATCTCGAACGAAGTTTGAAGCAATTGTTGTAACCGCGTGTTTTCAAAATTTTTGCTTGACCGTTGGTTGCACTTTTGTACCATTTTCTTTCGATTTCACTTCTCGAGGGATGTTTCTTATTTGACTTTTGCGTGAATTTTGCGTGATCTGAATTGCTCTTTTCAAAAACTATGCCTGTTGTTCAAACAAAAGGTTTGAAGTTAGGCCCCGATAGCCGAGTGGTTATTAATTGCAGTCAAACGAAGTTTGTAACAATTATGTTAGTCCTGTTGGTCTTTTTTAATGCGATTTTAAGTGCTCTTAGAGCATTTCAGCTCATTAGTTTCCAAGTATGCGATTCAGAAACTGTTTTGCAGACTTATACTTATGGTATGACGGGCAGTTCTTAGAGGTTGACCCGCCCCCACAACCCACCACCTCCCCCCACATCAGCCCCCCTCTCTCCTCACCCCCAATCCCCACTCTTGCACATCGTTCAGGCCGTAAGGGCCACGTGCAGCCAAAAACTTGCCTCCCATCGTTGCCCCCCCCCGCTGTTGCCCCCACCCCACTGTTGCCCCCCCCCCCCTAATCAGCCCTCCGGTGCCCCCGCCTTGCTTCCCTCACGCCCCTTCAATTAAGCTATATCTAGTCTCACTATACCGTGGTTAGCTACTGACGAAGCCAACCGCTTGCTTGTCGTTTGAGAGCAATTTGCCCGACGTAGTCTATTTCGGTCGATTGGATAATGATTGCGTCTGCGAGATCGATTTATCGATCTCGCAGAGGATTTATCTGGGCTTATCGAGAACATTTATCTAGGCTTAATCCCTCTGAATTAAATTACCCCGCCTGTCACTTTAGATCAAATTTGTCCGATATTAGTTTTTTATGTTTAATTATTAGCTGAAACATTATCATTTTAAATTGGAGTGTTTAATTTGGTTACGGCGGGCGCAGCAGGACGTGGAGCAAACAAACTAGTTGTTTTGAGGCGTAAAAAATTCAGAGACGAATGAGAAAGCTGATTGGAAAAAAGTTCGTTTTATCTACAGTGGAGTTCTGTTTGTAATCCTATGTATTAAATGCGTCAGCTCTAAATTGAGACAAAATTTTTGCAGGTTGAAGAGACCTCCCGAAGCTCATGTTTCAGAACTGCATTGAGCAGCATGGTTAAACGAACGTATCGAGAGAGGTCAATGACCTAAAAGGCTCAAAGTAGATGGATGAGAACCGAACCTGCGACAAAAGACTGTTGGTCAAGTGCAGTTACCACGAGGCTATGAGGGCTTAAAAGTATGCTCGCCCAGAGGGAGAATTTACAGCCATGGCTACTACGTGTTTTTAATTGCTCCTGAAAGAATTTTGAAGTATTTATTGTAAACGCGTTTTTCTGCAGTTTTAGCTTCTGCGCAGACTCTGCGCTTTTCTAGAACACTCCTAGCACTCAACTAAGTTTTTTCACGTTTTACTGCTTGATTTTCCGTGATCACAAATGCTCTCAATCCGAAACAATTTTATTGATGAATTAAAAGCGATTTTGAGAGTGGGTTGTTTGTTGTGGTTGTAGCGCAGTTGGTAAGGAGGACTGCTATTCTGAAGGTCAAGGGTTCGAACCCTTTTCGTGTACCCTGACTATTGTAGAGTTGAAAACTTCTATTCAAAACCATTCCGCCTGTTATCCGAGAGCAATTCTTGCGGCGCGAGTCATTTTATGTTGCTGTGTTTTTGGGGATGAAAAATTCTAATCCTGTATATTAAGCGCGCAAGCTCTAAATTGGGACAAAATGTTTGCATGTTTAAGGGGCCTCTCGAAGCGCATGTTTAAGAACCGCATTGAGCAGCATGGTTAGACGAACATATCGGGAGACGTCAATGAACTAAAAGATTAAAAGATGATCCAGGATGGGTGAGAACCAAGCCTGGGACAATATACTGATAGTCAGGTGCAGTTACCACGAGTCTACGAGGGCTTCAAAGTTTGCTCGCCCAGATGAAAGATTTACTAACGTGGTTACTACGTGTGTTTTAATCGCTATCGAACGAAGTTAGAAGTGTTTATTGTAAAGGTATGTTTTAGGCTTCACAGAGTTTGCGTTTTTTCTAGAACACCCTTATCTTTCAGCTCAGTTTTGCACGCTTTACTGTATGATTTTTGCCTGATCTCAAATGCTCTCAAATTGAAATATGTTGATTAATACGATAAAAGCGATTGTTTAAAACAGTGATCTGTAGCTGTTATAACGCAGTTGGTACGACGGAGGACTGATATTCTGAGAAACCAGGTTTCGATCCCATGTCGGGTACATTCCTTTTCTATGAAAATTTCTAATAAATATTGTGCAGCCTGTTATTCGAGAGCAAGTCTTCCGACGTGAGTCATTTTATGTTCCTGCGTGTGTTTGGGGATGAATAATGCTAATCCTATGTTTTAAACGCGTCAGCTCTAAATTGGGACAAATTATTGGCAGTTTTAAGGGGCTTCTCGAAGCGCATTTTTAAGAACAGCATTGAGCGGCATGGTTAATCGAACATATCGGATGATGTCAATGACCTAAAATGCTCAAAGTAGATGGATGAGAACCGAACTTGGGACTAAAGATTATTTGTCAGGTGCAGTTAACATTAGTCTGCGAGGTCATGAAAGTTTGCTCGCCCAGAGGAAACATTTACTGACCGGGTTACTACTACTGCTCAAAGTAGATGGATGAGAACCGAACCCTGGAACTCGAGACTGTTAGTCAGGTGCAGTTAACACGAGGCGCTGAGGTCTTGAAAGTATGCTCGCCCACAGGAAACATTTACTGACCGGGGTATTACGTGTTTTTTAATTACTCCCGAGCGACATTAGAGGTATTTATTTTAAACGTAATTTTGCAAAAATTTAGCTTTACAGATTTTCAGGTATTCTAGAACACTCTTATCTTTCAACTCAGTTTTTCAAGTTTTACTGTTTGACTTTCGCGTGATCTCAAATGTCCTCAATCTGAAATATGGTAACTGCTAAGATAAAAAGCGGTTGTGAGAAACTGTTGTTTGTAGTGGTCTTAGCGGAGTTGGTAAGATGGAGGACTACTATGTTGAGGGTCGAGGGTTTGAACCCGTGTCGGGTACCTTCACTGTTGTAGGCATGAAAATGTCTAACCAACACCATGCCGCATGATGTTCGAGAGCATTTCATTTGACGTGATTCGGTTAATGTTCCTGTTTGTTTGGGTGTTGAAAAATGGTAATCCTACTCCTGTTTATGAAATGCGGGAGCTCGAAAATGGGACAAAATTTTTGCGCGTTTAAGGGGCCTCTTGAAGTGCATGTTTAGGAGCCGCTTTGAGCAGCATTGTTAAGCGAACATATCGAGAGAGGTCAATGACCTAAAAGATGATCGGGGATGGGTGAGAACCAAGCCTGGGACAAAATACTGATAGTCAGATGCAGTTACCACCAGTCTACGAGGGCTTCAAAGTTTGCTCAGATGAAAGATTTACTGACGTGGTTACTACGTGTGCTTTAATCGCTATCGAACGAATTTAGAAGTATTTATTCTAAACGTGTGTTTTTGCAAAAATTTAGTTTTACAGATTTTGCCGTATTCTAGAACACTCTTAGCTTTCAACTCTTTTTTCACGCTTTACTGTTTGATTGATGTTTGCATGATCTTGAATGCTCTCAATCTGATATATGTTTTTTGATACGATAAAAGCGATTGTGAGAAACTGTGGTTTTTAGTGGTTATAACAGCGCAGTTGGTAAGATGGAGGACTGCTAATCTGAAGTTTGAAGTTTTTTTCTGTTAGCCTTATCCATTAAATTGCTGTGAAATTATGCTTTGAGCGAGTAGTTTCAATCGTATTGTCTAATTTTCCGCTTTTATAGTAAATATCAGTCGCAATTGCGCACAATTGTCAACCACGCTCCTATCGTAACATGTTTTAGGGGTCTTTAATCATGCAACCTAGCATAAATGCGTTTTGAGACGCGCTTTACCATTATATTTAATCTCCTAATATGCACATTTTTTTGCGCTCATTAAGGATGCGGTATAGCAAAACAATCAAGTCACAAACGCCAATGTCCAGAAAATTGCTGTAGAGAGAGCAAAAGACAGGTACAATACGCATAGATAGCGTAAATGGTGAGACCTATGGCTGTTAAACGTTGGCATGGGTTCGAGCCCGAGTCGGTGCGAAACAGAAACCATAGCTTCTTCTAAACCTTCTATTCGTGTAAATGATTTTCTTGTTTTGGTTTTGCGGGCCTGCTTGTGCTATTTGAGTTCTCTTTACGAGTTTTCTCTTCATTTGTAAGTGGTTGTTAGTGTCATTTTGATATCCAGTTTTCGCCCAACCAATGTAAATGTTTTTGGTTCTTCATGATTCTTTATGCTGTTCTCAACTTACTGCAATGTTTTTTGTTTTGTCGCCGGAAACTTCAAAACCGCTATTTTGTTGAACTTTTTTTTGCGCTCTCAAGCTGATTTTGTGTGCGACGTCATTTATTACGGTTATTTGCAGTGAGTTTTGTCTGAATTGCGTAATGTGACCTTTAACAACAATTCAAAGATTCTGAACCTCCATGATCAGTAAAGAACTACAAAAGTTGTTGTTAATCAAGCATCGCTTCACAATGCATAGCATCTAAACTATAACCAGAGATTTTCTGGTGTGCTGAATAATTGAAAATCTGGTTTTTAACCGGTTTTTAAAAATCTTCAATTTAATTCGCAGTCCGTACTAAGAACAGATTTTGTGTGACCGTTGAAGGTTTAATTATTGAATTTTATGAAATAATATTCGACGAACTGCTCGATCTGGAGATAACTGAAAACAGATCAATCTCTTGGTTACAAAATGTAATCAATATAATTTTGATGCTCGGATTTTGCCAGGCATTTGCAGTTCGGTGGGCTCCGTTTACAGTAAAGTTGATCCCCGTCTTCATAATCTTCGCTGGTTGGCACATAGAGATAGAGTGGGAGATGAGATGTTGAATGAACGCCACATCCTGGTAACATTTTCATGTCGCAAGAACAACTAAATAGCTGGCTGCGCAAAAACGCTGTATAATCTTGAAAGCTGAGCATCCCGGGCCGAGGATTTTGCCCAAAAATAACGGTGAAAAGAGTGTAAAAAAATATTTTTACACCGTTAGTGCCCCCCTTATTAAGGGTGGAATTACCTGTAAGAGTGTAATTTTAGCGGTCTAATTTTAAGATTTAACGGTGGAAAAAGAGTGGAATAACTTATTTTTACACTCTTTTGATTACACTGTTGAAACTTATTTTTACACTCTTTATTACACCGTTAAAACTTATTTTTACACTCTTTATTACACCGTTAAAACTTATTGTTACACTCTTTTTTTTACACTCTTTTTCTATCATTTAAACCCGTAAATTACACTTTAATATGTAATTCCACCCTTAATAAGGGGGGCACTAACGGTGTAAAAATATTATTTTTACACTCTTTGCACTCTTTTCCCCGTTATTAAACCCTTAATAAGGGGGGGCACTAACGGTGTAAAAATATTTTTTTTACACTCTTTACACTCTTTTCCCCGTTATTTTTGGTCAAAATCCTCGGCCCTTAAACCGTCTCGAAAGCACGCGGTAGTCTGATCAGATGCACTAAATGAGTCTAAAAATTTAGCTACAGTAGTGTCGGAAATATCTCAATTTGATCCCAAGAAAAAAATGCTTTAGTTGACTAATGTAATGAAAATTAATTTTTTAGACTTACACAATTTAAGTGACTTAAGAGATACTCTTAAATTTCGATGCCAAATAAAAACGTTTATTCTCGAGGAAAACATTTTACAAAAAAAACTGAAGTCACCCAAATGTATCAGAGCTCAACAGGAATTGTGAAATTATTTCATCAACCTCTCACGGCTAGTTTTGATGGACTTGTGTTATTGAAATATCATTTGTTGTGACTAATTGTAACTAATGTTTTTAAGATCAACATCTGAGCATCAAATATACTATCACTTTTAATTGTTCCGGGGGGGGGGGGGGGGGGGGGGAGAGGAAGGAACTACATACTCAAATGGGTTTTTTTTGTTCAGACAATTTCGGTCGATCGATAAATTAATCGTAGAGAGTTGTAAGTGGTATCATTAGAAAGCGCGTCCAGCGTAGAATATGGAATTAAAAAGATTATTTCAATTTTTGTTTTTTATAGGGAGTTATCGAGGTTCAAAGTTTTGTGAATATTAGACGTAATTCAGCCGTTTTATTGCAAAAGTTTGTTGAAATTGTTAATTGCTGTGTTATTGATTTTATCTCTAAAGATAGAGGAGGGTTGCTGAATTGTTGGATCCGATTTTTTTGGCTAGAATGTATGCTAAATTTTTCAAAATTCAAGACTTTTTTCGTCGAAAAAATGGCTTTTTTTTAGCCCACTTGCTTTAAATTGGCTGGAAGTAGACACCTTTAAGCTGCGGCCATATTCTTCCTAATCTCAAAAAGAGCTGGTTGTACTCCTGCTGGCTTTAAGAGTCTTTTGGAATTATAATTTTATGCAAATTTAAAGCCGATAATTATATAAAATGCATTAATTATTTTTAACGAACTGAAAAATTTGTATAGAACTGATCTATTTCGCATTAATTTCAAGAGTTGGGTGTTTTCTTAGACGCTCAGCAATATCTGGGTTGATCTTGATCTCACCATGAATCCTTATAAAATTTTTTTAGATTTTATTGGGGCGCGACCTTTTTCAAAAAATTTCCGCTAGGTAAATGTTTTTTATGTAAATTACGGACAGAATTTCAAATCAGGGCTCAATTAATGACAGATACTGTGTACAATAAAGGAAGCCCAATGAGATTATATTATGGTTTTGGAATTAGAATCATGGTTTTTATGGCTCTGAGCAATTGTTTTCGTAAAAATTTTATGGACTTCTTGCGTTTTGTTTTCATTTATGATTTTTGTAGTTCAATGACTTTAGTGTCCCCAATCAAAGATCCAGTTATTTTTTAGAACGTATAAAAGAACCTAGACATTTTGTTTCAGTTATCTATTGTCTGTTAAGACTTTGAATATATTTTTTGAGAAAATATCGGTTAAAATTTTTCAACTTTGCCACTATTTTTTTCTTATTTCTCTCAACTTCGGCCGCAATCTCAGTAAAAACAGGCAGAAACTAACTTCCTGTGTTGAATAAATTAATGTCGGCAAGGATTTAATATTCAACTAATGGTTTTATTTTGGTAGCTACGCGTTTTCAATTTTTCTTTTTTTAATCATAGTTGCATATTTTATGTTCATTTTGTTTCCTTGTCGAACTATCACATTTTTGACAAGTCCAACTATAGGAAGGCATAATAGGGAAAATCACAGCGTTGGAAAAAGCGTATCAGCGTATCTGGATTTTTTAATTGCTTTGTTGAATAGTTTATGCTTATTGGGCTGAGACAGTTATCTCGCAAAACTTTGGGTTTTTGATTTTGCCTAAGTTTGTCTTTGTTTTCGTTGTTGTACGCCATATACCCGATAACGATAGGTCTTAATTGCTTCCCCAAGACGTTTAACTCAACCGAGTTGAATATTTCAGTTTATTGCTGTTTGTTTTAACGACTTTCAAATTAAATTTAAAAAATAAGATTTTTTCATCTGTCTCCTTTTTGCTTTTGTTTTCGTCACCATGTAACTCAATCTCACTCATGAGAACTCTCAATTACTTTTGTTTTTTTAAACATTTTGCTGCGCCTGGTTTTGCGTTGTGACTAATTGCTTTGACCATTTAGTTTCTTAAAATTTCTAGATTTCTATAATGTTCAATTTTTGGGTTTCTTTTTGTTATGTCTAAGTAGTCCTTTTATAAGGAAGACTCGTTGATGATAAGATGATGGGAAATGATGATTTACAGTTCTTGCAGGTAACATTTCATTATAATAGTGCCTTGAAGTGTGTCATGTTGTAAAATTGTTTGAAGATTTGGCTTTATGAATGTTTTTTTTTGTGGGCTCGTGACTTAGTCTCAAGGTCCAATTGGCTTCCTGAGTTGTTGAAACTTAATCCATCGCTTTTTGTTGTAATCCTAAGTCTGTTGTGACTTTTCAAAATATCTGTTTTCAAAAATTAATTTGGGTTTTTGAGCTTCGTCTTTTTTTAAGTATTTTTTCGGTCGATTTGTGGCTCAGTCTCTGTAAACACAGGTGACAACCCGTTTCCAGTGAGCTATAATTTTTAACGGTTTTAGCTTCAAACATTTTTTACTCGGCTTTGTTACTATTGTTAATACGAGATTTCATAAAATGTTAGATTTTATATTTTACATTTCAAAGTTTTTTTGGTTTTTTAATTATAACAATAATCGTTGGTCCCATTGGCTTTGAAATTCTTCGCAATCGAACATTGGATAATAACATTGCTCAGTTGTTCCCTATGTAGATGATATAATTGAACATTATAGTTCTTTTTTATCCACCTGCTAACCAGTCGTATTGGGGACAGGTCCCATATCTTTTCTAATGAAGTATAGGTTAAATTGTTTGGGATTTTATCTGATGCGAGTTTGATTTTGTTATAATTTTTTAAATAGATTTGGTTATATTTTATCGTGGATTTTATTACAGTTTTGGTCGTAAATAATCTTTGTTGTTTGATTTTTTATTTTTGTCCCTTCTAATAGTCCTATTATCAACAACTTTCATTGGCATTCTAGCGTGGCATTATCGTATTTCATTGGTTTTTTATTGAACGATGTGTGTTTTTGAAAGTTTTGTAGCTCTTCATCATTTGGTATCCAATTAAGTTATGAATGTGGATGAGCGGGGTCGGAACATTATGTGCGTACGCACATTACCGAGCCTCCTTGTTAAGATTAACCTTAAAAACTATGCTTAGTCCAGATTGTATGATGAGCCTCCCAGCAATCCCAACACTAAATTTGCTTGGTTGACACTAACCAGAATCTTGAAAGAATTCGAAACAGAAAAAAGAAATCGAAAGAAAACTAATGCATCCAAAAACAAATGAGACGAAATACACAACATCTTAAATTCTATATTTTCAATTTGACTAGCAGAACTATTCGTTGTGGCCTATTACTCAGATATGGGTGGCAGCTAAAGAACACGCCCATTATGTGACCATGTTGAGTAGATCACACACACGAGGCACTATGAGATCAGAGACTTTTTCAATACTTTGATACGATATTAAGTGAGCCAAGACTAACCGATGCAAGGGAAAAATCTGGTCACCGATCTGCAACCAGAAAACATGCTCGACTGGATATCGAGGCACACCGAATTTGCGATTCTTCAGGAATGTCTGAAGTTGGTATCGGAACAATACAAAGTGTTCGCGCTACTCCGTATCTCAGTTGTATACATTCGAGCCAGCAAGGCGATGAGGTGCTCCACTGACATTCATAGTTCTGCTTGCGTTTCTGGTTATTTTCGTTTCTTGGAGTTTTTTGTTATGTTTTATACCTAATGAACTTTGAGTTCTATGTTAGGTGACATGAGAATATATTGGAGTTGCCTTGCCCTCGAGTGGGCCAATTGACTGTTTTAAGGAAAGAGTTCTCTTAATTAAAAAATTTGGCCATCCATGAAGATCATGAAGTTTAACGCAGAATGCTCAACTCGACACGAGAATGAAAAATTTCAGTGACATTTGGCGGAATGATATGAAGACAACAATGTCTTACGGGTCAAAACGTGGAGAGTTTCACACAAAAGTGACTAAAGTTAATATGCCTAAGTTTCTCTGACCAGAGCCAATAAAAAAATGACGTGAATTTTCTGCATTTTCAAACTTGCAGTGTGTTGCAAGATCATGTTGGTCTGCTGAAGTCGATTTGAACTGCTGGCTTAACATGTAAGAGGTTTTGAAGTGAAAATGAATGGGAAGGTGTTGTTGAAAATTTTGTTCTTTTCGATTGTAACCCGAACCGTAATTGTGACCTACAAAAACTTTTCTTTAGGTTGTGTTCATCGACAGAGAGAAAAATGCTCATGTCAATTTACTCTTCTCGCCAAAGCACCACTACAAAGTGAACATGCACGGAAAAGTCGACTTCTCAAAGTTCAATTTCACTGGTGCTATTTATCAAGTGGACGAAAATCAAATGTTGCATCCGTCACAAAAAGAACCAGAAGCCACTGCTGCACCACCGGTTGCAGAACCAGTGACCGATGCCAACAACCAATCAGATGAGCTTGATGAACGCGCGGACAGCACTTTACGTACTGAAGCAACGATTTCACAAATTCCCCTAATTCAAGGGCAATCCGATGGGACTTGCGCGAGTTCAAGCCAAACTGAAGAGATTGTTACAAAGGAAAAGTGTTTGCAAGTGGAGAAAGCTGTCGCTGATAAGGTGTATGTTTGCACAATAATTAAGGAAGAATACAATCCTCCTTCGGATATGCAGCGTATTGAGTTGATCGAATACGTTAAGGAACAACTACCAGTTTTGGTCGACGAATTTTTCAAGTCAAAGGCTCAATCATGTGCTGGAAAGGTGGACGAAAATGTCAGTGAGGAGATATCGGCCATCAAAATTGCGGCCCAAAATGAGGAATGCAATTCGGGAACTGGCGAAATTCAAAGTGAGACCGAAAATGATGCGCAGGTGAAACCGACTGTTCCATGCAAGTTGTTATACAAATTCTTGTTCCATGAGAATGGTACCGGCGAGATTTTTGTAATTCCTGGATTTGAGTTCCGAAAAGTTTGGTTTGTCCAAAACACCGGTACTTCCAGCTGGCCTGACAATATAACGGTCCAATTTGCGGAAAACTCAACTGACTTAAATTTGAGAGAATCGTTTGTCCCCAAGTTAGATGCTGGCGAAATAGGTGGAATTTATGCGAAAGTTGTTGCTCCAATGAGTTCTGGACTCTATTCAATGAACTTCACCCTGGGCTGTGATAGGACATCTGATTACGATCTTCGCGACACTGAACCTCTTGTTTGTTTGGTACGTGTCGTTGAGAATCCTCTGGAGTTTCCTGTCTCTCATGAAAAGGAAACAGTGGTACCCGTTGGCGGCGGAGAGTCTGCTAACGTGGAGCTTACATCCGGTTACGTTGAATATGACGATACAGAAATGGATCCAGACGATGACATTACGTCAACTTGCGAAGACGAGACTATCTACGATTCCACAGATGAAGATAGTGAGTTGATTGATGATTTCACAGTGGTGCCGCTTCCTGATTGCTTTGATTTGAACAGGGTACCCGCGTTACAGAGCAGTCTCATTCAACAACGAAGTTGCTCTGAGGGATCAACCCAGAATCACCTTGATCAGTTGAATGCTCTGATGGGCGGGCAAGTCGCCCATGATGAGGAACAGTTCTCGAATTTTGGTTCGTGTCAAGAAGGTTTGAATGATGGCAATGATGAAGAGTTTGTAGTGGAAGATGCAAATGAAACCCATGACGGAACTTCGACCGAGTTAACCAGTCTCAACACAGTTATCATTGCCAGCAATGAGACATTCCACACGCCGAGGGGTGACGAAACTCGGGAGAACCAGAGTAATGTGCAGCCAGAGATGGCAGAAGTTTCAAATTCCATTGAGGGAACAAGAATTACTAATGAATCTGAGTCACAGTCACATGGTCCTCCTGAAGGCTCTGCGGACCTGGATGACGATGTGGAATGTCCGAAATCACTTATTCGAGTCAGTGCAAGTGAAGAGAGAGCACTATTGGACCGGCTGACTAAGTTGGGATTTGGAGATCGTGCGCAGAACAGGCAATTGTTAGCTAAACATGACTATAATCTGCAATCTGTCGTGAAGGAACTCATCAATTCGTTCGAACCGCTCAGATAACTTGATCAACTTTGTGGAGCATTCTTGCATTTCTATATAGTATAATTGATAAAATATCACAATTCCTTGTTAGAACAACTAGAGCACGATATATTTGTAGTTAGTTTTGCTCATAGATTATTTTAGATGTTAAGCTTTCCTCAATAATTTAATCTCTCAAGTCGAAAATAACAACAGACTGATATGATTTTGTAGACAATAGTGTAAACATACGAACTATGTTCATAAGATATGCTCATGGGTGCTTTAACGTGGAATGTATATTTTCAAATACATTAGATGACTTTTCACTTTTGGGTTGAATGTGGGACCACTGTTGGAATGAGATTTTAATTCAAATGTACATTTTTCTCGTTTTTCTCCCCCCGATTGAGGTTAAGCAAAAGTAATTCCCGAAGAAGCAGCAATTGATTAAAATTCTGTAGTGGCAGTCTATCCGTAGACAAAATTGTGGAATACCGAAGAGGCATGGAGTTGCTGAATTTTTCTAGTCAAACTGGCTAAAGACTTCTGTTTTTGACTTTTAAGAGCACGCATATTGTTAAAGTCGTCTGAAGGTTGAGCACGCTGAACTCAATACACCGCAAAGAGAGATCTGGATTGAATTTGGTTGATTTTGCCCTCGTGGAATTCATTTACGTTAAATAGCCGAATTTTGTGGACTGCCTTAAGTTCAAAAAACGGAATCCGGTTTACTAACTTCAACAATTGAGTATTACGCATTGTAAAAATCTGCAATGTGTTACTAAATTCTACGGTCTTTTTAATGCAAAATTTTCGCTTGACAATTTTGACTTTTCGAGTGACTTTTACGCCCTTGACTTGCGTTTCGCGTGATATAAAATTCTCTCTCAATCAAAATTTCAAGCAGCTGATTTCAATTGGCGGCAATTTAATACTTTTTTGTTCAGTCAATTTTGGCCGATCGATATATTCATCGCAGAGTTGAGACTGGTATCTTTAGAAAGCTTGTCCAGCGTAGAATATGGAATTAAACAGATTTTATTTTTCGGTATTTACAGGGAGTTATCGAGGTTTAAATTTTGAGAAAATAGATTGAATTGCGGTGAGATTTTATTCACATTTTCCGGAATTTTTGACTAAAATTTGCCAATTTGTTCATTTGTAAAGACAAAAACTTTTTTTAAGCTATTTTCATTAATTTTTTGTCAAAAGTTCTCGCTAAAGTTTTCAAAGTTTTTCAGACTTTTTCATCAAAAACAGCACGAAATAAGTTTCTTTAGTCCAGTTTGATTAAATTTACATGAAGTACAGACCCAAACACCATTAACACAATCTTCGAAGACTCAAAAGGGGGCTATTTCTACTTCAAATTCCGTTGAGAGTGCTCTGTAATTAAAACTTCGCCGTTTTTTGCTAAATTTATTGGTTGATTATCAAAAACGCAGCATCTATTTTTGAGTTTTTAACTAACTAAATATCAATATCTAGAACATTCGAATAATTAAGTGATCGTAATGGACAAACAGCACTAGCAGGGCTAGTTTTGGATCAATCTTGGACTGGTATAATCCAAAACAATTGGGATTGTAATCAGTCGGTCGTTTTTATTAAAATCGATCTTTTCTACATTAATTAAATAACAGAACATTTAACCAAAGCTCACTAATGATAGGTCCAATTGGATTCCTAAAAAGCTCCACATTGTTGTATCTAGTTGATTACTTGAAAGCTTATGGTCGTTTTGACTTAAAAGTATTTGATTTTTAAATAAATAATGACTTATTGGACTTTGCCTCTATTTTTCTCTTAATTTGGTCAACTTGTAGCTTATTGTCAGCAATGAAAGAATGTTTCTTCTTTTTATTGAAATCAAATTCAATCTTTACTGCCGTTTTACGGCTTAAGTTATGGTTTTCTGGCTTTGATATTACTAGATTTGGCATTTAAAAAAAAATTTTAGGTATTTGGTCATTTTTCAAGTTTTCTAGTTTTGTCACATTATCACGTTATTGAAGGTTCGTATATCACATTATTGGCCTTCAAAATATGGCAAAATCCATAATATTAAAATACTTGAAGATTTAGATTATGATTTTAACGGCTTCGACACTATCTCGAAGAATTTATTTGAATTTTTTTTTAATTTTGTCATCTGTCCTTTTTGCTTTGTCTTTTTAGTCGTACGAAAATTCGAGTACAATGACCCGATTTCATTGGATTTTGATGGAAAAATATATGATCCGATATTCTAATATTAGTAGATGGCTGATGGCTTTCATGACTCTGAAAACAATTTTCATAAATTAAAAAAAAACTTTGTAACTTCGCAATTTTGCTCCACTTATTAAATTAATTTTTGATTTTTAAAATGTAAATTATTTTTTTGATTTTTGTCATGTTTGACGTTCTTTTTGTAGACATAAGACATATTCTGGATAATTTCAATTCTCAAGGGCTTGCTTCGGAAGAATAAATGAACATTTTTTCATTGTGTAATTAAAGGCGTTCATGTCTTTGGAAATACTTTTTTTCGTGAAAAATTAGTGTTACCTAATTTTGCATTTTTTTTCCATTTTATCTACTTGTTACCTGGCTTCATTAAGGAGAGGTTACATAATGCATTGTTGGTGCTCGCAGAAAGGGCAATAGAACATATTTTGATGGCCATAGTATGGTTTTACGGTTTTGAAAGCGTTTTCTGCCAAGTTTTAATTGATTTTACAATAGTCTAACAATGGTTACGAAGCGTTTTTTATTGAGTTGTCCCATATCTTTTCTGCTGAATTTAAAGTTTTTTTGTTTAATGTCAGTTTTATCTGACGCTATTTTGACTTTCTTATTAAGTTTTGTTTTTTAAAACGGACATGAAGTTTTTGATGTAATTAATTTTTGTTGTTTGATTTTGCTGTTCGTCTTGACTCGCTTTCTTAATATTTGCACATCTCATCAATCTAATGCAACATTATTCACTCCACCACTGAGTTATTTGCTTTGGAGGCTATCTTTTCGTTCATACACCAATTTAAAAAAAAATACTTTGGTTTTTGAGTTTTTCTATGTTCCTCATTTGGTAGACAATCATGCCAAAATTGTGGATATGCAGGGTCGGAACCTTATGTGCAATTGCACATTACCGAGTCGCCTTGTTTACTTTAAATCTTAATAGTGGTATATGTTAACCTCTAATGTGGTTATTTGAAGCCCACTATTGAACTTCTTAGTCCCATTTAGGGTCCCCCTCCTCCCCCCCCGCCCCGACTGAAGCAGGCAGCAATTGATTAGAGCTCCCACTAGTCGTTCGAGAGCAATTCTTTCGACGTTTAGTCGGTTATGTTTAAATTTGAGTTTCCGAATTTTGAGCAGAGATTTTTAAATTAAGAGAGGCTATATACCATCTGAAGCCGTTTGATTCTTTTGATGAGGCAACTTCCGACCTGATCTCGTTTTAGCTGTCAAATGCAATGGTGATTAAATAATGATGACATTTTTTTGGGAATGTACGAGAGGATAGAAACATGCAATAACTGGCAATTCCATTGACTAGTAAATGGAACTCTTTGTATCAGAAGGTATAACTGCCACTCTTTAGGTATAACTGCCAGTGCTTCACGCGTTGGGTTAATCATTACACTTTGTGGTTGCACATGGGGTTCAATCCTAAGCAGGGACGAACAGGACAGCTATCTTGATGGCACAAAGTACTTAAAATTGAAACAGACCCAAAGTGTGTGCGACCGTAATTAAATTTGGGAAGCGATTCAATACGTCAAAACACTGAGGATGCTATTTCGCAGGTTAAGAAATCAAACTGCTTTTGAAGACCGGATTGCTAAGTAAATATTTGTCATCTTCACCCACAGTTGTGCTAGGAAACTTGGGTGCACCAACTGCAATAACCGAAAACAGGAGTGACTGCTATAAGTGGATTCTCCAACGAACTGTGAGAACAAATTATTGAATAAATCTCTTTTTTGGCTGCGAAGTTTTAAGCTGAGTTAAGCTATATTGCGGTATCTTCACTTTTTACAATTTTAAAACAAGAATTTGAATTGTATTGGGTGCTATCTACTTCTAATTGATCTCGAACGAAGTTTGAAGCAATTGTTGTAACCGCGTGTTTTCAAAATTTTTGCTTGACCGTTGGTTGCACTTTTGTACCATTTTCTTTCGATTTCACTTCTCGAGGGATGTTTCTTATTTGACTTTTGCGTGAATTTTGCGTGATCTGAATTGCTCTTTTCAAAAACTATGCCTGTTGTTCAAACAAAAGGTTTGAAGTTAGGCCCCGATAGCCGAGTGGTTATTAATTGCAGTCAAACGAAGTTTGTAACAATTATGTTAGTCCTGTTGGTCTTTTTTAATGCGATTTTAAGTGCTCTTAGAGCATTTCAGCTCATTAGTTTCCAAGTATGCGATTCAGAAACTGTTTTGCAGACTTATACTTATGGTATGACGGGCAGTTCTTAGAGGTTGACCCGCCCCCACAACCCACCACCTCCCCCCACATCAGCCCCCCTCTCTCCTCACCCCCAATCCCCACTCTTGCACATCGTTCAGGCCGTAAGGGCCACGTGCAGCCAAAAACTTGCCTCCCATCGTTGCCCCCCCCCCCCGCTGTTGCCCCCACCCCACTGTTGCCCCCCCCCCTAATCAGCCCTCCGGTGCCCCCGCCTTGCTTCCCTCACGCCCCTTCAATTAAGCTATATCTAGTCTCACTATACCGTGGTTAGCTACTGACGAAGCCAACCGCTTGCTTGTCGTTTGAGAGCAATTTGCCCGACGTAGTCTATTTCGGTCGATTGGATAATGATTGCGTCTGCGAGATCGATTTATCGATCTCGCAGAGGATTTATCTGGGCTTATCGAGAACATTTATCTAGGCTTAATCCCTCTGAATTAAATTACCCCGCCTGTCACTTTAGATCAAATTTGTCCGATATTAGTTTTTTATGTTTAATTATTAGCTGAAACATTATCATTTTAAATTGGAGTGTTTAATTTGGTTACGGCGGGCGCAGCAGGACGTGGAGCAAACAAACTAGTTGTTTTGAGGCGTAAAAAATTCAGAGACGAATGAGAAAGCTGATTGGAAAAAAGTTCGTTTTATCTACAGTGGAGTTCTGTTTGTAATCCTATGTATTAAATGCGTCAGCTCTAAATTGAGACAAAATTTTTGCAGGTTGAAGAGACCTCCCGAAGCTCATGTTTCAGAACTGCATTGAGCAGCATGGTTAAACGAACGTATCGAGAGAGGTCAATGACCTAAAAGGCTCAAAGTAGATGGATGAGAACCGAACCTGCGACAAAAGACTGTTGGTCAAGTGCAGTTACCACGAGGCTATGAGGGCTTAAAAGTATGCTCGCCCAGAGGGAGAATTTACAGCCATGGCTACTACGTGTTTTTAATTGCTCCTGAAAGAATTTTGAAGTATTTATTGTAAACGCGTTTTTCTGCAGTTTTAGCTTCTGCGCAGACTCTGCGCTTTTCTAGAACACTCCTAGCACTCAACTAAGTTTTTTCACGTTTTACTGCTTGATTTTCCGTGATCACAAATGCTCTCAATCCGAAACAATTTTATTGATGAATTAAAAGCGATTTTGAGAGTGGGTTGTTTGTTGTGGTTGTAGCGCAGTTGGTAAGGAGAACTGCTATTCTGAAGGTCAAGGGTTCGAACCCTTTTCGTGTACCCTGACTATTGTAGAGTTGAAAACTTCTATTCAAAACCATTCCGCCTGTTATCCGAGAGCAATTCTTGCGGCGCGAGTCATTTTATGTTGCTGTGTTTTTGGGGATGAAAAATTCTAATCCTGTATATTAAGCGCGCAAGCTCTAAATTGGGACAAAATGTTTGCATGTTTAAGGGGCCTCTCGAAGCGCATGTTTAAGAACCGCATTGAGCAGCATGGTTAGACGAACATATCGGGAGACGTCAATGAACTAAAAGATTAAAAGATGATCCAGGATGGGTGAGAACCAAGCCTGGGACAATATACTGATAGTCAGGTGCAGTTACCACGAGTCTACGAGGGCTTCAAAGTTTGCTCGCCCAGATGAAAGATTTACTAACGTGGTTACTACGTGTGTTTTAATCGCTATCGAACGAAGTTAGAAGTGTTTATTGTAAAGGTATGTTTTAGGCTTCACAGAGTTTGCGTTTTTTCTAGAACACCCTTATCTTTCAGCTCAGTTTTGCACGCTTTACTGTATGATTTTTGCCTGATCTCAAATGCTCTCAAATTGAAATATGTTGATTAATACGATAAAAGCGATTGTTTAAAACAGTGATCTGTAGCTGTTATAACGCAGTTGGTACGACGGAGGACTGATATTCTGAGAAACCAGGTTTCGATCCCATGTCGGGTACATTCCTTTTCTATGAAAATTTCTAATAAATATTGTGCAGCCTGTTATTCGAGAGCAAGTCTTCCGACGTGAGTCATTTTATGTTCCTGCGTGTGTTTGGGGATGAATAATGCTAATCCTATGTTTTAAACGCGTCAGCTCTAAATTGGGACAAATTATTGGCAGTTTTAAGGGGCTTCTCGAAGCGCATTTTTAAGAACAGCATTGAGCGGCATGGTTAATCGAACATATCGGATGATGTCAATGACCTAAAATGCTCAAAGTAGATGGATGAGAACCGAACTTGGGACTAAAGATTATTTGTCAGGTGCAGTTAACATTAGTCTGCGAGGTCATGAAAGTTTGCTCGCCCAGAGGAAACATTTACTGACCGGGTTACTACTACTGCTCAAAGTAGATGGATGAGAACCGAACCCTGGAACTCGAGACTGTTAGTCAGGTGCAGTTAACACGAGGCGCTGAGGTCTTGAAAGTATGCTCGCCCACAGGAAACATTTACTGACCGGGGTATTACGTGTTTTTTAATTACTCCCGAGCGACATTAGAGGTATTTATTTTAAACGTAATTTTGCAAAAATTTAGCTTTACAGATTTTCAGGTATTCTAGAACACTCTTATCTTTCAACTCAGTTTTTCAAGTTTTACTGTTTGACTTTCGCGTGATCTCAAATGTCCTCAATCTGAAATATGGTAACTGCTAAGATAAAAAGCGGTTGTGAGAAACTGTTGTTTGTAGTGGTCTTAGCGGAGTTGGTAAGATGGAGGACTACTATGTTGAGGGTCGAGGGTTTGAACCCGTGTCGGGTACCTTCACTGTTGTAGGCATGAAAATGTCTAACCAACACCATGCCGCATGATGTTCGAGAGCATTTCATTTGACGTGATTCGGTTAATGTTCCTGTTTGTTTGGGTGTTGAAAAATGGTAATCCTACTCCTGTTTATGAAATGCGGGAGCTCGAAAATGGGACAAAATTTTTGCGCGTTTAAGGGGCCTCTTGAAGTGCATGTTTAGGAGCCGCTTTGAGCAGCATTGTTAAGCGAACATATCGAGAGAGGTCAATGACCTAAAAGATGATCGGGGATGGGTGAGAACCAAGCCTGGGACAAAATACTGATAGTCAGATGCAGTTACCACCAGTCTACGAGGGCTTCAAAGTTTGCTCAGATGAAAGATTTACTGACGTGGTTACTACGTGTGCTTTAATCGCTATCGAACGAATTTAGAAGTATTTATTCTAAACGTGTGTTTTTGCAAAAATTTAGTTTTACAGATTTTGCCGTATTCTAGAACACTCTTAGCTTTCAACTCTTTTTTCACGCTTTACTGTTTGATTGATGTTTGCATGATCTTGAATGCTCTCAATCTGATATATGTTTTTTGATACGATAAAAGCGATTGTGAGAAACTGTGGTTTTTAGTGGTTATAACAGCGCAGTTGGTAAGATGGAGGACTGCTAATCTGAAGTTTGAAGTTTTTTTCTGTTAGCCTTATCCATTAAATTGCTGTGAAATTATGCTTTGAGCGAGTAGTTTCAATCGTATTGTCTAATTTTCCGCTTTTATAGTAAATATCAGTCGCAATTGCGCACAATTGTCAACCACGCTCCTATCGTAACATGTTTTAGGGGTCTTTAATCATGCAACCTAGCATAAATGCGTTTTGAGACGCGCTTTACCATTATATTTAATCTCCTAATATGCACATTTTTTTGCGCTCATTAAGGATGCGGTATAGCAAAACAATCAAGTCACAAACGCCAATGTCCAGAAAATTGCTGTAGAGAGAGCAAAAGACAGGTACAATACGCATAGATAGCGTAAATGGTGAGACCTATGGCTGTTAAACGTTGGCATGGGTTCGAGCCCGAGTCGGTGCGAAACAGAAACCATAGCTTCTTCTAAACCTTCTATTCGTGTAAATGATTTTCTTGTTTTGGTTTTGCGGGCCTGCTTGTGCTATTTGAGTTCTCTTTACGAGTTTTCTCTTCATTTGTAAGTGGTTGTTAGTGTCATTTTGATATCCAGTTTTCGCCCAACCAATGTAAATGTTTTTGGTTCTTCATGATTCTTTATGCTGTTCTCAACTTACTGCAATGTTTTTTGTTTTGTCGCCGGAAACTTCAAAACCGCTATTTTGTTGAACTTTTTTTTGCGCTCTCAAGCTGATTTTGTGTGCGACGTCATTTATTACGGTTATTTGCAGTGAGTTTTGTCTGAATTGCGTAATGTGACCTTTAACAACAATTCAAAGATTCTGAACCTCCATGATCAGTAAAGAACTACAAAAGTTGTTGTTAATCAAGCATCGCTTCACAATGCATAGCATCTAAACTATAACCAGAGATTTTCTGGTGTGCTGAATAATTGAAAATCTGGTTTTTAACCGGTTTTTAAAAATCTTCAATTTAATTCGCAGTCCGTACTAAGAACAGATTTTGTGTGACCGTTGAAGGTTTAATTATTGAATTTTATGAAATAATATTCGACGAACTGCTCGATCTGGAGATAACTGAAAACAGATCAATCTCTTGGTTACAAAATGTAATCAATATAATTTTGATGCTCGGATTTTGCCAGGCATTTGCAGTTCGGTGGGCTCCGTTTACAGTAAAGTTGATCCCCGTCTTCATAATCTTCGCTGGTTGGCACATAGAGATAGAGTGGGAGATGAGATGTTGAATGAACGCCACATCCTGGTAACATTTTCATGTCGCAAGAACAACTAAATAGCTGGCTGCGCAAAAACGCTGTATAATCTTGAAAGCTGAGCATCCCGGGCCGAGGATTTTGCCCAAAAATAACGGTGAAAAGAGTGTAAAAAAATATTTTTACACCGTTAGTGCCCCCCTTATTAAGGGTGGAATTACCTGTAAGAGTGTAATTTTAGCGGTCTAATTTTAAGATTTAACGGTGGAAAAAGAGTGGAATAACTTATTTTTACACTCTTTTGATTACACTGTTGAAACTTATTTTTACACTCTTTATTACACCGTTAAAACTTATTTTTACACTCTTTATTACACCGTTAAAACTTATTGTTACACTCTTTTTTTTACACTCTTTTTCTATCATTTAAACCCGTAAATTACACTTTAATATGTAATTCCACCCTTAATAAGGGGGGCACTAACGGTGTAAAAATATTATTTTTACACTCTTTGCACTCTTTTCCCCGTTATTAAACCCTTAATAAGGGGGGGCACTAACGGTGTAAAAATATTTTTTTTACACTCTTTACACTCTTTTCCCCGTTATTTTTGGTCAAAATCCTCGGCCCTTAAACCGTCTCGAAAGCACGCGGTAGTCTGATCAGATGCACTAAATGAGTCTAAAAATTTAGCTACAGTAGTGTCGGAAATATCTCAATTTGATTTTAAAAAAATCAACTCATGAGATTTTTCCATTATGATTTGGTTGTGTTTCCCTCCTCCTTATCTCAACCGGGCTGGGGACCGGCTACGGTGGAGTTATGAACATTCAACTATAGGAGATTTTTGAGCAAAGCACTGGCCGAAAAACCAGGTCTAAACACTATCTCCAAAACAAAATAAAAGCAAACAATAAATAAAACAATTATATAAACATTTATTTAAACAATATAACAATTATTCGAATTAGTCGGAAATTCACGTACGAAAAACTAACTTTTTTCCTGTTGTAGACTCTATATACACAGGGGATAGCCCATACCAAATTTGGTTCAATTTGAACAACTCTATGACCCAATCAAAAAGACCTATTTTTAAAATTATTTATTTGAAATAATAGCAAATTTCCGTATGAAAAACTAACTTTTTTCCTAGGCAAGCCATAGAAAAAAATTTTTTTGTTTCAGACTCTATATTTATAGGGGATACTGCATATCAAGTTTGGTTCGATTTGGACAACTCCTGGACCCGACGAAATAGACCTATTTTTAAAATTCAATAATTGCAATTTGAACGAATTAATTGCAACTTTCCGTATGAAAAACTAACTTTTTTCTAGGAAAGTTAGGCGGACCATTCTTTTTGCATAACAACCTAAATAGTAATGGTAGTCTGGGATATCAATTTGGTTCACTTTGAACAACTCCTTGATCCGATAAAAAAGACCTATTTTTAAAATTATTTATTTGAAATAATAGCAAATTTCCGTATGAAAAACTAACTTTTTTCCTAGGGAACTTAGGCGGACCATTCTTTTTGCATAACAACCTAAATAGTACTGGTAGTCTGGGATATCAATTTGGTTCACTTTGAACAACTCCTTGACCCGATGAAATTTCTATATTTTTGAAAATAGAATAAGCGAATAAGTCAAAATTTCCGATTGAAAAACGAACTTTTTTCCTAGGCAAGCAATAGCAAAAAATTTTTTTGTTTCAGACTCTATATATACGGGGGATAGTCCATACCAAATTTGGTTCGATTTGGACAACTCCTTGACCCGACGAAATAGACCTATTTTTGAAATTCAATAATTGCAATTTAAACGAAATAATTGCAACTTTCCGTATGAAAAACTAACTTTTTTCTAGGAAAATTAGGCAGACCATTCTTTTTGCATAACAACCTAAATAGTAATGGTAGTCTGGGATATCAATTTGGTTCACTTTGAACAACTCCTTGACCCGCTGAAATTTCTATATTTTTGAAAATAGAATAAGCGAATGAGTCATTATTTCCGATTGAAAAACGAACTGTTTTCTAGGAAAGTTAGGCGGACCATTTTTTTGCATTACAACTTAAATATCACTGGTAGTCTGGGATATCAATTTGGTTCACTTTGAACAACTCCTTGACCCGATGAAATTTCTATATTTTTGAAAATAGAATAAGCGAATAAGTCAATATTTCCGATTGAAAAACGAACTTTTTTCTAGGAAAGTTAGGCAGACCATCTTTTTTGCATTACAACCTAAATAGTACTGGTAGCCTGGGATATCAATTTGGTTCACTTTGAACAGCTCCTTGACCCGATGAAATTTCTATATTTTTGAAAACAGAATAAGCGAATAAGTCAAAATTTCCGATTGAAAAAAGAACTTTTTTTCTAGGAAAGTTAGGCGGACCATTCTTTTTGCATTACAAGCTCAATAGTACTGGTAGTCTGGGATATCAATTTGGTTCACTTTGAACAACTCCTTGAACTAATAAAAAAGACCTATTTTTAAAATTATTTATTCGAAATAATAGCAAATTTTCGTATGAAAACCCAACTTTTTTCGTAGTCAAGCTATAGCAAAAATTCTTTTTGTCTTACACTCTAGGTCCCCATGGGATTCTTCATACCGAGTTTGGTTCGATTTGAAAAAATCCTTGATCCGATAAAAAAGACCTATTTTTAAAATTTATTATTTGAAATAATAGCAAACTTCCGTATGAAAAACTTACTTTTTTCCAAGGCAAGCTATAGCAAAAAATCTTTTTGGTTTACACTCTAGGTACAGATAGGAAACTCCTTACCGAGTTTGGTTGGATTTGGACAACCTCTTGACCCGATGAAATTTCTATATTTTTGAAAATAGAATAAGCGAATAAGTCAAAATTTCCGATTGAAAAAAGAACTTTTTTTCTAGGAAAGTTAGGCGGACCATTCTTTTTGCATAACAACCTAAATAGTACTGGTAGTCTGGGATATCAATTTGGTTCACTTTGAACAACTCCTTGACCCGATGAAATTTCTATATTTTTGAAAATAGAATAAGCGAATAAGTCAAAATTTCCTATTGAAAAAAGAACTTTTTTCTAGGAAAGTTAGTCGGACCATTCTTTTTGCATAACAACCTAAATAGTAATGGTAGTCTGGGATATCAATTTGGTTCACTTTGAACAACTCCTTGACCCGCTGAAATTTCTATATTTTTGAAAATAGAATAAGCGAATAAGTCAAAATTTCCGATTGAAAAAAGAACTTTTTTCTAGGAAAGTTAGTCGGACCATTCTTTTTGCATTACAACCTAAATAGTACTGGTAGTCTGGGATATCAGTTTGGTTCACTTTGAACAACTCCTTGACCCGCTGAAATTTCTATATTTTTGAAAATAGAATAAGCGAATAAGTCAAAATTTCCGATTGAAAAACGAACTTTTTTTTCTAGGAAAGTTAGGCGGACCGTTCTTTTTGCATTACAACCTAAATAGTACTGGTAGTCTGGTATATCAATTTGGTTCACTTTGAACAACTCCCTGATCCGATAAAAAAGACCTATTTTTAAAATAATTTATTTGAAATAATAGCAAATTTCCGTATGAAAAACTAACTTTTTTCCTAGGGAAGTTAGGCGGACCATTCTTTTTGCATAACAACCTAAATAGTACTGGTAGTCTGGGATATCAATTTGGTTCACTTTGAACAACTCCTTGACCCGATGAAATTTCTATATTTTTGAAAATAGAATAAGCGAATAAGTCAAAATTTCCGATTGAAAAAAGAACTTTTTTCTAGGAAAGTTAGTCGGACCATTCTTTTTGCATTACAACCTAAGTAGTACTGGTAGTCTGGGATATCAGTTTGGTTCACTTTGAACAACTCCTTGACCCGCTGAAATTTCTATATTTTTGAAAATAGAATAAGCGAATAAGTCAAAATTTCCGATTGAAAAACGAACTTTTTTTCTAGGAAAGTCAGGCGGACCATTCTTTTTGCATTACAACTTAAATAGTACTGGTAGTCTGGTATATCAATTTGGTTCACTTTGAACAACTCCTTGATCCGATAAAAAGACCCATTTTTAAAATTATTTATTTGAAATAATAGCAAATTTCCGTATGAAAAACTAACTTTTTTCCTAGGGAAGTTAGGCGGACCATTCTTTTTGCATAACAACCTAAATAGTACTGGTAGTCTGGGATATCAATTTGGTTCACTTTGAACAACTCTTTGACCCGATGAAATTTCTATATTTTTGAAAATAGAATAAGCGAATAAGTCAAAATTTCCGATTGAAAAACGAACTTTTTTCCTAGGCAAGCAATAGCAAAAAATTTTTTTGTTTCAGACTCTATATATACGGGGATACTCCATACCAAATTTGGTTCGATTTGGACAACTCCTTGACCCGACGAAATAGACCTATTTTTGAAATTCAATAATTGCAATTTAAACGAAATAATTGCAACTTTCCGTATGAAAAACTAACTTTTTTTCTAGGAAAGTTAGGCAGACCATTCTTTTTGCATAACAACCTAAATAGTAATGGTAGTCTGGGATATCAATTTGGTTCACTTTGAACAACTCCTTGACCCGCTGAAATTTCTATATTTTTGAAAATAGAATAAGCGAATGAGTCAATATTTCCGATTGAAAAACGAACTTTTTTCTAGGAAAGTTAGGCAGACCATCTTTTTTGCATTACAACCTAAATAGTACTGGTAGTCTGGGATATCAATTTGGTTCACTTTGAACAGCTCCTTGACCCGATGAAATTTCTATATTTTTGAAAATAGAATAAGCGAATAAGTCAAAATTTCCGATTGAAAAACGAACTTTTTTTCTAGGAAAGTTAGGCGGACCATTCTTTTTGCATTACAAGCTCAATAGTACTGGTAGTCTGGGATATCAATTTGGTTCACTTTGAACAACTCCTTGAACTAATAAAAAAGACCTATTTTTAAAATTATTTATTCGAAATAATAGCAAATTTTCGTATGAAAACCCAACTTTTTTCGTAGGCAAGCTATAGCAAAAATTCTTTTTGTCTTACACTCTAGGTCCCCATGGGATTCTCCATACCGAGTTTGGTTCGATTTGAAAAAATCCTTGATCCGATAAAAAAGACCTATTTTTAGAATTTATTATTTGAAATAATAGCAAACTTCCGTATGGAAAACTAACTTTTTTCCAAGGCAAGCTATAGCAAAAAATCTTTTTGGTTTACACTCTAGGTACAGATAGGGAACTCCTTACCGAGTTTGGTTGGATTTGGACAACCTCTTGACCCGATGAAATTTCTATATTTTTGAAAATAGAATAAGCGAATAAGTAAAAATTTCCGATTGAAAAAAGAACTTTTTTCTAGGAAAGTTAGTCGGACCATTCTTTTTGCATTACAACCTAAATAGTACTGGTAGTCTGAGATATCAATTTGGTTCACCTTGAACAACTCCTTGACCCGATGAAATTTCTATATTTTTGAAAATAGAATAAGCGAATAAGTCAATATTTCCGATTGAAAAACGAACTGTTTTCTAGGAAAGTTAGGCGGACCATTCTTTTTGCATTAGAACCTAAATATCACTGGTAGTCTGGGATATCAATTTGGTTCACTTTGAACAACTCCTTGACCCGATGAAATTTCTATATTTTTGAAAATAGAATAAGCGAATAAGTCAATGTTTCCGATTGAAAAACGAACTTTTTTCTAGGAAAGTTAGGCAGACCATCCTTTTTGCATTACAACCTAAATAGTACTGGTAGTCTGGGATATCAATTTAGTTCACTTTGAACAACTCCTTGACCCGATGAAAAAGATCTATTTTTAAAATTATTTATTCGAAATAATAGCAAATTTCCGTATGAAAACCCAACTTTTTTCCTAGGCAAGCTGTAGCAAAAATTCTTTTTGTCTTACACTCTAGGTCCCCATGGGATTCTCCATACCGAGTTTGGTTCGATTTGAAAAAATCCTTGATCCGATAAAAAAGACCTATTTTTAAAATTTATTATTTGAAATAATAGCAAACTTCCGTATGAAAAACTAACTTTTTTCCAAGGCAAGCTAAAGCAAAAAATCTTTTTGGTTTACATTCTAGGTACACATAGGAAACTCTATGCCGAGTTTGGTTGGATTTGGACAACTCCTTGATCCGATAAAAAAGACCTATTTTTAAAATTATTTATTTGAAATAATAGCAAATTTCCGTATGAAAAACTAACTTTTTTCCAAGGCAAGCAATAGCAGAAAATCTTTTTGTTTTAGACTCTAGGTACAGATAGGAAACTCCTTTCACAAGTTTGGTTGGATTTGGACAACTCCTTGACCCGATGAAAAAAATCTATTTTTTAAAAATAATTAGAATTAATTATTCGAATTTATCGGAAATTTCCGTACGAAAACCCAACTTTTTTGCTAGGCCAGTTATACCAAAATTTCTTTTTGTGTTACACTCTAGGTACCCATGGGATTCTCCACACCGAGTTTGGTTCGATTTGAACAACTCCTTGACCCGACGAAATAGACCTATTTTTAAAATTCAATAATTGCAATTTAAACGAAATAATAGCAAATTTCCGTATGAAAAACGAACTTTTTTTCTAGGAAATTTAGGCGGACCATTCTTTTTGCATTACAACCTAAATAGTACTGGTAGTCTTGAATATCAATTTAATTCGCTTTGATTAACTCCTTGACCCGATAAAAAGGACCTATTTTTAAAATTATTTATTTGAAATAATAGCAAATTTCCGTATGAAGAACTAACTTTTTTCCTAGGCAAGCTATAGAAAAAAATATTTTTGTTTCAGACTCTATATATACAGGGGATACTCCATACCAAGTTTGGTTCGATTTGGACAACTTCTTGACCCGACGAAATAGACCTATTTTTAAAATTCAATAATTGCAATTTAAACGAAATAATAGCAAATTTCCGTATGAAAAACGAACTTTTTTTCTAGGAAAGTTAGGCGGACCATTCTTTTTGCATAACAACCTAAATAGCAATGGTAGTCTGGGATATCAATTTGGTTCACTTTGAACAACTCCTTGACCCGCTGAAAATTCTATATTTTTGAAAATAGAATAAGCGAATAAGTCAAAATTTCCGATTGAAAAAAGAACTTTTTTTCTAGGAAAGTTAGTCGGACCATTCTTTTTGCATTACAACCTAAATAGTACTGGTAGTCTGGGATATCAATTTGGTTCACTTTGAACAACTCCTTGACCCGATAAAAAGACCTATTTTTAAATTTATTTATTTGAAATAATAGCAAATTTCCGTATGAAAAACTAACTTTTTTCCTAGGCAAGCTATGGCAAAATTTCTTTTTGTTTCAGACTCTAGGTACACAAGAGATACTACGTGCCAAGTTTGGTTCGATTTGGACAACTCCTTGACCCGACGAAATAGACCTATTTTTAAAATTCAATAATTGCAATTTAAACGAAATAATAGCAAATTTCCGTATGAAAAACTAACTTTTTTCCTAGGCAAGCTATGGCAAAATTTCTTTTTGTTTTAGACTCTAAGTACACAAGAGATACTACATGCCAAGTTTGGTTCGATTTGGACAACTCCTTGACCCATACGAAATAGACCTATTTTTAAAATTCAATAATTGCAATTTAAATGAAATAATTGCAACTTTCCGTATGAAAAACTAACTTTTTTTCTAGGAAAGTTAGGCGGACAATTCTTTTTTGCATAACAACCTAAATAATACTGGTAGTCTGGGATATCAATTTGGTTCACTTTGAACAACTCCTTGACCCGATGAAATTTCTATATTTTTGAAAATAGAATAAGCGAATAAGTCAATATTTCCGATTGAAAAACGAACTTTTTTTCTAGGAAAGTTAGGCAGACAATTCTTTTTGCATAACAACCTAAATAGTACTGGTAGTCTGGGATATCAATTTGGTTCACGTTGAACAACTCCTTGATCTAATAAAATTTCTATATTTTTGAAAATAGAATAAGCGAAAAAGTCGATATTTCCGGTTGAAATACGAACTTTTTTCCTATACAATCCATAGCAAAAATTATTTTGGTTTCAGACTCTATATAGACAGGGGATACTCCATACCAAGTTTGCTTCGATTTGGACAACTCCTTGACCCGATCAAAAATACTATATTTCAAAATTAATGATTTGAATAAATCGCAATCTTCCGTTTGAAAAACTTACTTTTTTCCTAGGCAAGCTATGGCAAAATTTCTTTTTGTTTTAGACTCTAAGTACACAAGAGATACTACATGCCAAGTTTGGTTCGATTTGGACAACTCCTTGACCCATACGAAATAGACCTGTTTTGAAAATTCAATAATTGCAATTTAAATGAAATAATTGCAACTTTCCGTATGAAAAACTAACTTTTTTCTAGGAAAGTTAGGCGGACAATTCTTTTTGCATAACAACCTAAATAGTAATGGTAGTCTGGGATATCAATTTGGTTCACTTTGAACAACTCCTTGACCCGCTGAAAATTCTATATTTTTGAAAATAGAATAAGCGAATAAGTCAAAATTTCCGATTGAAAAAAGAACTTTTTTTCTAGGAAAGTTAGTCGGACCATTCTTTTTGCATTACAACCTAAATAGTACTGGTAGTCTGGGATATCAATTTGGTTCACGTTGAACAACTCCTTGATCTAATAAAATTTCTATATTTTTGAAAATAGAATAAGCGAAAAAGTCGATATTTCCGGTTGAAATACGAACTTTTTTCCTATACAATCCATAGCAAAAATTATTTTGGTTTCAGACTCTATATAGACAGGGGATACTCCATACCAAGTTTGCTTCGATTTGGACAACTCCTTGACCCATACGAAATAGACCTATTTTTAAAATTCAATAATTGCAATTTAAATGAAATAATTGCAACTTTCCGTATGAAAAACTAACTTTTTTTCTAGGAAAGTTAGGCGGACAATTCTTTTTTGCATAACAACCTAAATAATACTGGTAGTCTGGGATATCAATTTAGTTCACTTTGAACAACTCCTTGACCCGATGAAATTTCTATATTTTTGAAAATAGAATAAGCGAATAAGTCAATATTTCCGATTGAAAAACGAACTTTTTTTCTAGGAAAGTTAGGCAGACAATTCTTTTTGCATAACAACCTAAATAGTACTGGTAGTCTGGGATATCAATTTGGTTCACGTTGAACAACTCCTTGATCTAATAAAATTTCTATATTTTTGAAAATAGAATAAGCGAAAAAGTCGATATTTCCAGTTGAAATACGAACTTTTTTCCTATACAATCCATAGCAAAAATTATTTTGGTTTCAGACTCTATATAGACAGGGGATACTCCATACCAAGTTTGCTTCGATTTGGACAACTCCTTGACCCGATCAAAAATACTATATTTCAAAATTAATGATTTGAATAAATCGCAATCTTCCGTTTGAAAAACTTACTTTTTTCCTAGGCAAGCTATGGCAAAATTTCTTTTTGTTTTAGACTCTAAGTACACAAGAGATACTACATGCCAAGTTTGGTTCGATTTGGACAACTCCTTGACCCATACGAAATAGACCTGTTTTGAAAATTCAATAATTGCAATTTAAATGAAATAATTGCAACTTTCCGTATGAAAAACTAACTTTTTTCTAGGAAAGTTAGGCGGACAATTCTTTTTTGAATAACAACCTAAATAATACTGGTAGTCTGGGATATCAATTTGGTTCACTTTGAACAACTCCTTGACCCGATGAAATTTCTATATTTTTGAAAATAGAATAAGCGAATAAGTCAATATTTCCGATTGAAAAACGAACTTTTTTCTAGGAAAGTTAGGTGGACAATTCTTTTTGCATAACAACCTAAATAGTACTGGTAGTCTGGGATATCAATTTGGTTCACGTTGAACAACTCCTTGACCTAATAAAATTTCTATATTTTTGAAAATAGAATAAGCGAAAAAGTCGATATTTCCGATTGAAATACGAACTTTTTTCCTAGACAATCCATAGCAAAAATTATTTTTGTTTCAGACTCTATATAGACAGGGGATACTCCATACCAAGTTTGCTTCGATTTGGACAACTCCTTGACCCGATCAAAAATACTATATTTCAAAATTAATGATTTGAATAAATCGCAAACTTCCGTTTGAAAAACTTACTTTTTTCCTAGGCAAGCTATGGCAAAATTTCTTTTTGTTTTAGACTCTAAGTACACAAGAGATACTACATGCCAAGTTTGGTTCGATTTGGACAACTCCTTGACCCATACGAAATAGACCTATTTTGAAAATTCAATAATTGCAATTTAAATGAAATAATTGCAACTTTCCGTTTGAAAAACTAACTTTTTTCTAGGAAAGTTAGGCGGACAATTCTTTTTGCATAACAACCTAAATAGTACTGGTAGTCTGGGATATCAATTTGGTTCACGTTGAACAACTCCTTGACCTAATAAAATTTCTATATTTTTGAAAATAGAATAAGCGAAAAAGTCGATATTTCCGATTGAAATACGAACTTTTTTCCTAGACAATCCATAGCAAAAATTATTTTTGTTTCAGACTCTATATAGACAGGGGATACTCCATACCAAGTTTGCTTCAATTTGGACAACTCCTTGACGCGATCAAAAATACTATATTTCAAAATTGATGATTTGAATAAATCGCAAACTTCCGTTTGAAAAACTTACTTTTTTCCTAGGCAAGCTATGGCAAAATTTCTTTTTGTTTTAGACTCTAAGTACACAAGAGATACTACATGCCAAGTTTGGTTCGATTTGGACAACTCCTTGACCCATACGAAATAGACCTATTTTTAAAATTCAATAATTGCAATTTAAATGAAATAATTGCAACTTTCCGTATGAAAAACTAACTTTTTTTCTAGGAAAGTTAGGCGGACAATTCTTTTTTGCATAACAACCTAAATAATACTGGTAGTCTGGGATATCAATTTGGTTCACTTTGAACAACTCCTTGACCCGATGAAATTTCTATATTTTTGAAAATAGAATAAGCGAATAAGTCAATATTTCCGATTGAAAAACGAACTTTTTTTCTAGGAAAGTTAGGCGGACAATTCTTTTTGCATAACAACCTAAATAGTACTGGTAGTCTGGGATATCAATTTGGTTCACGTTGAACAACTCCTTGACCTAATAAAATTTCTATATTTTTGAAAATAGAATAAGCGAAAAAGTCGATATTTCCGATTGAAATACGAACTTTTTTCCTAGACAATCCATAGCAAAAATTATTTTTGTTTCAGACTCTATATAGACAGGGGATACTCCATACCAAGTTTGCTTCAATTTGGACAACTCCTTGACGCGATCAAAAATACTATATTTCAAAATTGATGATTTGAATAAATCGCAAACTTCCGTTTGAAAAACTTACTTTTTTCCTAGGCAAGCTATGGCAAAATTTCTTTTTGTTTTAGACTCTAAGTACACAAGAGATACTACATGCCAAGTTTGGTTCGATTTGGACAACTCCTTGACCCATACGAAATAGACCTATTTTGAAAATTCAATAATTGCAATTTAAATGAAATAATTGCAACTTTCCGTATGAAAAACTAACTTTTTTCTAGGAAAGTTAGGCGGACAATTCTTTTTTGCATAACAACCTAAATAATACTGGTAGTCTGGGATATCAATTTGGTTCACTTTGAACAACTCCTTGACCCGATGAAATTTCTATATTTTTGAAAATAGAATAAGCGAAAAAGTCGATATTTCCGATTGAAATACGAACTTTTTTCCTAGACAATCCATAGCAAAAATTATTTTTGTTTCAGACTCTATATAGACAGGGGATACTCCATACCAAGTTTGCTTCGATTTGGACAACTCCTTGACCCGATCAAAAATACTATATTTCAAAATTAATGATTTGAATAAATCGCAAACTTCCGTTTGAAAAACTTACTTTTTTCCTAGGCAAGCTATGGCAAAATTTCTTTTTGTTTTAGACTCTAAGTACACAAGAGGTACTACATGCCAAGTTTGGTTCGATTTGGACAACTCCTTGACCCATACGAAATAGACCTATTTTTAAAATTCAATAATTGCAATTTAAATGAAATAATTGCAACTTTCCGTATGAAAAACTAACTTTTTTTCTAGGAAAGTTAGGCGGACAATTCTTTTTTGCATAACAACCTAAATAATACTGGTAGTCTGGGATATCAATTTGGTTCACTTTGAACAACTCCTTGACCCGATGAAATTTCTATATTTTTGAAAATAGAATAAGCGAATAAGTCAATATTTCCGATTGAAAAACGAACTTTTTTTCTAGGAAAGTTAGGCAGACAATTCTTTTTGCATAACAACCTAAATAGTACTGGTAGTCTGGGATATCAATTTGGTTCACGTTGAACAACTCCTTGATCTAATAAAATTTCTATATTTTTGAAAATAGAATAAGCGAAAAAGTCGATATTTCCGGTTGAAATACGAACTTTTTTCCTATACAATCCATAGCAAAAATTATTTTTGTTTCAGACTCTATATAGACAGGGGATACTCCATGCCAAGTTTGCTTCAATTTGGACAACTCCTTGACCCGATCAAAAATACTATATTTCAAAATTGATGATTTGAATAAATCGCAAACTTCCGTTTGAAAAACTTACTTTTTTCCTAGGCAAGCTATGGCAAAATTTCTTTTTGTTTTAGACTCTAAGTACACAAGAGATACTACATGCCAAGTTTGGTTCGATTTGGACAACTCCTTGACCCATACGAAATAGACCTATTTTGAAAATTCAATAATTGCAATTTAAATGAAATAATTGCAACTTTCCGTATGAAAAACTAACTTTTTTTCTAGGAAAGTTAGGCGGACAATTCTTTTTTGGATAACAACCTAAATAATACTGGTAGTCTGGGATATCAATTTGGTTCACTTTGAACAACTCCTTGACCCGATGAAATTTCTATATTTTTGAAAATAGAATAAGCGAAAAAGTCGATATTTCCGATTGAAATACGAACTTTTTTCCTAGACAATCCATAGCAAAAATTATTTTTGTTTCAGACTCTATATAGAGAGGGGATACTCCATACCAAGTTTGCTTCGATTTGGACAACTCCTTGACCCGATCAAAAATACTATATTTCAAAATTAATGATTTGAATAAATCGCCAACTTCCGTTTGAAAAACTTACTTTTTTCCTAGGCAAGCTATGGCAAAATTTCTTTTTGTTTTAGACTCTAGGTACAAAAGAGATACTACATGCCAAGTTTGGTTCGATTTGGACAACTCCTTGACCCGACGAATTAGACCTATTTTTAAAATTCAATAATTGCAATTTAAACTAAATAATAGCAAATTTCCGTATGAAAAACTAACTTTTTTTCTAGGGAAGTTAGGCGGACCATTCTTTTTGCATAACAACCTAAATAGTACTGGTAGTCTGGGATATCAATTTGGTTCACTTTGAACAACTCCTTGACCCGATGAAATTTCTATATTTTTGAAAATAGAATAAGCGAATAAGTCAATATTTCCGATTGAAAAACGAACTTTTTTTCTAGGAAAGTTAGGCAGACAATTCTTTTTGCATAACAACCTAAATAGTACTGGTAGTCTGGGATATCAATTTGGTTCACGTTGAACAACTCCTTGATCTAATAAAATTTCTATATTTTTGAAAATAGAATAAGCGAAAAAGTCGATATTTCCGGTTGAAATACGAACTTTTTTCCTATACAATCCATAGCAAAAATTATTTTTGTTTCAGACTCTATATAGACAGGGGATACTCCATACCAAGTTTGCTTCAATTTGGACAACTCCTTGACCCGATCAAAAATACTATATTTCAAAATTGATGATTTGAATAAATCGCAAACTTCCGTTTGAAAAACTTACTTTTTTCCTAGGCAAGCTATGGCAAAATTTCTTTTTGTTTTAGACTCTAAGTACACAAGAGATACTACATGCCAAGTTTGGTTCGATTTGGACAACTCCTTGACCCATACGAAATAGACCTATTTTGAAAATTCAATAATTGCAATTTAAATGAAATAATTGCAACTTTCCGTATGAAAAACTAACTTTTTTTCTAGGAAAGTTAGGCGGACAATTCTTTTTTGGATAACAACCTAAATAATACTGGTAGTCTGGGATATCAATTTGGTTCACTTTGAACAACTCCTTGACCCGATGAAATTTCTATATTTTTGAAAATAGAATAAGCGAAAAAGTCGATATTTCCGATTGAAATACGAACTTTTTTCCTAGACAATCCATAGCAAAAATTATTTTTGTTTCAGACTCTATATAGAGAGGGGATACTCCATACCAAGTTTGCTTCGATTTGGACAACTCCTTGACCCGATCAAAAATACTATATTTCAAAATTAATGATTTGAATAAATCGCCAACTTCCGTTTGAAAAACTTACTTTTTTCCTAGGCAAGCTATGGCAAAATTTCTTTTTGTTTTAGACTCTAGGTACAAAAGAGATACTACATGCCAAGTTTGGTTCGATTTGGACAACTCCTTGACCCGACGAATTAGACCTATTTTTAAAATTCAATAATTGCAATTTAAACTAAATAATAGCAAATTTCCGTATGAAAAACTAACTTTTTTTCTAGGGAAGTTAGGCGGACCATTCTTTTTGCATAACAACCTAAATAGTACTGGTAGTCTGGGATATCAATTTGGTTAACTTTTAACAACTCCTTAACCCGATGAAATTTCTATATTTTTGAAAATAGAATAAGCGAAAAAGTCGATATTTCCGATTGAAATACGAACTTTTTTCCTAGACAATTCATAGCAAAAATTATTTTTGTTTCAGACTCTTTATAGACAGGGGATACTCCATACCAAGTTTGCTTCGATTTGGACAACTCCTTGACCCGATCAAAAATACTATATTTCAAAATTAATGATTTGAATAAATCGCAAACTTCCGTTTGAAAAACTTACTTTTTTCCTAGGCAAGCTATGGCAAAATTTCTTTTTGTTTTAGACTCTAGGTACAAAAGAGATACTACATGCCAAGTTTGGTTCGATTTGGACAACTCCTTGACCCGACGAAATAGATCTATTTTTAAAATAATAATCGCAAAATTATTCGAAATAATAGCAAATTTCCGTATGAAAACCCAACTTTTTTCCTAGGCAAGCTATAGCAAAAATTTTTTTTGATTTACACTCTAGATACACATAGGAAACTCCATACCGAGTTTGGTTCACTTTGGACAATTCTATGACCTAATCAAAACGACCTATTTTTATAATTATTTATTTGAAATAATAGCAAATTTCCGTATGAAAAACTAACTTTTTTCCTAGGCAAGCCATAGCAAAAAATTTTTTTGTTTCAGACTCCATATTTATAGGGGATACTGCATACCAAGTTTGGTTCGATTTGGACAACTCCTTGACCCGACGAAATAGACCTATTTTTAAAATAATAAGCGCAAAATTATTCGAAATAATAGCAAATTTCCGTATGAAAACCCAACTTTTTTCCTAAGCAAGCTATAGCAAAAATTCTTTTTGATTTACACTCTAGATACACATAGGAAACTCCATACCGAGTTTTGTTCACTTTGGACAATTCTATGACCTAATCAAAACGACCTATTTTTATAATTATTTATTTGAAATAATAGCAAATTTCCGTATGAAAACCCAACTTTTTTCCTAGGCAAGCTATAGCAAAAATTCTTTTTGATTTACACTCTAGATACACATAGGAAACTCCATACCGAGTTTGGTTCACTTTGGACAATTCTATGACCTAATCAAAACGACCTATTTTTATAATTATTTATTTGAAATAATAGCAAATTTCCGTATGAAAAACTAACTTTTTTCCTAGGCAAGCCATAGCAAAAAATTTTTTTGTTTCAGACTCCATATTTATAGGGGATACTGCATACCAAGTTTGGTTCGATTTGGACAACTCCTTGACCCGACGAAATAGACCTATTTTTAAAATAATAAGCGCAAAATTATTCGAAATAATAGCAAATTTCCGTATGAAAACCCAACTTTTTTCCTAAGCAAGCTATAGCAAAAATTCTTTTTGATTTACACTCTAGATACACATAGGAAACTCCATACCGAGTTTTGTTCACTTTGGACAATTCTATGACCTAATCAAAACGACCTATTTTTATAATTATTTATTTGAAATAATAGCAAATTTCCGTATGAAAAACTAACTTTTTTCCTAGGCAAGCCATAGCAAATTATTTTTTTGTTTCAGACTCTATATTTATAGGGGATACTGCATACCAAGTTTGGTTCGACTTGGACAACTCCTTGACCCGACGAAATTTCTTTTTTTTTGAAAATAGAATTAGCGAATAAGTCAATATTTCCGATTGAAAAACGAACTTTTTTTCTAGGAAAGTTAGGTGGACCATTCTTTTTGCATAACAACCTAAATATTTTTGGTAGTCTTGGATATCAATTTGGTTAACTTTGAACAACTCCTTAACCCGATGAAATTTCTATATTTTTGAAAATAGAATAAGCGAATAAGTCAAAATTTCCGATTGAAAAACGAACTTTTTTCCTTGGCGAGCTATAGCAAAAAATCTTTTTGTTTCAGACTCTATATACACAGGGGATACTCCATACCAAGTTTGGTGCGATTTGGACAACTCCTTGACCCGACGAATTAGACCTATTTTTAAAATTCAATAATTGCAATTTAAACTAAATAATAGCAAATTTCCGTATGAAAAACTAACTTTTTTTCTAGGAAAGTTAGGCGGACCATTCTTTTTGCATAACAACCTAAATAGTAATGGTAGTCTGGGATATCAATTTGGTTAACTTTTAACAACTCCTTAACCCGATGAAATTTCTATATTTTTGAAAATAGAATAAGCGAATAAGTCAAAATTTCCGATTGAAAAACGAACTTTTTTCCTAGGCAAGCCATAGCAAAAGTTCTTTTGGTTTCAGACTCTATATATACAGGGGATACTCCATACCAAGTTGGGTTCGATTTGGACAACTCCTTGACCCGACGAATTAGACCTATTTTTAAAATTCAATAATTGCAATTTAAACTAAATAATAGCAAATTTCCGTATGAAAAACTAACTTTTTTCTAGTTAAGTTAGGCGGGCCATTCTTTTTGCAAAACAACCTAAATAGTACTGGTAGTCTGGGATATCAATTTGGTTAACTTTGAACAACTCCTCAACCCGATGAAATTTCTATATTTTTGAAAATAGAATAAGCGAATAAGCCAAAATTTCCGATTGAAAAACGAACTTTTTTCGTTGACAAGCTATAGCAAAAAATCTTTTTGTTTCAGACTCTTTATATACAGGGGATACTCCATACCAAGTTTGGTTCGATTTGGACAACTCCTTGACCCGACGAGATTTCTATATTTTTGAAAATAGAATAAGCGAATAGGTCAATATTTCCGATTGAAAAACGAACTTTTTTTAGGAAAGTTAGGCGGACCATTCTTTTTGCATAACAACCTAAATAGTACTGGTAGTCTGGGATATCAATTTGGTTAACTTTGAACAACTCCTTAATCCGATGAAAATTCTATATTTTTGAAAATAGAATAAGCGAGTAAGTCAAAATTTTCGATTGAAAAACGAACTTTTTTCCTTGGCAAGCTATAGCAAAAAATCTTTTCGTTTCAGACTCTATATATACAGGGGATACTCCATACCAAGTTTGGTTCGATTTGGACAACTCCTTGACCCGACGAATTAGACCTACTTTAAAATTCAATAATTGCAATTTAAACTAAATAATAGCAAATTTCCGTATGAAAAACTAACTTTTTTTTAGGGAAGTTAGGCGGACCATTCTTTTTGCATAAGAACCTAAATAGTACTGGTAGTCTGGGATATCAATTTGGTTCACTTTGAACAACTCCTTGACCCAATGAAATTTCTATATTTTTGAAAATAGAATAAGCGAGTAAGTCAAAATTTTCGATTGAAAAACGAACTTTTTTCCTTGGCAAGCTATAGCAAAAGTTCTTTTGGTTTCAGACTCTATATATACAGGGGATACTCCATACCAAGTTTGGTTCGATCTGGACAACTCCCTGACCAGACGAAATAGACCTATTTTTAAAATTCAATAATTGCAATTTAAACGAAATAATAGCAAATTTCCGTATGAAAAACTAATTCTTCTCTAGGGAAGCTAGGCGGACCATTCATTTTGCTTAACAACCTAAATAGTACTGGTAGTCTGGGATATCAATTTGGTTCACTTTGAACAACTCCTTGACCCGATGAAATTTCTATATTTTTGAAAATAGAATAAGCGAATAAGTCAAAATTTCCGTATGAAAAACTAACGTTTTTCATAGGCAAGCTATAGCAAAAAGTTTTTTTGTTTCAGACTCTATATATGCAGGGGATACTCCATACCGAGGGTGGTTCATTTTGGACAACTCTATCCCCTAATCAAAACGACCTATTTTTAAAATTATTTATTTGAAATAATAGCAAATTTCCGTATGAAAAACTAACTTTTTTCCTAGCCAAGCTATAGCAAAAAATCTTTTTGTTTCAGACTCTATATATACAGGGGATACTCCATACCAAGTTTGGTTCGATTTGGACAACTCCCTGACCAGACGAAATAGACTTATTTTTAAAATTCAATAATTGCAATTTAAACGAAATAATAGCAAATTTCCGTATGAAAAACTAATTTTTGTCTAGGGAAGCTAGGCCGACCATTCATTTTGCATAACAACCTAAATAGTACTGGTAGTCTGGGATATCAATTTGGTTAACTTTGTACAACTCCTTGACCCGACGAAATTTCTATATTTTTGAAAATAGAATAAGCGAATAAGTCAATATTTCCGATTGAAAAACGAACGAACTTTTTTTCTAGGAAAGTTAGGCGGACCATTCTTTTTGCATTACAACCTAAATAGTACTGGTAGTCTGAGGTATCAATTTGGTTCACTTTGAACAACTCCTGGACCCGACGAAATAGACCTATTTTTAAAATAATAATCACAAAATTATTCGAAATAATAGCAAATTTCCGTATGAAAACCCAACTTTTTTCCTAGGCAAGCTATAGCAAAAAATCTTTTTGTTTCAGACTCTATATATACAGGGGATACTCCATACCAAGTTTGGTTCGATTTCGACAAGTTAGGCGGACCATACTTTTTGCATTACAACCTAATTAGTACTGGTAGTCTGGGATATCAATTTGGTTCAATTTGAAGAACTCCTGGACCAGACGAAATAGACCTATTTTTAAAATAATAATCGCAAAATTATTCGAAATAATAGCAAATTTCCGTATGGAAACCCAACTTTTTTCCTAGGCAAGCTATAGCAAAAATTCTTTTTGTTTTACACTCCAGATACTCAAGGGATACTCTATACCAAGTTTGGTTCAATTTCAAGAAGTTTTTGACCATACGAAAAAGACCTACTTTTAAAATTTTTATTGGAAATGATCGCAAATTTCCGCTTAGTGAAAATTCGAAGCCGGCAGAAACCCGCTAATGTTCGTGAATTTTAATTTTAATGAAGTTTTACAGCAACGGTCGAAGCGGAAAAGATCCGCTTAGTGGAAATTCGAAGCGGACAGAAACCCGCTAACGTTCATGAATTATAATTTTATTGAAGTTTTACAGTAACGGTCGAAGCGGAAAAGATCCGCTTAGTAGAAATTCGAAGCGGGCAGAAATCCGCTAACGTTCGTGAATTTTAATTTGATTGAAGTTCTAAAATATTGATGTATATATGTATGTATAATGAAAGTATGTATGTATTCTTGAGAAAACAAACTTCAGAAACAACTAAATTCACTCAGAAGCTCCACTTAAAAAATGCATTGATTTAGTTCCATTACTATCGGAAGTCTACGCAAGTAGGCAAAGCTGCACTTAATTTTCTGAACTTCGATCTACGAACAGTAGAATCTGACCCACCTTAAACTCACCATCCTCACAAATTGCGACAAAACTGTTAGCGTTCGATCTTGTATAACTCTGGCTGTCAAGATGGAAGAACCCTCGAAATCTGCCGAATAAACGAGCTTCTGGAAACCTAGCTTGGGTCTCATTGAAAATCTCATTCTTTTCTACGCACAATTCCTCTTTGAACTCGCTAGGCTTGTTTTTTAACTTTTCAAAAAAACATGTCAGATTGTCTTCTTTCGTTTAAAAGCTGCCACGTTGTCGATTACGAATATAGCGACTGACAATCAGACTGCAGGTATTTACCGTTCCAGTTAGAGTTCTTATATGGTGGTTGTTTGCGTTCTCAAACATCGTAGCCGAAGTAGTCCACAATGGCCCAAAGGTAGTGCATTGCCATGCTAGATGTCTTAATAAATGAAAATTGATAGAATCAAATTTTTTCAGCGGATAGCGAAACCACATATTATAGCAGAAGGCTTCTAGAAGATGTCCACATATGCTCGCATTGGATACACTCTCGTACATGGATCGTAGTGAAAATGCTAAGTAATCAAGATTTTGAATGTTAGTCTCATGGGCGACAGATTTTTCGGAAAATTTACGAAAAACTAAGGGTGAAAAATAAAGAAGAAAATTTTCAATTCGTTTGCTTTGAAATGTTCAAGTGAGCGCAGTGATCTGATCGACCGCTTGAACTCCTTTGGCAAACGTACTTCGCTAGTTGCATTGTCAATTTCGGCTATTTCAGTCGAGCTGAGTTGTTCAGCGAAAAATTTGATGACATCGTAAGCAACACCTTTAAGGCATTGGTGCATGGTGTCTATAGGGCAGGTAAACGGCACGTTCGGAACAATGTCGAAAATTTTTGAGCGTCCTTTGACACCCAAGGTGTCAACTTCTGGATCCTTCTCTTTTCTTCCCTTTTTTTCGTCAACGACTCCGCTCTCAAATAGTATAACCAAGTGCTCATGCTCTGCAGGAATTCTCATTGTGAAGATGCGATTATTCGGGTACGAAAAACTACCTGGAAATCTCTGAAATCCCCTCATAGTACACAGCCCACAGCCATAATAACCGTTGAATTTTTTCGTTTTCAGCACATCATGTTTGCAGACGAGGTCGACAACCACAAAGATTGTAGTGAAGAGGATTTAGTACGAACGGTCATTGTATTTAATATTCTCTACTTTCGAAATCTCAGAAGCATAGTGATCAAAAATGGGATCCCACGAAATTTCTCCTTTGCCGTACCACAAAGCACAGAGAAAAATATTATCGAATGATGATCTGAGTTTTGGTGTTAGGTCGGCCAAAGCAACCCACAGAGGGTAAGCGGAGCAATCACTAGATTCTCGAACCTGAACTCCGTCAACGTTAATTATAAGTTTCACATGGATTGTATCTTCCTCAAAAAGACTCGATAGTTTTAGATCTGTTTTCGTTTCTGGGTCTGCGTATTTCACTATTTCATTAATGTACTTCTAAACATTTTGCACCAATTTGTCGAAAAAATGTATATAAATGATTTCCCCTTTGCAATTGTTCTCTTTGTGCTTTATGTATTGCTCTGTCAGGTTCTTTGTGTATTGTTTAAAAAAATTCGGAGCAGGTACAGGGTCATTTGGATGAATAATCTTTTGAAATTTTAAAAGGTCATACAGCGCTTCGTCGGGTAAACAATAACGCGCAGAAATTGCAAATAGACCCAATGTAGCATTATGGACAGTGACGTTTGAATTACACAGTAAAGGCTGAGAAGGAAATTGAAAACGATCTTCGCTATGGTCATAACAGTCTTTTTCCGCGTCGTCTACGTCTTCACTGTCGTGGTCTGAGAATATATCCAGACGATTCGGTTACGATTCACTTAAAGAGGCAACTTCACAGATTGGATCGGTTTTTGTGTCATCAGCAGAAACTGGCGTACTCTCATGGGTACTATTATCCTCAGTTCCAACTTCTGAAGAGCGTACAGATTCAACCTGGTGTATGTTCGAATATGTCTACTTGAACTGTCCAACAACCTTCTTTTAACGCGCCTTTTCCTTTGATTCTGGAATTTTTTTTTCGTGGCACTTCCAAAATTGGTAGGCGTACCAACACTCGATTGACTCGCTCCGTAATTTGAATCAAAACTTTCTCCGGAATGAAGAATTTCACTTGAATTGCCCGAAGCATGTAATGATTGAGTCGAAAGATCTCCCAGGCGTGGTTCTCGGGGTGTCGTGGGTTGCAAGATTTCATTTGATGATTCATGCCTCTCTTTGTGCGGACATCTACACTTCAATCGGCCAGCTTTAAAGTAGTTGTTACTGTAGCTCACTGTGATTTCTTCTCCAACTTCTATAGATTTGATAACTTGGAGAAAATTGCATCTATTGTGGGGGAGGAAAGAGCTTGTGTATCCCATAAAAAATTTGGTGTATGGAGAGCAGGAGTGGTTGGCAAAACGAATTGCACCCAATAGCAATATTTCATCCCGTTCCAACTCACCGCGCATGACCGGCAAATCAGACATTTCGTTTTGTGATTCCTGAGGAACACTTTCAATAGGCCCAACAAGAAAAGGTCTTAGGGGTTCCAGCGAAGGCTTCAAAGTTTTTCCTGTATGATTAAAGAGGCCAAAGCCCCCAAAAGTGTCTGGCAAGAGTTTGAAACCCATCTCAATAGAGGCCTCATAGAGTTCTTTTAAAGATGAATAAGATTTAAAAAGTTGTTTGTCTGCTTTCAAACGTTTCTCATACTCTTGGAAACTGCTCAGCGGGAGCATTGTTTGAGGAACTACATCGAGTTTGCTTAAGATTTGACGCACGACTTGTCCGTCCACAATTACAAATTCTTCGCAATTTATCATTTGACTTGAAAAACTCAATCAGAATTTAATCAAGGCGAATGAATGAATAAATGCATGCAAAGAAATAAATGCAATAAGAAAAACAAAGTTAAAGAAAGTAATACTACAAACGTTTCACACTGCCCCTTTGCAAAATTCGAAGCGGACAGAAACACCCGCTAACGTCCGTGAATTTTGATTTTTTTGAATTCTTACAATAACGATCGAAGCGGAAAAGATCCGCTTAGTTGAAATTCGAAGCGGGCAGAAGCCCGCTAACGTTCGTCAATTTTAATTTTATTGAAGTTCTACAGCAACTGTTGAAGCGGAAAAAATCCGCTTAGTGGAAATTCGAAGCGGGCAGAAGCCCGCTAACGTTCGCCAATTTTTGTTTATTCAAGCTTTACAGCAACCGTCGAAGCGGAAAAGATCCGCTTAGTGGAAATTCGAAGCTGGCAGAAACCCGCTAACGTTTGTGAATTTTAAATTGATTGAAGTTCTACAATAACGGTCGAAGCGGAAAAGATCCGCTTAGTGGAAGTTCGAAGCGGGCAGAAACCCGCTAAGGTTCGTGAATTTTAATTTTATTGAAGTTTTACAGTAACGGTCGAAGCGGAAAAGATCCTCTTAGTGCAAATTCGAAACAGGCATAAACACCAATTAACATCCGCGAAGTTTAAAGAATTTTAAAATTACGAATTTATGTTTGTATGTAGGTTTGTATGAAATTATATATGTATGCATGAAAAACTTTTATTAAGTAAACTTTGAATTTATGACAAAACGAAAATTGAGCTTCAGAAAACGGCAATAATCCTGACAAACTAAAAGATATAATATCAAATCATTTATACATGGAATTAGGTTAAACACTCCAGTAAAAGTAATTGCAGAAAGGCGAGTATTTTCTAGGGAACTGTATTTCTACAAATAAATGGAAACAAAGCAACAGTACAATATACAAGCAAGATGGCCATCACGTTACAAATAAGGATCTTCATTTACACATTTGCTTCTAAACTAGAATGTCGTTTCCGACAATCCTTGCCGTATTGGTTGGCAGCTCTTCTAGCAGTTGCGAAAGCCAGTTTTGGTGTATCTGGGTACTTTTTCTCTACAACTTCTAAAACAAGCAGAAAAACCTGGTCTTTTTTTGCTCATCAAAACTTAGGTTTTTGGTTTTTCAGGTCAATCCATTTTTTAATTCATGCTATTAAAGGCTGTTTTGCAATAATGACTCTTACGGTGATGCGGACATCTAAATTGTACTAAAAAACCTACATCTGAGTTTCATTTGGCGCTTCTTTGCGGCCGTAAGTTTCACGTCTTCTTGGCTCAAGGATCACATCTGCACGTTCGTTTTCTAAAAACAGTTTCTGAAAGAGGGCCCTTGCAAATTTTCCGACTTCAGATCTGGCTTGAATTGTCATCAGATCTTCATCGTTTTGCAAAACTGCAACTGTAGATTTGCTGCGGGATGGATATTCATCTACGCTCTGGTAGCCGTAATGGTCAACAAAGCGAATTTTTTTCAACTCTGCAGTCTGAAACAAGTTTTCATGTAACTAACTGCGTCTATTTCTTGCAGAAACTCACTTTTCTACTACCACTTGTCACTGCCAATTGTCATGGGTCAGGCCAAAAAAATTCTAGCAGTTAAAGCTGAGTGATACCAAATTGTTATGCAAAAAATAATCTAACGTGCTTGTCAATTCTCGCACATAGGTTTGCTCGCTTCTTGTCGTCGATCTTTCTTTTCTCTTCAAAGCTTTTCATTAACTCGTTCATCTCCAGAACGTGATTATCAAGATACTCTTTCAAAGAAGGGCAATTCGGGCCGCAATGGTCTTTGTTTGTTCCCTTGTTTGAAGCTATGTTGGTGCTGGTCTCAGGTAAACCAGAACTTGAGCAGGGTTGTGATAAACTCAGATTATCAGAGGGCTGCTAAAAACGCAAACATCAAATTTTCCAATCACAGCAAAATTTGAAACTCGAAGCGAGCAGAAACAACCACTAACGTCTGCGATGATTAAAATTATTATACATGTATGTATGTATGTATATATGTATGTATAAATGTTTATTTAATTTGGCGACTGATTTTGATTTAGAAACAACTGGAACCATATAACCTGGTTTGATTAAAATTATTCAAAACTTATAATTTTTCCATGTTCTTGTTTTAGCTGCCTTGGAGAACGGCTGGCTGCGTTAACGTTTCGACTGTAGGATTCTTTGATTTTTTCCGCTCAGTTGATTGCCCTATGCAGACTTCTCTGCTCCTCATTACCGGAGCGCGGGAACGACTCAAGAAGTTGACGTCATCGACGACCGGAGCCTTCGACGCAGCAAGAACTTTTTTCCTCAAATCAGAAGGATTTTTGCCATGGTCGAGTTCCGCTTGAAAAATCTTCATTTCTTCCTCTACTTTTTTCAAATTGCCTTTACATAGCAGACGACAAGAAACAGGTTGATCTTTATCTTGGAGGTTGTAAGACTCTCCCTCAATCAAGCTTAACATTTCTGAGGGTTTTACGTTCTTAGGCCATTTGGTGCTGCGGTAGGTTACTAGAATCAATTTATCTTTCTCAAAAAGCCACGCCGTGTTGTTTTTCAAGATGCTATCTTTTATACTGTCCTCTCTTTCGGCCTCAGAGTCGAAAAGGTTATGGCTTTTCGTGGGTTCAGATCTCAAGCAGTCTCGTTTCATTTTCAACGATCTAAAAATTTTCAGACAAAAAAAGAGCGAAACTATTTCTATGTTGTGTGCGAATCCGCAATCAGCATGCATAAAAACAATCTTCTGTTTAATTGTCTGAAAAAATTGACTTGATTTTCAACAACGTAAAAGAGTTGAATTCATCCAGAATCTCCAATTCAAAAATAGCACCGTTAAGACAAACTAAAACTAAAGTAGCTCAAATTTTCATGTTTAACACTTAGACGTACTTCCGCAAAGGACAACACTTACATATAGGAACTCAAATCAACCTCGAGTCTAACGTCTGACCTAATTACAATTTATTTCAAAACTAGAGACGATTCTAAAATCACTAGGAACGGTTCCTAATATTGATTACAATCCAATTTCCCTAATTTTCAACTATCGAAATTTTTTCAGACGAACTAGAACAAAATTACTTCTGTGTATTCTGCGAATCTGCAATTATTATTCATAAAAACGATCTTGTGTTAAATTGTTTGAAAAAAGTGCCTTGATTTTCAACAACGTAAATGAGTTGATTTCATCCAAAATTTCCAATTCAAAAATAGCACCGTTAAGACAAATTAAAACTAAAGTAGCACAAATTCTCATCTGTAACACTTAGGCGTACTTCCGCATAAGACAACACTTACATATCAGAACTCAAATCAACCTCGTGTTTAACGTCTTGCTAAACTACAATTCATATCTAAACTAGAGCCGATTCTAAACTCATTCGCAACGAATCCTATTCCTGATTACTGGAAGGACCCTCATTGATTTCGCTCTCGGATTCACTCAAATCGACACTACCTTGAGAAGTCTCGGGGAGTTTCTTTCCTTCTCGTTTTTTCTTGGCATCTGCCTTTTCTCTCATTTGATTCACCCAAAATGGGTCAGATTTTCGTTTCTTGTATCTAAGGGAATCCATGCCAGCTCTGTTGGCAGCCAAACGAGCTTCGTTGTATGCGTCTGGCCAAAGACGAGGTGAAAACTGTCTCTGTACAAGACCTTAAGCAGAGGAAAACACACCTAAGCTATGCTTTTTAGGAAAAACGATCATAACAAAAACTGGATATAAAAAACTTCAAAGACGAGAACAAAGAAAATCATTTGAGGAAAGTTGTCTGAACTTCCGACAACTAATTCTTGACACCTAGTTTTTGACAACTTAGTTTTTGATCATTATACCTTTAAAGATTTTTGTTCTGTTGGGCGAAGTAGGTTTCCGCACTTCGCTTTCTCGGGTTGGGGATATGATTTCCCTCTGTAGACCCTTCTGGCCCTATAATGCTGTTCGCAGATTTCTCCCCAGATCTTCCGGATTTGAAGTTTTTGGGAAATTTTCCAAATCAACCTCATTATAAAATCTTATTATATCTGGCTCTTCTGTCTCATTTTGTGCTTCAATTTTCTTGAGATCTTTCTAAAAACAGATAGTTGTAGTTGTGAACCTATCCGAAACTTGGCAGGATAACCATTTCTTGACGGAAAAGTCAGAGCGAAAAAAATGAGTAACTTTTATAAAAAATTGCTAAAAACCACTACCATAAAATTTTTCAAAACTTTTGGATCACAATGGTTTTCAAAGGTTTGAGGCAAGATCTTACAATGGTTTTAAGTTTCTGCAGCTCGCTCTCTAGTTTTTTGTTGCAAGCCACAACCATCTTCTCATAGGCTTGGATTAGTTCCGTGATGATTTTGTTGTCCTCATTAAGAACTTCCAGGAACCTTGTATGATTAGCGCACTTCTAAACAAGAATGACAAAACTGACAAAACCGAAGAACCGATAACGAATCAACCAAATTTTCGGATAGTAGCTTAACGATTGCAGAGTCATTAGCTATGATAATTTATCTGCTTAAATTTCTCGCAAATAATTACAATGTTTATCTTTTATTGACTTCTTAGACACTGTATTAGATATATTGCGAATAATCTTTCACAGAGAGAGAAAAACGAGGAGCTCTAACCACAACCCTTGGACATGCAGTTGTTAGTATTGTTGTTGGTGTCCCACCTCGGCTATGGGCCCACTTTGCACCTGTAGGTGGGGTACCACTTACTGGGTTTTCAAACTGTTGCGCGAAAGCCCCATAAATTTCCCTATTTCGCTCAAACTCAACTTGCATCGCCGCAGGAGGCCCATGTGTTAATGACACACACTCAACTTCAGAACCATCGATCATCAGATTAGTTTTTTCCTCATTTTCTAGCTTCGTTCGATCATTTATGTTGAAGGTCTTCGGCCAACGCCCGTCAAATAACCCAATTTTCAGCACCTGACAGCCTTCTGTTAGGAAAACAAATTCGATCTTCAATGGCTTTTCTGAAAGCGTTGGGTCAATAAAAACAGATCAATCCACAAATTTCAAAAAAATATATGAAGGAAATTGTCAAAAACGCGTTCGAGTCAACATTCATTTAATCGAGAGTCAATTGCAATCCAACGAAGATCGCCAAAAGACAAAAACAACACCAAATTCAAGCACAATTACTCACAATTTCACCCAAACTCTAAAATCAAAAGAATTTCTTGGCTACACAAAATTCGAAGCGAGCAGAAACCCGCTAACGTTCGTGAAATTTAATTTGATTGAAGTTCTACAATAACGGTCGAAGCGGAAAAGATCCGCTTAGTGGAAATTCGAAGCGGGCAGCAACCCGCTAACGTTCAAAAAATTTAATGTTTTTGATGTTTTACAATAACGGTCGAGGCGGAAAAGATCCGCTTAGTGGAAATTCGAAGCGAGCAGAGACCCGCTAACGTTCGTGAATTTTAATTTTATTGAATATTTTCAATCACGATCGAAGCGGAAAAGATCCGCTTAGTGGAAATTCGAAGCGGGTAGAAACCCGCTAACGTTCGTGAATTTTAATTTTATTGATGTTTTACAATAACGGTCGAAGCGGAAAAGATCCGCTTAGTGGAAATTCGAAGCGAGCAGAAACCCGCTAACGTTCGTGAATTTTAATTTTCTTGAAGTTTTACAATCACGGTCGAAGCGGAAAAGATCCGCTTAAAGGAAATTCGAAGCGGGTAGAAACCCGCTAACGTTCGTGAATTTTCTACTACTACTATTTCTTATTATACCGTTCAGTACGGGCTACTACTAATGTAATGAATTTTTTTTTGTCAAAATCGGTCAAATGTTATTAAATTGAATCAAATTGCAATAGTGGAAGCACAAATAGTCAAAGGAAGCAAAGTGCAATAGTACAAGTAAATCAAAGTAATCAAAAGTAAACAAAAGTACAGGTATTCAAAGAAAGCAAACAGCTATTTCAACTGTTTTTCTCGCATGGCTTTGTTGATTGCGCAAGCCAGCTCCTTCTTACCCTTCTCATTCAGATGGACGCCGTCAGGTAAAAAAGACCTGGATTTGTGCACTTCTTTGTGCAGCTTGAAAAAAGGCAAGTTTGACTGGCTTAGTTGCGCGTTGAACCGTTGGATGTTAAATTGAGTGCAATTTCGCTTCAGTACAGTACACACGATTACTCTCGGACGGTTCGCCAAATTTCTGATGGCACTGTATAAGGCCCGTACTTTCTCCAATACATCAGCCGGTTCTTCGCCCGGTCCATTGCGCGCAGTCAGATTGTTACCACCTACAGCCAGGATAACATTTCTGTAGACGGCCAAGATGTCCAGCAACACATAAAACTGATTAACTTTCCCCCCAAATAAGGAATAGGCAACACAGTTCTTAACACATATGCTGTCGAAGATAGAATCGCCGACAATCGCGGTATGGACCGCTTCATCATCAACAAAATTATTGTAAATAAATTCGGCTGTGGTGCCGTCGATGTTGTTCTTCACAATCCATCCGTGCTGTTGATGGTTAGCAAACGGCCGTTTTAGCCTTTTCTTAGGCGGGGCTGAGTTATTGTTCCCATGGAGGTTACCCAGTCGACTGCGATCCATTTCAACTGAAAGCGAAACAAATATTTACAAAGCTCAATAACACAGCAGCAGGAAACCACCAATAGTATAATAGTACAGATATAGTAGTTAGCGCGTATTGGGTACTGGCATATAGCTTATCGAATTCGCCTTGACGAGAGCTTTCCAAAGATATAACATTTATGGGTCACCACAGGCTAGGGACGACCACCCGTTGCCTCCGTACAACGCTCCGTGCAACATCCCTCCGTACAACAATCCCTCCGTACAACCTATTCGTACAACCTATTTGTACGAAACGCTATCATTCAATCTACATCGTATTCTCACTGACTGCCTCCCACTTCCTTGCCGTTCTTGAGCTTTCGGAAATTTCTATTTCATTTCAGCTTCAAATTTATACATGCTTACCTCGGGGAAGTGGGAGGCAGTCAATGAGCCTCTCTCTGCTGTCACTTGACAAGGCAGCACACGAATAAGCATGTCATGTGACCGGATGGACGCGGCAAACGAAAGTTTCACTTTGTCATCTGGGTTAGCCGCTATAACTATGAAGTAAATTATCAAAGTGATGAAACTAGTATATTCGAGAAGTTCTATAGCTGTAATATAGTACGACTATGAAAATATTTTACTATAAGTGCTGAAAAAAGATTTGCAAAAGGGAGATGGGAAGATGGAGGGGGGGGGGGGGTTGGGGGGCTGGTATGCGTCCGAAAAAGGCTTATATCTCGAAAACTACTGAACCAAATTTAAAAAATGAATATGTTTTGGAATCAACATGACCTGGGGCATCAACCTGGCGCTAAAAAAATAAAAAAGTAAAGGAATAAAAACTCGATTTTTGACAATTTGGCTGAAATTTGCCTATTTTCAGCAAAGTTTGGACAATCGGAAAATTAGGCAATGAAATTAAACCGAAACTTTTCAACCCATATATATTCGTAAAGAGGATTAAATCGTCAAGAAATTGATATAATATACTTTTAAATACATCGTGTAACAAAAAATTTATTAAACTAAACAACTTTGAAAATTCGAAAATTTTGCTAAAGTCGACCCTGATTTCGGTCTTTACATTGCCCTAGCATTCTCTTGTTTGGCAATACTTTAAAAAGATAATAACATGGTTGTTGGGAGCGTGAATTCTAGTTTACCATGATACCAAAAACTTGTATGTTTTGTCTTGAAAAAGTGAGAAATTTAGTCAAAGTACCTCAAAAATGCCAAATTTTTGGCCCCTAAATCGCTAATTATTGAAAATTTTGAAATCAAATAAACAAAGTCGAAAAAAGATCTGTATATATTGTTAATGTACATTAACACGCCAACAAAATGAGCTATTATAGACGTTCTAAATCGTTTTCTTCAAAAAGTTATTAACAGACGTTTTTCATGAAGTTCGATTTTTTCTTCACCTAATTCGACGGTTCTTTAAAATTTTGTGAACAAACCAAAATATTGGCAATTACTTCTACACAAACTTATAAAGTACGTTAACACGGCAACAAAATGAGCTATAATAGACTTTCTAACTCGTCTTTTTTCAAAAAGTGATTAACAGACGTTTTTCATGAAGTTCGACATTTTCTTCACCTAATTCGACGGTTCATTAAAATTTTGTGAACAAATCAAAATATTGGCATTTACTTCTACACAAACTTATAAAGTACGTTAACACGGCAACAAAATGAGCTATTATAGACTCTCTAACTCGTCTTCTTCAAAAAGTTATTAACAGACGTTTTTCATGAAGTTCGACTTTTTCTTCACCTAACTCGACGGTTCATTAAAATTTTGTGAACAAACCAAAATATTGGCAATTACTTCTACACAAACTTATAAAGTACGTTAACACGGCAACAAAATGAGCTATAATAGACTTTCTAACTCGTCTTTTTTCAAAAAGTGATTAACAGACGTTTTTCATGAAGTTCGACATTTTCTTCACCTAATTCGACGGTTCATTAAAATTTTGTGACCAAATCAAAATATGGGCATTTACTTCTGTACAAATTCATTAAGTACGTTATCAAGGAAACAAAATGGGCTTACAACTAACCTAGACTTTCTAACTCGTCTTCTTCAAAAAGTTATTAGCAGACGTTTTTCATGAAGTTCGACTATTTCTTCACCTAATTAGACGGTTCATTAATATTTTGTGAACAAATCAAAATATGGACATTTAATTCTACACAAGTTGATTTTGTACGTTATCACGGCAACAAAATGGGCTAAAAGCTAACATAGACTTTCTAACTCGTCTTCTTTAAAAAGTTATTAACAGACGTTTTTCATGAAGTTCGACTATTTCTTCAGCTAATTCGACGGTTCATTTAAATTTTTTGAAAAAATCAAAAAATGGGCAGTTACTTCTACACAAACTCATAACGTACGTTGTCACGGCAACAAAAAGGCTAACATAGACCTTCTAACTCGTCTTCTTCAAAAAGTTATTAACAGACTTTTTTCATGAAGTTCGACATTTTCTTCACCTAATTCGACGGTTCATTGAAATTTTGTGAACAAATCAAAATATGGGCATTTACTTCTATACAAATTCATTAAGTACGTTATCAGGGGAACAAACTGGGCTAACAACTAACATAGACTTTCTAACTCGTCTTCTTCAAAAAGTTTTTAACAGACGTTTTTCATGAAGTTCGACTATTTCTTCACCTAATTAGACGGTTCATTAAAATTTTTGCGACAAATAAAAAAATAGGCAATTACTTCTACACAAACTCATAAAGTATGTTATCACAGCAATAAAATGGGCTAACATAGATCTTCTAACTCGTCTTCTTCAAAACGTTATTAACAGACGTTTTTCATGAAGTTCGACTTACTTTTTCTTCACCTAATTTCAGGGTTCATTAAAAATTTGTGAACAAATCAGAATATTGGCATCAACTTCTACAAAAACTCATAAAGTACGTTATCAAGGCAACACAATGAGCTAACATAGGCTTTCTAACCCTTCATCTTCAAAAAGTTATTAACAATTGTTTTTCATGAAGTTCGACATTTTCTTCACCTAATTCGACGTTTCATTGAAATTTTGTGAACAAATCAAAATATGGGCATTTACTTCTATACAAATTCATTAAGTACGTTATCAGGGGAACGAAATGGGCTAACAACTAACATAGACTTTCTAACTCGTCTTCTTCAAAAAGTTTTTAACAGACGTTTTTCATGAAGTTCGACTATTTCTTCACCTAATTAGACGGTTCATTAAAATTTTGCGAACAAATAAAAAAATAGGCAATTACTTCTACACAAACTCATAAAGTACGTTATCACAGCAATAAAATGGGCTAGCATAGATCTTCTAACTCGTCTTCTTCAAAACGTTATTAACAGACGTTTTTCATGAAGTTCGATTTTTTCTTCACCTAATTTCAGGGTTCATTAAAAATTTGTGAACAAATCAGAATATTGGCATTAACTTCTACAAAAACTCATAAATTACGTTATCAAGGCAACACAATGAGCTAACAGAGGCTTTCTAACCCCTCATCTTCAAAAAGTTATTAACAATTGTTTTTCATGAAGTTCGACTTTTTCTTCACCTTATTCGACTGTTCATTAAAATTTTGTGAACAAATTAAAATATAGGCATTTAGTTCTACACAAACTCATTAAAAACGTTATCACGACAACAAAATGAGCTAAAATAGACATTCTAAGTCGCCTTCTTCAAAAAGTTATTAACAGACGTTTTTCATGAAGTTCGACATTTTCTTCACCTAATTCGACGGTTCGTTGAAATTTTGTGAACAAATCAAAATATGGGCATTTAATTCTATACAAATTCATTAAGTGCGTTATCATGGGAACAAAATGGGCTAACAACTAACCTAGACTTTCTAACTCGCCTTCTTCAAAAAGTAATTAAAATCGTTTTTCATGAAGTTCGACTATTTCTTCACCTAATTAGACGGTTCATTAAAATTTTGCAAACAAATAAAAAAATAGGCAATTAGTTCTACACAAACTCATAAAGTACGTTATCACAGCAACAAAATGGGCTAACATAGATCTTCTAACTCGTCTTCTTCAAAACGTTATTAACAGACGTTTTTCATGAAGTTCGACTTTTTCTTCACCTAATTTCAGGGTTCATTAAAAATTTGTGAACAAATCAGAATATTGGCATTAACTTCTACAAAAACTCATAAAGTACGTTATCAAGGCAACACAATGAGCTAACATAGGCTTTCTAACCCCTCATCTTCAAAAAGTTATTAACAATTGTTTTTCATGAAGTTGGACTTTTTCTTCACCTAATTCGACTGTTCTTTAAAATTTTGTGAACAAATTAAAATATTGACATTTACTTCTACACAAACTCATAAAAACGTTATCACGACAACAAAATGAGCTAAAATAGACATTATAAGTCGCCTTCTTCAAAAAGTTATTAACAGACGTTTTTCATGAAGTTCGACATTTTCTTCACCTAATTCGACGGTTCGTTGAAATTTTGTGAACAATTCACAACATGGGCATTTAATTCTATACAAATTCAATAAGTACGTTATCAAGGGAACAAAATGGGCTAACAACTAACATAGACTTTCTAACTCGCCTTCTTCAAAAAGTTATTAAAGTCGTTTTTCATGAAGTTCGACTATTTCTTCACCTAATTAGACGGTTCATTAAAATTTTTCGAACAAATCAAAATATGGGCAATTCATTCTACACAAACTCATAAAGTACGTTATCACGGCAACAAAAAAAGGCTAACATAGACCTTCTAACTCGCCTTCTTCAAGAAGTAATTAAAGTCGTTTTTCATGAAGTTCGACTATTTCTTCACCTAATTAGACGGTTCATTAAAATTTTGCGAACAAATAAAAAAATAGGCAATTACTTCTACACAAACTCATAAAGTACGTTATCACAGCAACAAAATGGGCTAACATAGATCTTCTAACTCGTCTTCTTCAAAACGTTATTAACAGACGTTTTTCATGAAGTTCGACTTTTTCTTCACCTAATTTCAGGGTTCATTAAAAATTTGTGAACAAATCAGAATATTGGCATTAACTTCTACAAAAACTCATAAAGTACGTTATCAGGGGAACAAAATGGGCTAACAACTAACATAGACTTTCCAACTCGCCTTCTTCAAAAAGTAATTAAAGTCGTTTTTCATGAAGTTCGACTATTTCTTCACCTAATTAGACGGTTCATTAAAATTTTGCGAACATATAAAAAAATAGGCAATTACTTCTACACAAACTCATAAAGTACGTTATCACAGCAACAAAATGGGCTAACATAGATCTTCTAACTCGTCTTCTTCAAAACGTTATTAACAGACGTTTTTCATGAAGTTCGACTTACTTTTTCTTCACCTAATTTCAGGGTTCATTAAAAATTTGTGAACAAATCAGAATATTGGCATTACCTTCTACAAAAACTCATAAAGAACGTTATCAAGGCAACACAACGAGCTAACATAGGCTTTCTAACCCGTCATCTTCAAAAAGTTACTAACAATTGTTTTTCATGAAGTTCGACATTTTCTTCACCTAACTCGACGGTTTATTAACCCGAAATCTTAAATCTTTTTCTTTTTTGTATTATTCACTGGTATCAAGGACATTAAAACAAATAGATTGCAACCGGCGGCGTTGAAAAGGTGGATTTGAAACTCATTATGCGATGAATCATACACGCCATTATTCTGCAAAAGTCTCTTCTACTGCAGAAAGAAGAACAATCCAAACCAAAAAAACTAACAAAAAAGGCTTCATTGTCATCTGTATCCTCCTCCTCTTCATTCTGGGTTGAAGACTTAGATCAGATTTTTATTATTGCAGCACAAATTTCTGTGATTTTTTTCCTTGTGCGGAGCCTGGATAAGATTTACACCCGTTGAAAAGAAGGAAATATGTGGACAAAACAGTGTAACTGTAGTGTATTTCTAAGAGTGTAATTTCTTAAAAATTGCGGTGTATTTCTAAAAGTGTAATCACTTCAAAATTACACTTTTCACTCTTTTCCCCACTAAAAATTGAACGAAAGAGTGTAATTTTTAAGAGTGTAAAATGAGTGGATTGAAGAGTGTAAAGAGTGTAAAAAGAGTGTAATTTTCTTAAAATTACACTCTTACACTCTTTTCCCTGCTATTTAAGAGTGGAAAACGCTTTACACCCTAATCTCGCTTAATAACGGTGTATTAGGGGTGGACACCTCGGCCCGGGATGCTTCGAAAACACCTACATCGTTGTTAAAAAATACCTGAAACAACGATCAGAACTTGATTAGAGTTCAGGTTGATTAGAACTTGATTAGAGAACAATCAGGCTGATTATATAGTTCTCTGGCAAAAATGCTTTTTTGTTTTATGAAACAGGACTTCACAGCGCAATCAGTTCTAAATGTCAAGAGTTTCAAATGAAAGATTGCGCAAGAACAGCTTCCACAAAATTTTTAGATAAATTGGAGAAAGAAATTAAATTTTTCTCTTCTAGCCGTCTTGGACACTGAACTGCGGATTATTAGCTCTATCTTTTTTAATATCTATAGCAGTTTTTTATTATCAGTTGCGCTGTCATGACAGCGCAACTGATAATAAAAAACTGCTAAACTGGCCCAGTATACTCAAACGCATTCGAAGTTAGGTACGGTTTATAATTAAAATTGATGAATGAGCTATCAATCTGCAGATTGATAGCTCATTCATCAATTTTAAATATAAACCGTACCTAACTCCGAATGCGTTTCAGTATACTGGGCCAGTAGAAATGCAATTCCTCATTACTGAAGCATAGACTGATTCGCGTCACTTTTTGACTTGTCAGACGTGCGTTCACCCTGAAATTTTAATGGCCACACTAGGGCCAATTCCAATTTTACAAATCCTGATTTGCTACAAATCCTGATTTTGTACTTTAAAAAAGTCCGGAAAACGTCAAAAATAGTTTTAAGAAATCTCTCAGCTTAGTCTAAAATTTCATTAAAACTCAGGGTCCCTCAACACTCAATTGGCCACATGCGAACAAAAATATGCAAAATCGCCGATATTTTACTAAAAATGATAGCAAGAGGCATAAGGGCATCATGTGAAAATGCTAAGGCATTAGAATTGATGTTTTGTTTTTGATCACAAGCATGATCGTGTTCGTTTTCTAAGACCAAATTGATTATGATTTAAGGTTGTGGGTTTAAACTGAAAAACAAAGAAAACAAGAAGCCACCAAACAAACAAATGAGCATCGTATTTGAAAACAAAGGTATCAGAGTTGTTTTTTTTCGTTTTTGACCCCAAACGTTTTTAAAAGTGTTTTATACCACGTTCAACATGGAGGTTAATCATGAACATAATTAATTATCTGACCAAATACTGAAAAAAACAGCAAGCTAATTGCATTAGAATCGTCACGGAAAAAGCTTTTCAATCATAAACAGTAGATAGAATTTGGTATACATTCGACACAAAACAGGGCACGCAGCTAGAGGTAAATGGGCCGATTTTTAGCTAAGATCATGTCAATTTTTTTTAATCTTTTCGTCAACTTACCGAGCTCATAACAATGGCTCGTGTCAGCGTGTGAGGTGGCAATGTTGTAGCAACACTTTCAGTCACTTCTGCAGGACTTTGGGTGGTACCAGCCTGCAAGACTTTGGGTGGTACCAGCCTGAACAATCCGGGGATTGTTCCTTGTGGCATTGTCAATATGGGTACTAAATTGTACATCCGATTGAACCCGAGGAACATAAGTGAGTCTTCTTCCAATACCATTTTATGTCACCCTTCCTTTGCGGATGACTCCTGCTGTTCCAGGTTTTAACATAGTTGAGTTAACATAGTACCTGAAATGGTGTGAAGCATCATTGCGTCTCAACTGCTGCAAACTTGCAGCATTCATACTCTCATCTATGCATAGCACAGCAGGAACTTTGCAGCACAAACACTTCCTGGGTAGATAATGTGGATAGATTCGGAGAGCGGCAAAACAGAGACATTTTTTTAAAGTGAGAAAATCAAAACACTTAGCTATGGTGACCTGAGATGGTTCTTAAACGTTAATACAAAAAGGAGGTAAAACGAAGTGAACTAAATCAAGAAGCTTCTGAAGAAAAATTAATAGAGGTATAAAATGAGTTACTGTAAGACAATGGAAACGCTCTTGGATGTTAGTTCGAGGCTTTCAAAACATGATTTGCAGAAGAAAAGGAAGCAAAGAACATAATGAAATTCAATTTTGTGATTTTGGGGAATTAATTGGAGCTTTAATTTTTGTGTATTAGACTACTACGCCAGAAAAGGCACATACAGCTAAAATATTGATGTCCGTTTGTAAAAAAAAATTAAATGAAGAAGGGTTGATTTGCCGCAAAAGTGTCTGCGTTACTTGATGGTTAAAAGTCTGAAAAATTAATTTATAGAAAAAGTGATAAGATAGATACCTTATTGGATTCAAACAATTGATTTCAACACCCCCTCAAACTAAATTCAGTGTTTGAATCACGTAAAACACAAATCTGAATTTTTGTTCTCCTCAAAACATATGTTAAGGTGTCTGCCGTCGATCAGTAAAAAAGCAGCTTAGCTGTAAAAGCCGAGTCCCGTATAAGTTCTCATTGAAGTGCACTTTTAATGCAAAGCGCCTAGTCTGGCCGCTTTTCATTGCATCCTTACTAAGAGCAATACTTGTTTGATTATCTTCAAGCAATTGCAAAGGCTGCTTGAAGGCAGTGGGTCAGCTGTGAAAGTTAATTGGAGCTTTTGTTTTTTAGTAGATCAGTTTCTGACTATGCGGGGTAACTAAGATGACAGTAATAGTCCACGAGCAATCTGCTGATCTACTAAAAAACAAAAGCTCCAATTAACTTTCACAGCTGACCCACAGTAGTAAGAGGGGTAAGGAGGCGGTACACTCAACAAAACTTTTTTTGATGAACCTGAACATATAAGGCTGAGCAACCTTTGCAATTGCTTGAAATTAATCAAACAAGTATTGCTCTTAGTAAGGATGCTATGAAAAGCGGCAAGACTAAGCGCTTTGCATTAAAAGTGCACTTCAATGAGAACTTATACGGGACTCGGCTTTTACAGCTAAGCTGCTTTTTTACTGATCGGCGGCAGACACCTTAACATATGTTTTGAGGAGAACAAAAATTCAGATTTGTGTTTTACGTGATTCAAAAACTGAATTTAGTTTGAGGGGGTGTTGAAATCAATTGTTTGAATCCAATAAAGTATCTACTCAGTGAAATTCATACACGTGCTGATTTAGATCTTTGATTTTGAGAAAACAACGCTAATTTCACGTGCCGTGTATACTGATATTATCTACAACTGTTCCGCTTTAGGATGTCAATTGTTATTATTTAATTTTTGGCTCTTTCTCGATCACTATAATTGAAGGCTAGTAAAGATCGCATGTCAACGGAAGTCATAGAAGTTGTGTAGTTGATAATAGGACAAACCAGACTACCGATAAGGTCTCAATTCAACCTTTTTTCCGGTAAGAAGATCGCAACATTCATCATAAAGCAGCGTATTAAGCTTAGAACAACGCATTAGCATTGGTATCGATCAAAGCCACAATGGTTTTTTAGACGGCAAATTTTTGACGCTCATTTGGCCGTTATTTTGTCTGATCACGGATAAGTTCGGTGCCTATCACCATTTTGCACCGATGAATCCAAAAAACACGAAAATTATATAGCCGAATCATGTCTTATTTGATAGGTCTTATAATTAGATTTACTTAAAATCATGTTATTTGCTCTTTTTGCGAGCTTTATACGTAAATTGGAACGATTTCTATGCGTGTTTAAACACTCGACTCTGATTGGCTAAGAAAGATGACACATTTTGATATATAATTCGCATATATCTATTTACTCAGTAACAAGTTGTAAATGAAAGATGATGGAACGTAAAAAGTCGGAGGTAACGGGGCATAAAAATGGGTAAAGATTTATCGGATACATTTTGTTTCGCCCCCCCCCCCCCAGCTTAGTGAACATAAATTTTTTGTGACCCCCAGGTGCACGTGATTTTTTCTTTTATAGTAGCGTACTATATAACAACACATAATTTGTAACGGTGGGGGGTCATAAAAACACTGGGGGGGGGGACAGAAGATCCCATTTATGTCTATTGCACTGTTTTCAACCCTTACTTCTAATTGAAAAATTTGATTACAGGATTTGGTTCTGCGTTCCCATTAAACGCAATTTGTATTTAAGTGTATTTTTTTTATATTTTGGTAAATTATGGATTATTTTCAAATTTCTTTTATTTTCTAGAAATTTTAATCGATTGAATCATGCTCATTTCCCTTCTTCTCTTTTGGCTTAGAGAGTTTTCAGTTCATCGCCCGGAGGTTGGTGGCAGAGCAAATCAGCGCTGAATCAGTCTAAAAACATACTGTTTTTTTAGGATGGCCAGTACTCTGATCATGCCACTATTTACACTGGCCAGTCTGATTTTTGAGTAAAAATTTACTTCATGAGAAATAATATGCTCAGCTTAACTTCCGCCAACAACGTTTGCTCTATATGCGATTCGAACTCCCGTGTGGGTAGGGTACTTGTGTCATTTAATTTGCGTAGCAAGTCGTAACCACTGAGCTAAATGGGCTTTGTGGTAATTGCCTATGTGGTACGGTTGTACCATCATTTAGTTCTCATTTAGTAAATTGTACTTAATTAATTTATACTTGTCCTTGTAAAACTAAAAGTCAATGTTCACATAATTATAAATTACCGCCGACTAAAAAGTCATTATTTCATACTGTTCACACCTCCCACTTTTACTCAACTATTCATTCTTTTGAATCTTCTTACTGAATTCAGTCGTTCGCAATCTAATCTCTTTTCCACTAGATAAAAACTTAGGGGATTTGAAGGAGAAATCCATCATCATTTAAATTGTCTACATTCGCACCGCGATTGTAGTTAATTCTAGAAGTAACAATCCAATTGACGTTGGAAACTTGGATTCGCACCTCGAATCCATACATCTAAATCTACGTGGATTCGCAGCACGATTGTACCCTATCGTTAGGGTTATCACATGGCGCAGTCAGCTACAAAAGAACGCGCACTCTTGGGAATCGAGCCCTTTTGGGAAAAACCGACGTTGGAACCTCCATTGCAATGGGACAGATGGCAGGTCATGCTAAAGTTAGCCATCATGGCTAAAGAAGGTATATCAATCGATACTCTTCTTGAGGACCCCCCAGAAAAAGTTACCCTTCCTCCAGAACCCATCTACGAGGAGGACGTTCAAAACAGCACTGCTCAAAGCGAAAGAGACAGACGTACTAGGAATGAACAGCTAAAAAACTCATGGCTTAACCGATGCCAGAAAGCAGAACTTGTGGGCATACTATGTGGGGAAAAGCCTTGGAAATACTGTGACAGTAAAGCAGTATCCCTAACGTATCTCAGCCTGGGAGTTGAAGGGAGACGAGTTTTTGGTTCACAGGAACCAAGTATCCAAATTGACAGAGTGACCATGAAAGTTCTGTGGGAATGCCTTGATGAAGTGTTCACCAAACAGAGGAATATTACATTTGACAGATATACATTTTTGTCTCGAAAACAAATGAAAGGCGAACCAGTGGAAAAATTCTACGGGTGCCTTCGAGAACTTTCCCTAAATTGTGATTTAGGAAGCCGTGAGGAATCGATAATACGGGATGTGTTTATCGCTAACATGCAAGATGGAGAAATCCAAAGAGAATTGCTAAAAGAAACACGAGAACCTAAAAAAGCTCTCGAAGTAGCGATCAGTATCGAAATGGGCATACAAACACAACTTAAAATCTCTGGAACCTCAACAAACAATTCAACTAATGAAGTTCACTCGATAAACAATATCCAAGGACCGTGGAATAGAAAGCGACCATCTACAAATCAATTCGTAAAACCGACAATCTGTCCAAATTGTGGGTATGGTTGGACTCCTTCTCATAGACAAAATTGTCCCGCCCGTGGGAAAATATGTAAAAATTGTGGAATCTCTAACCATTTCGCTAAGGTTTGTCGAAAACCAAAACAAGCTAACAAACCTAGATCTCGAGTAAATTACGTAGATGACTCAATTTCGGAAGCGGCTACAGTCGGCACCACGACATCAGTGACCGAACAAGTAAACAATATTAGCACACTTCTTCAACAAAAGAGCATATACGATGCCAATTACGATTCCGACTACGATGATTACGATGACAATTGTGTAGCGGCAATTTCATACAATACCGACGCTCGCGAGGTAGAACCCGTAAATTTGGACATTCGAGTTGGAAATACAAGCACCAAAGCATTGGTGGATTCAGGAAGTGTTTGTACGATCGTTAACAAAAGTCTAGCAGACAAAGTGGTATCGGAATGCAAAGATAGCTATTGGATACAGTCCCCTGAAATACACGACTTAAAAACTTTCTCCAATGACATAATCAAGATAAAAGGTATAATCAAGACATCAATAAAGTGTAACGACTGGATAGCCTCAGATGTTGATGTAACTGTCGTTGAAGATGGTCACCGACCAATCATTGGACGAGACCTTTTCCCAAAACTAGGTTTCTCAGTAATCCAATCAAAACAAGTGGCAACCATTGATCAAAATCAATGCCCAATTAAGCGGCAAATTTCTTTTGACTTTCCTGAACTCATCACCCGCGTCGGTAAATCTCTAAAACATTCAGTAAAGTCTACATTTCATAGTGAATTTACACCTACTCATCAAAAAGGAAGACGAGTACCTATTAATTTACAACCATTAGTTAACATAGAACTTCAAAAATTACTTGATGAAAAACACATCATAAAATTAAATAGTTGTTCCGACAAAAACTTCATCTCACCTATAGTTATTACAGTTAAAAGAGATAAAACAGTTAAATTAGCACTAGATTCAAAAATTTTAAATAAGTCTATTCACAAAAACAAATATCAAATGCCAAATATTGATAATTTGATTGACACAATTCAGCAAAACTTAAACACATCCGCATCACAGGAAACAGCATATTATTCCACACTGGATTTGAAGTACGCATACAGCCAACTTAAATTAGATCCGGAAACGGCCAAACACTGTAACTTTAATATTATCAGCGGTGAGAGAACGGGAACATATCGGTTCATTACAGGCTTCTACGGTTTAACTGATATGCCAGCAGTTTTCCAAAAAGTAATGGACTATACTTTAGTCGGACTAAAAAATACTTACTGTTTTCTAGATGACATTATAGTGGTTAGCCGTGGGTCCAAAGAAGACCACTTAAAACTTGTTTACCAGTGCTTACAAAAATTAGATGAGGATAATCTACGAATCAACTTACCTAAATGTCATTTTGCAAAAACTGAAATAGAATGGTTAGGACATAAATTCAGTCAATCTGGAATAGCTCCACTTGAGTCAAAAACAGCGGTAATCGCATCTCTAACAGCACCTAAAAATTTAAAACAACTCCGATCATTTTTAGGTTCTGTACACTACCTTGGTAAATTCATTCCTAGCTTATTTCAATTATGTCATCCTCTTCGTCCATTATCAAAAAAGAACACAAAATTCATTTGGAACATAGAACATGATACACATTTCCAAGCAATTAAAAATAGAGTAGCAAACGCCACAGAAAACACACATTACAATCCTCACTTGGAAACGCGGATCAAATGCGATGCTTCTAGAGCAGGGTTAGGAGCAGCACTAGAACAACGTTCACCTACAGGTTGGCATACGGTTGCATTTGCATCTTGATTCCTTAACTCAAATGAGGAACGCTATAGCATTAACGAACTCGAATTACTAGGTGTTGTGTGGTCCGTCGAATATTTTAAATATTATTTATTTGGCAAATCATTTACAATCATCACAGATCATCGAGCATTACTCTCAATCATGAAAGAACACAGATCAAACAAATCTTATAATAGTAGATTAACACGATGGATTGATCGTCTTTTACCTTTTGACTTTAACATTGAACATATCCCCGGTGCAAAAATGGGGCTGGTAGATTATATTTCTCGCCAACCAAATCAAAAAGCAAAAGTTACTAACAAATATGACGAGGAATTTGCGGTAGCAATAATTACCCGCATTCGTGACGCAATTGCAGCAATTTATGTAAATACCACACCACAAACCTACCAATCACGACACTTTAACAGCGTCATTACCACACATTCCACACGTGCCTCACATCCTCGCTCAACAAACTATTCCAATTTGCTTTCTGCCATTAATCGAAACACAAATCAGTTGCTTCTTAAATACTCTGCAAACGCAGCACAATTGCAATCTCATTCTAATACCAGTACAAATTCAACTCAAATCCAGTCACAAATAAATACAACATCCTACAAAACTCTTATCCACGTAATTGAAAACCACAAAATGAGTACTTCTCCTTCACACAGCCGGAACCCACAAACTCCCCCTACCCACAGCCGAGTGACATTTCAATCCACTCCAAATTCAGGAACGACCCGATCTCCAACTGATGGACACCCTTCCCCTAGTGTCGAATTGTTAAAAGAAGAGGTGTTTGAGAACAACCTGACACAGTTGTTCACAAAAGGCTTTCTGGCAGTACTGACCAGCAAGGACGCAGTTCTGAAGGAGGTACGGGATTGCACACTTCAAGATGACCCCCAGAGATGCAAGGAAGTCAACCCGTACCTATTCTCGTACTGGCGAGACTTGCACGTCCGCTCAGGATGTGTTTGTGTGGACGAACGCGTTGCGATTCCACACTCCATTCAAGACGCGGTCTTGGAAAGCCTCCACTTAACGCATCCAGGAAGTTGGGGGATGATAACGCTTGGCCAATACGCGTTCTGGCCGTATATGCACCGCGAAATTCTAAATAAAGCGGCCACGTGCAAACCTTGCACGGATATTGGTAAGAACCTTAAACCTGTTATTCCGGCGTCTAATTGGAAACCTTTATTGCCATGTACAGAGCCAAATGAAGAAATACAGATTGACTTTGGAGGTCCTATCGCGAATGAAAAAGATCAAGACACATATTTTCTTGCATGTATTGATCGTTTTTCCAAATATCCTTCTGTAGAAGTATTTGATAAAGCTAATGGACCAAATGTACTAAAATTTTTAGACGATTACATTCAAACTCACGGTGTTCCCCGAAATATTAGACTTGATCAAGCACGATGTTTAATAGGTTATAAAGTTAAAAACTTTTGCAAACAACGCAATATTAACATACTACCTGCCCCTGTAAATGATCATAGAGCCATAGGATTAGTGGAGCGTTTGATACAAACAATTAAACGACGCTTAGGCTGCATGAAATTAGACAATAGAAATAAAACATTCACAATTAAAGAAGCAATAAAGTCAATTGTATATCAATTACGTATATGTAAACAAAAGACTACAAATGTAACACCTTTCCAAGCACACTTTGGACGTAAGCCAAACACACCACTAAGTAATATAAGTACAACACCTAAATCAACTAATCTGTCATATGAAAACATTCTTCACCACTATTTAGACGCTGATACTGTCCCTGTTGAGGACTATCTGGATGAAAATGGATGGGTGACGGGAGACAGAAGCGACATACTGATTGAAGAGGCAATGCAACTTGCACAAGTTGACGCCGGACGCCGCTACAACGGCGAACACAACAAATCTGTCTCTCGCTTCATATTACATCCCAAACTGAATAACCCCATCCCCAGATCGGAAAAGTCACTGGACTTGAAGCTCGCTCGCAAGGTGACTAAACGCTCCAAACGAGACCTTCGCGGTCTTTGGGAAACACTGGCACCAGGAAGTACGGTTTTTCGTACATCAGATACGACAACCGTCATCAAAGAACCAGGAGTACCTGAAGTAAGTGTTCGCAATAGCGATATTGCTAAATTCGGTACTCGCGCCGAAAGGAATGCTGAACTATGGCAATATGCGCAACGTCGACCCCTCCCTTACGATAAAACTACGGAAGAGAAAATCGCACAGCACACGAAGGACTTAAAGAAGAAGTTTCGCGGGGAGATCAAATTTCGACACCGTCCAACACAGTCAGATGCAGCATCGGGTGTGTCATCTGCCAATAGCAACATTTCAAAAGCAATGTTGGCACGAAAACCACGAAAGCCCCAAGTCGGGGGAAAACGATCACGTAACACATCGGTGAGTATGAATACGTCAAATGCATCGTCTGTTGCTGCCCCTTCAGTAACGTCTTCAACCACGTCTCCCTCGAATACTAGTACTAAACGAAACCGACGAGCTCCAGAATATTACGGATTCGAAAGCTCGGTCAATTCGGTTAGTGATGATTCTACAGCTCCGGTTTCCAAGAAACCGAAACGACCAAATCCGGTGATCGAAACAATCCTCCATGAAGAAGCTACACGGCCGCCAGTTCCCGAAACAGACTATGAATTGACGATTGCAAGCCCCTCTGCACCACCACCAGTGGGAACTTGGTCCCCTGACGAATACAATTACGACGATTACGCCCGTGAAGTTAGCATGAGTGTATTCGATGCGGAAAACCAAATTTAAACTAAAACTATTTCAAACTGTCATTGTTAACTTATTAAATTAGTTCCAATCTGTAATTGTTAAAATCATTTCGGAATTGCCCCGCTTTTCCATTCATTTCATGTTTTCGTTTAATTTTAATTCTCATTGTGTGTTAGTTCTCCATTCCTTTAATTTGATGTTGCATTTGTAACGCTAATTCGCGTATTATAAAGTTGGATGGATTCGAATCACGTTTGTGCATTAATTTATATCGCGTGCATAAAATTTACTGCATATGTCGTCAGTTTCCGTTATGTTTGTTCTCTCTTACATTCGAGACTCAAATACACTAATCCTACGGCACTCATTTATCGTTACTCATTATGTATACTATCTATAATAACCAGTACATATTTTAATATTATTCTAAATTTTATACTGATGCAGTTTAAAATTTTTCGTTCAGCGCAGGATATGTGGTACTGTTGTACCATCATTCAGTTCTCATTTAGTAAATTGTACTTAATTAATTTATACTTGTCCTTGTAAAACTAAAAGTCAATGTTCACATAATTATAAATTACCGCCGACTAAAAAGTCATTATTTCATACTGTTCACACCTCCCACTTTTACTCAACTATTCATTCTTTTGAATCTTCTTACTGTATTCAGTCGTTCACAATCTAATCTCTTTTCCACTAGATAAAAACTTAGCGGATTTGAAGGAGAAATCCATCATCATTTAAATTGTCTACATTCGCACCGCGATTGTAGTTAATTCTAGAAGTAACAATCCAATTGACGTTGGAAACTTGGATTCGTACCTCGAATCCATACATTTAAATCTACGTTGATTCGCAGCACGATTGTACCCTATCGTTAGGGTTATCACAGCCTACAAACCAGCTTAAATGTAAATAGTGTGAATACCACTATAGTAATTACCAGTTATAAGCTTCAAAAGTATGACCTTCTCCTGCTCAGACTTAATCTTGGGGTATGAGTAGTTTTCAGACTATACAGGATAAGTTTAGTCTGGGCGAACTCTATGACCTCAATATAATCATAAAGAAAAATACTGCACATACAGAAACTTAAATTATTCTGGAGATACCATGTTTCAGAACTGAATTAAGTGTTTGCTCTTAAAATGTGCTGGTTCAGCGCTGAAAAAATCTGCGACTCAAGTCCGGGCAGCAAACTGCCTGCAAGTGCTGCATTAACTAACAACTTCTGCTATAGAGAGCTTTCATGTCTTCTGCAAACTGCAAGTGCTGCATTGATCAACGAACTCATACTTTTTGCTTTCAATTTTCAATCTAGTTAGAATTGTTCTCGGTTAAAATTTCCTCAATACAAGTTGTCGATTACAAAATTAGGTGTACAAATGTTTTATTTTTTCATATTGTTTTCTCGGTTCCCATATCGTTTTATAATGATTAAATCGAATATCTAATGATCTACGAAAAGTCTATAGCCTGAAATGGGCACTAAGAAGAGGAGGAAGAGCTTGCAAGAAGCAATTAAAATTTTCATGTAGTTTTTTGTCTTCCGAATTATTATTAATAAAGAAATTTTCTGCTTTCTTTTCAAATAAATTTGTATGACCGAATACAATTCTGTTTATCTAAATTACTGACGATTTTAAAACTATTTCTAGCATTTATTTTAAAATATTTAAGTTCCTCCTCATTCTTACCTCTACCCAAACCCCAAAAACCTTGCCGTGCCTGTTTTACTTTCATTTTTGTGAAAAGTTCCTGTATTTAAACCTACAAAAGACTAATTTTGTTAAAAAAATTGGAAAATAACCTCTTCGAACTACAAAGTGATGTTTTTTTTCTCTACGATGCGTAAATAAAAAAACAAAAATTCCACTGAAGAAAAAGAAAAAAGCCAGCTTGCCCTATATATATTCCCCCATTTTGGGAAAATGTTGAAACAGTTAAGGCAATCTCCTGCTTAATTTTACCCCAACGCTTGTCAAGATATTTCTTGTTCTAAGCTTAAGTTTTGCATTTTTTGGAGCAACTTAATGAAATTGTTTTAACATTAAAACTAAAAAAATTAAAACTTTGGGTTTGATAAACTACCAACAGATACTAAACCACGTACACTGAAAATGTTTTGCAATATAAAGCAGCTTCTCAGAAAATTAATGTGCAAAAAGAGCGATTGGATGCAAAGAAAATTTTTTTGACCAATTCTGGAAACATATTTGACCCGTTTTACCTAAATCAAGCAAATGATATGTTTGGGCATGTTTATGATTTTAGCGGGGGTGCTCTCACATTTTTACAAAATTAGTTTTAATCCTTTAGGAAAATTGTCCTCTTTTTCTTTCTTAATTGAAAAAGCGGTAACAAAATTCACTTTCATTTGCAGATGAGTAAATTAGCCTATTATATAGAGGTTTGTTTTTCTTGCAATAATTTTTGTTAGAGGGGTCGGAAACAATCAAGGAGAAACGAATAAATTCAACTTTGTTTAGTTTTTCGTTTTCTCGAGAAAAAACTTTTTCTTGCATATAAACAGTACCACAGCAGTTCATTTGCATATGGCTTATAGGATAGTTAATCAGCAAAACTAATTTTATGGCATTAAATAAGGTTTTAGTATCATCTAATATTGCAATTAAGAAAAGAAAACAAATGTTTTTTTATATTGTTTTCTCGATACCCATATCATTTTTTAAATATTTAAATCGAATATCTATTGATCTACAAAAAGTCTAAAGCCTGAAATGGGCACTAAGAAGAAGAGGAAGAGCTTGCAAGAAGCTATTAAACTTTTTATGTAGTTTTTTGTCTTCTGAATTATTATTTATTACGAAACTTTCTGCTTTCTTTTCAAACAAACTTGTATGACCGAATACAGTTCTGTTTATCTAAATTGCTGACGATTTTAAAACTATTTCTAGCATTTTTTAAAAAAATATTTACTTTCCTCCTCATTCTTACCCCTACCCAAACCCCAGAAACTTGCCTTGCCTGTTTTACTTTCATTTTTGTGAAAAGCTCCCCTATTTAAACCTACAAAAGACTAATTTTGTAATAAAAATTGGAAAATAACCTCTTCAATCTACAAAATGATGTTTTTTTCTCTGCGATGCGTAAATAAAAAAAATGAAAATGTCACTAACCAAAAAGAAAAAACCAGCTTGCCATATATATTCCCCCATTTCGGAAAAATGTTGGAACAATTAAGGCAATGTCCTGATTAATTTTACCTCAAAGCTTGTCATAACTATTCCTGTTCTGAGAAGAAAAACTCTTATTGACTATCAACTTTGGAAAGCTAAGTTTAAGATTTTTTTGGAAAAACCATAATGAAAATTTTTTAAAATTGCAACTGAAAAAATTAAAACTTTGATTTAGATATAATATCAACAGATAATAAACCACATACACTGAAAATGTTTTGCAATATAAAGCAGCTTCTGAGGAAATTAATGTACAAAAAGAGCAATTAGATGCAAAGAAAAATTATTTGACCAATTCTGTTAACACTTTTCACCCGTTTTACCTAAATCAAGCAAATTATATGTTTGGGCATGTTTAAGATTTAGCGAAGGCGCTCTCACAGTTTTACAAAATTAGTTTTAATCCTTTAGGAAAGTTTTCTTATTTCTAATTTTGTTTCTTAATTCAAAAAGGGGTAACAATGTTCACTTACATTTGCAGATGAATGAGCCTATTATATAGAGTTTGTATTTCTTGCAATAAATTTTGTTAGAGGGGCCGGAAGCAACCAAGGAGAAACGAATAAATTCAACTTTGTTTAGTTTTTTTCGTTTTCTCGTGAAAAAAAAATTTTCTTGCATATAAAGAGTATCAAAGCATTTCATTTGGATATGGCTTATAGGATAGTTAATCAGAGAAACTGATTATATGGCAATAAATAGGGTTTTATAATCATCTAATATTGCAATTACGAAAAAGAAAAAAAATTGTTTTCTTTTTTCATATTGTTTTCTCGATTCCCATATCAATTTTTTAATAATTAAATCGAATATCTATTGAACTGCAAAAAGTCTAAAGCCTAAAGTGGGCACTAGGAAGAGGAGGAAAAGCTTGCAAAAAGCAATTAAACTTTTTAATTAGTTTTTTTGTCTTCTAGGTTATTATTATTTAAGAAAATTTCTGCTTTATTTTCAAACAATTTTGTTTGATCAAATGCAATTCTGGTTATCTAAATTACTGACGATTTTAAATTATTTCTAGCAGTTATTTTAAAATATTTAAATTCCTCCTCATTTTTAGCCCTACCCAAACCCTCAAAACCTTGCCTTGCCTGTTTTACTTTGATTTTTGTCAAAATCTCCCCTATTGAAACCTACAAATGACAGATTTTGTAATAAAAACTCAAAGCTTGCCATAATTTTTCTTGTTCTGAGAAGAAAAACTCTTTTTGACTATCATCTTTGGAAAGCTAAATTTAAGCATTTTTTGGAGCAACCTCAATGAAAATTTTTTAAAATTGAAACTGAAAAAATTAAAACTTTGATTTAGATATAATATCAACAGATACTAAACCACATACACTGAAAATGTTTCGCAATATAAAGCAGCTTTTCAGAAAAACAAGGTGCAAAAAGAGCAATTCGATGCAAAGAAAGATTATTTGACCAATTCTGTAAACATATTTGACCCGTTTTGCCTAAATCAAGCAAATGAAATGTTTGGGCATGTTTATGATTTTAGCGGGGGTGCTCTCACAGTTTTACAAGATTAGTTTAAATCCTTTAGAAAATTTTTCCTCTTTTTCTTTGTTTAATACAAAAAGCGGTGACAGTATTCACTTGGGTTTGAAGATGAATGAATTAGTCTATTATATAGAGGTTTTTTTCTTGCAATAAGTTTTGTTGGAGGGGCCGTTAACAACCAAGGAGAAACGAATAAGTTCAACTTTGTTTAGTTTTTCGTTTTCTCGAGAAAAAACTTTTTCTTGCATGTAAATAGTACCACAGCAGTTCATTTGGATATGGCTTATAGGACAGTTAATCAAAGAAATTAAGTATACGGCAATAGAATGTTTCATAATCATCTAATATTGCGATTAGGAAAATTTTTTTTCATATTTTTCTTGATTCCCATATCAATTTTTTAAAGATTAAATTGAATATCTATTGAACTACAAAAAGTCTAAAGCTTGAAATGGGCACTAAGAAGAGGAGGAAGAGCTTGCAAAAAGCTATTAAATTTTTCATTTAGTTTTTTTGTCTTCTGAATTATTTTTATTTAAGAAATTTTCTGCTGTCTTTTCAAACAAATTTTTATAACGGAATACAATTCTGTTTATCTGAAATACTGACGATTTGAAAATCGTCAGTTATTTCTAGCAGTTATTTTAAAATATTTAATCTCCTCCTCCTTCTTACCCGTACCCGAACCCCAAAAACCTTACCTTGCCTGTTTTACTTTCATTTTTGTGAAAAGTTCCTCTATTTAAACCAACAAAAGACTAGTTTTGTAAAAAAAAATTGGAATATAACCTCTTCGAACTACAAAGTGATGTTTTTTTCTCTGCGATGCGTTAATAAAAAAATGAAAATTTCACTGAAGAAAAAGAAAAAAGCCAGCCTGCCATATATATTCCCCCATTTTGGAAAACTGTTGGAACAATTAAGACAATCTCCTGCTTATTTTTACCTTAAGGTGCCCAAGACCAAGCGCGATCAGCAATCGACGGCAGGCATAGATGTTAGAACAACGACAATTCTTAATTTTCCCTTATAACTTTAATTTAGCCTTAACCATTAAAAAAGTTGAAGAATTGTTTTACACAAAGTTGGAAAAAGGGTATGTTGTCTCGTAGTGCCACATTGTAGAACGGCAGTGAACTTTCTGTTTAGCGTTTGCTAACAAATCGCTGTTCTCATTTGCTGATTAAATATTGCCATTAAACAACCCTACTCAAAGTCCGCAGCGAAAATTTTATCTCAATTGCGGCTGGTTGACCTTTTTGCTATAGTTGTAGTTGTGAACATTTTTACAAAATGGGATCGAAAATTCCAATTATTGTGCTCCTGATTGGTAAGTGTATCTTCATTACCTCACATTCAGTTCACTGATGCCAAACATATGTTTTCACACTTATCCTGTATTTTCCACAATAGATTTTGTTTCGAACTGAAGTAAATTACTTTCGTAACTAGTCGTTTAAAATTTCCACGTCAGATATAATATACGTTCTATTTTACTAGTACAATACTATAAGGCAAAATTAAGGGTATTCTGCGAAACATAAAAATATCTTCTGAAGTATAGCTAATCTTTCTTTCGAATAGTACAAGCTCCCAGGTAGAGAATTGATCTCAGATTAGACCAACATAAACTTTTCTTGGCAACCATATCTAAGCATTTATGGAGTTTATGGTAACTTGGAAACCATATAACAGACCATGGAATAAATCAATTTTGCTCGAAAAGCTCTTAAAGCAACCATGCATTGTATTCTGAGTGGAGAAAAACTTATCGAGACACTTGAAAAAAAAATGAAGTTCGTGGTATCTTGTGAACCATATCCAAGACTATACATATTGATGGTGCCATGTACGACCACAAATGTCAAAGTCGCGACAACGGGTGGCTACAGGTCGGGTGTGGACTTCTTTGTACTCTGCTGCATACTGCATTCCTGATCCTAATATGGAATGTGTATGGTCTTGTAAGAACCATAAAAGAATCATATAAGAACCATATATGGTGCCATTTTACCATGAAATGTTTTGATGTGTGGAAAGGTTTCAATGCCATGTGGAGTATTTGAAGGTGCTTCTGGAACAAAAAAGTAAACTTGAAATCTTCGATGCCATAAAAGAATCATAAATGGAATTATTGACAACCATATCAAGGTCGGACAAGAAACTTTTGTATGGCCTGTATGGGACCATATATGGTGTTGGATATGGTTCCCAAGAAAGATCAAAACGGGGACCATATTTCTGCACTTTTTGCTTTTTTATGTTAATCACAGAACAGAAAATTTCAAATCAAAGTTTATTAATGAGCTGTACATTTGGTTTTGTAAGAAGTTTCAAAGAGAAATGTCTAGTTTTTCACTCAAAAATTTATGTTCGTTTTGACTTTTAAACATACTTCTTTTCAAAATTAACAAAGGATTATTGCGCTCTGCCACTTTTTTCTCTTTGTTTGGTCAAGTTGTAGTTTTTTTGGTCAACTTGTTCGTGGTCTGCAAAAACAGGTCGCATCGTCTTTTTGAGGAATTAAAAATTAAGTATATTTTTGGTTTTACGTTTTAAATAATTGTTTTTTTTTGCTTTGATACTACGAGTTTTCACATTAAATTTTCCATTTTCTGGACATTTTTCAGTTTTTGAGGCTCCTTTTTTTGTCATGTCACACCGTTTACAGGTCAAATATTACATTGTTGGCATTTTTTAGTGAGTAGATTATGGTTTTAACGGCTTCGACATAGTCCTATAGTAGAAATTAATGATTTTTTTCTTTAATTATTGATCTCTCCTCTTTGTAGTCACGTGAAAAATGCTGGTAAACTGCAATTGTTAGTAGCTTGATTTTAATAAGCAAAGGAATCTATTTAATGATTAGAGTTTGTAGCAAAAATTTTTCTTGACTTTGAATTCAAATGTATGAACTTTTCCGTTTGTACCCATAGCTTATTGGTTGCTTTTTATTTGCATCCCTCAGACGCATGCACCATAATTTATTTTTTTAATGACACGTGCTCTGTAGATGAGGGTGCATGCATACTGCACTGGTGTGGGGAAGAAATGTAAAAGATCCCAAACGATTTTTTTAGAAAAAAATAGATGCAATTCTAACTTTGCACTTTGCTGTTCTTTTTTTCTACTTGATGTAGATGTCTAGCTAAATAATTATTGGTATCATATTACATTATTGGTGCTAAAAATATGCACAATTGATCACATCAAACGTCTGATCTTCATTGCTTATTGCTTCAAAAGCTACATCACCGGTTTTTTTTGCAAAAATTGATTTAGTTTTAGATTTTTGTTTGTATTTGTTGTTCATTATGCAGACGTGTCACTTACTCTGAGTAATGAATGATTTGTGTATCGTTCTTTGGAAAAAATGAACCTATTTAAAGAACCTATTCAAAATGAACCTATTTAAAGAACTTTTTGCATATCCAGTCTACGAAAACAATAGTACTTCTCATGAACAGTGGAGTGTAACTGAACTAACAATGCTGCTGTTATCAAATTTTTATAAAGAGCAATGACAAAAACGATTATGGGAACAACGAAATAATGTTTTCTATTGCTGTATCCTAGAAACATTCAACCAATGAGCTGATTTATTGAAAAAAGTATTCGCAACAGATTATGATTTCAGCAAAAATTTGCCTAAATTACTTGTTTTCATGTACAGGATCTCACTCAAAAATGTTTCAACATTTAAAGTTTGTTGTGAAGAGTTATTACCAAGATATTACAAAAAGTGCTTTCTCAAGTGTTATAGAGCAGGTTAATGAATGATAAACGTTTTCCAAATGTGTTTCAGGATGCTTTATCAGGGGTTGTTTCTTTGTTAGAGCGAGGAGTGAATGGGAATCATTAGTTTTCATGCTATCTGATAATAGTGGAAACAGTATCAACCAGAAATGTGCCCAACTCAGGTTTTTGACATTTCTAATATGAAATTTTTTATTTCAATTGAATTCCTTTTTTAAATGTAAAGAAGTTGAAACAAAAATCTTGAACGATTGATTTTTGCAGATTCCGTATTAAAATGATTTTAAGGTACCTGACACATACTCCTTTAAAAAATTTTACCAATTATAAGATGTCATATGAAATATGGTGAAAGCCAATATTCGGCGCATTTTAGGGATGAAAATAGCTTGAAATGCCATGAAGAGCCATGAATAAATTGAATATGGTGATTCAGGCAAACCCAAGGTTCCGACCCACTTCAGTAGGGGAGGAACAATACACTCAAATGTTTTTTGTTGAGCCAATTTTGGCCGATTGATATATTCTTTGTAGATTGTAGAGGCTTGTGAATGGTATCATTAGAAAAACCGTCCAGCGTAGAATACATAACTGTTTCTAACTCTTTTTTTGGTTATTTCTTACAGTCTTTTTTAAAAACATTTCTGCACTTTTTGCTTTTTTTTGTTAATCACAGAACAGAAAATTTCAAATCAAAGTTTATTAATGAGCTGTACATTTGGTTTTGTAAGAAGTTTCAAAGAGAAATGTCTAGTTTTTCACTCAAAAACTTATGTTCGTTTTGACTTTTAAACAATCTTCTTTTCAAAATTAACAAAGGATTATTGCGCTCTGCCACTTTTCTCTTTGTTTGGTCAAGTTGTAGTTTTTTTGGTCTACTTGTTCTTGGTCTGCAAAAACAGGTCGCATCGTCTTTTTGAGGAATTAAAAATTAAGTATATTTTTGGTTTTACGTTTTAAATAATTGTTTTTTTTTGCTTTGATACTACGAGTTTTCACAATAAATTTTCCATTTTCTGGACATTTTTCAGTTTTTGAGGCTCCTTTTTTTGTCATGTCACACCGTTTACAGGTCAAATATTACATTGTTGGCATTTTTTAGTGAGTAGATTATGGTTTTAACGGCTTCGACATAGTCCTATAGTAGAAACTAATGATTTTTTTCTTTAATTGTTGATCTCTCCTCTTTTTAGTCACGTGAAAAATGCTGGTAAACTGCAATTGTTAGTGGCTTGATTTTAATAAGCAAAGGAATCTAGTCAATGATTAGAGTTTGTAGCAAAAAATTTTCTTGACTTTGAATTCAAAAGTATGAACTTTTCCGTTTGTCCCTTTAGCTTATTGGTTGCTTTTTATTTGCATCCCTCAGACGCATGCGCCATAATTTACTTTATAATGACATGTGCTCTGTAGATGAGGGTTCATAGTGCGCTGGTGTGGGGAAGAAATGTAAAAGATCCCAAATGATTTTTTTAGGAAAAATAGATGCAACTCTAACTTTGCACTTTGCTGTTCTTTTTTGTCTACTTGATATAGATGTCTAGCTAAATAATTATTGGTGTCATATTACTTTATTGGTGCTGAAAATATGCACAATTGATCACATCAAACGTTTGATCTGCATTGCTTATTGTTTCAAAAGCTACATCACCTGGTTTTTTTTTGCAAAAATTGATTTAGTTATAGATTTTTGTTTGTATTTGTTGTTGATTTAGTTATAGATTTTTGTTCATTATGCAGACATGTCACTTACGCTGAGTAGTGAATGATCTGTGTATCGTTCTTTGGACAAAATGAACATATTTAAAGATATCAGTTGAAAACTATGCTTTTAATGATTTTTTATTGACTTTTAATAACTTTTTACTCTAATTTGTTTTGTTACGGAATAAATTATGGTTTTAACGTTTTCCACAAAATTGTCTCCAAAATCTATTGGTATCATTCTGTCAAATTTTTTTGTTTTCATAGAATGAAAATAAACTTTTTAATTTGCCGTTTTTGTTCACTTTTGTCAATTTGTTACCGAGTGTCATTAAGAACTGGTTGCATTGTTTTTCTAGTGAAGTGCAAATTTTTTTAGTTTAGTTGATTTTTGTCTGTATTTTGTCTTCCTTTGAAGTTTTGGTTCAAAAGATAAACGTTGTTTTGAATGTCAATTATGTTCCTTGTTGTTAATTGATTTTGTTGTTGGTCTTGTCTCGTAATCTTTATAATTGCAGTTTTCGTCTCCCCCTAATATGGCATTACTTACTTTTCTAAGGGACTTGCGCTGGAAGAAATTCGTTGTTCATACACCAATTACTTTTGAACAGTGTTTCTCTTCTTCTATCTCTTCCTCAATGGGTAGACAATTATGCCAAAATGTTGATGAGTGGCGTCGGAACATTATTTGCAAACGCACATTACTCAGCCTCTTTATTTAACTATCGATTTATGTACGAAAACTGGATAAATGCCTCGTTGAAAAGTGCATTGAAAAAAAAGCTGGATAATCAACTGAAAAACTGGGGTTAATGCCTGGTTAATATCAGCATTGTGCAAGTCTCATTACAAATCTAGTATAATTCCTGATTCAGAATTAAGATTATGTCGGACGCTCATTTTACAGTTCATCAGACGCTCATTTTACCGTTCATTCAGACGCTCATTTTACAGTTCATTCAAACAGTTGACCTTTAAAAGCTCCTTTTTTGAATACACAAAATCGTTTCGTGCACATTAAATTGAACAAATTCTCACAGTTTCTTCTACATAAAACATTTCCTGTGAAGATAAAAGCAATGAATATAGTTAACAGCTGTCAACGTCCCAACCTGCTAACTCTTGATGAATGGAAATAGCTAAATAAAGATACTTCCTACAAACTTTATATTGATTTGTCTAATAAATTACATCGTAAAGAATTATTTATTGAACAAGTCTTAAAGGGACTCAAAACGAAAATTGATGCTCATCCCTGCCTTGGAGGAGAACAAGACAACAAGTCTGAGAAACAGTCAGCATCATCCCCCAATGGTTTCGGTTTGTTCCAGGTACAGGTCAGAGATTTCAAAAAAATGATTTCACGACTTTGCAGGAGAATTGTGTTTTGGGTAGTAGCATAATAGCAAAACTGTATGACGATGCAAGTATTCCACTGGACGTTGCAAATCATGCCTACCGGGGTTCCTCGACGCTTGGAAAACTAAAAGTTGTTGACAAGTATGAATAAAAAACTAAAAACCCTAATTTTGCAGGATGGGACTAATAGCGTTTCAAAATCTTCCAAAAATGGTAAAGATTTGTTTGCTGACTATCAAAAACTGGTTGATAAATGCATGGAAAAATTTACTCCCGATTCAATGGTGCTGTGTGAAATTCCTCCCTTTAGAGAGATACCTATAAACAGTGATAAAAATGAAAAATTGCAGTTTTCATTGATTTGCTAAATAGTACTTATGGGAATGTGGGAATGTTGATAATGCAATTGTAGTGCTTAAGCTAAATGATATTATTCGAAGTGTTCCAACCTACAATCCACGCATCACACATTTCAACCAACTGTACCATGACAATGTGCATCTAAATTATAAGTTGGGAATACCATTCCTGAAAAACATACTGCTAGGATACCTGTTAAAATCCTCAAATGGGGTTATTGACTTCAGTAAAGTAACATCTAACGCTTCTTATATAATGCAGAATAAGTTCTCTAATTATCAGCAACGCTAATTTTCACAGCCTCCAAACAACAGCCAATCATTTAATCGTTATCATCCATATTAATTGTTGTCAAACCTTGACATTTAGATGAAATAAACAGAAACATTTTGATAGTTTGTTTGATTCATTGGGCACGGGCGGTTTGACATCAATAACTGAGTATAATGTTGAAAGCTGTACTTCTGATAAATTTATGTTATTCATTTTTGACGAGGCAATTAGTGGTTTTAAACTTTCCCACGCCACTGAGCCTCACTTAAAACTCTAAATTGAAAAAACTTGATTTGTGTTTGATAAAAGTTGACCTGCTGAAAGTTTTCGGCTTCGTATGTTTTTCCTCATCTGGGCTCATTTTCCTTCTATATGTTCATTTACTTATGTTCATTCACTTATGTTAATTGAGTTCATTGTCTTTGGCACTTCATCCGCAGCAGAGTCTATTAAAGTTGGCAACCATATAATAAAAGAAGTTGAGAATGTGAAATACTTCGGAGTAATTTTGGACAAAAAATTGTTGTACCAACAACAAGTTGAACAAATACTCGGCAAGATGGCGCAAGGAATAAAAACACTTTATGTCCTGAGAAAAGTAGTACCATACCATTTGCGCAAAATCCTATTGAATTCTCGTGTAATTATTCATCTCCAGTACTCAGCTGTTTTGCTTTCGTCAATTTCAAAAAACCTTCTGACAACCTTAGAAAAGCAACTCAATTGTGCAGTTAAAGCTTGTTATTTTCAACGATTTAACTGTTCATCACTTAGTATCAAACTTGATAATTATATACTGCCAATTAAACAATTGCTTGAATACAGAACAGCACTGTATGTCAATCAACTCTTGACATTTAAGAAGCCTGCCTTCCGGAGAAAAACAAGACTTAGCTTGCCAACATATAAGTTTTACAGACATTCAAGAACGAAAACTATTTTTCTTGAAGAGAGGTCAAAAACATCATGGCTGGACAAAAGTATCATCCGAAGAGGCTTATCATTTAATAATTGTCTTGAAAAAAACTTAAAAGGGAATTAGTCAAACAGGCGGGTTAAAAAAGTTCTCAAAAACTACTTTTCCAACAATTTCAGAAGGACCCAATGGGAAACATTGGGTCAGCAATGTTTCTTGAAAAGCTTTTAAATTTAACTAAGCTTCATTTTTGAGTTTGTATTCTCACATGGGAGCTTAGAATTTGTTTCTTCTACCTAGAGAAGAAAATCTTTTATCTGTTACTTATAATTTATGTTATATCTTTACACTGCCATTTGTGTTATTTTTAGGCTCCTTGATACTCATTTAGAAATTCAGTGTTTTTTTATGTCATATTTTACGCTTGTCAGACTGACTCCAAGTCTTGTCCAGGAGTTAAAAAGTGGCTGATAACACTTGCGAAGTCTAAATCCAATTTAAAATCTAAAAGCGAAATCTAAAAATGTTTAAACTACACGGGAAATCCAAAAAATATTTCCAGAAAACGCTGAAAGTAGCCGGAAATTGTCAAAAAATGAATTTGGGAAACCCAGTGATAGAAGTATTTGGAACTAGTGGAGAGCAGCCTGGGCTCAGTAACCAACTGATAAAAAAGGTACTGCATATTTCGGCTCATTGCTATTATCGTTTTTTGACTGATCTGGCTCTGTCGTACGCGGATGAAATGGCGTACTTGATCTTGAGTCGCGAGTTCTGTTTATGTTCTATGTCCTTCTTGCGCGGCGAGTGCGCTTTACACAATTTCTAAATGAATCCGCTTAGCGAATCGCTTAAGGACTAATTGTTTACTTTACTCGATTTGTAAAGACAGTTAATGAAGAATAAGTTAAATTGAGCAACTGTACGCGAAGTGCAAAACTAAGAGAATGAAGATTAAGGCAACTGGTATTCCAGAAGTCATAACGAAATGTGAACACTAATTTTCCCGTTGTGGGAAAATGGGAGCAACAGACTAGCATATGAAATAATAATGACTTATGCACATGCCCCTCAGGAATAGGTACACTAAATAAATTAAGTACATCGTATGATAAGTTTACTGCACTAAATTAATTTATGATGTATGACATTTCTCCCGCTTCAAAGAAAATTAAAATTGCATAAAGTAAAACTTTAATAACAATATGAATAATAATAACACTTATTCACCGGTTAAATAGTATCAACAATATATTTACTGGTTATCATAGCTAGTCATATTTAATAATATATCAAGTTTTAATATATCAGAGTTTTCACATGTCTTCTTCATCAATGATCTGTTCATTTGAAGTGCTGTGATCGGCTGGCCGTATACGGGGGTCAATCGGAGACACCTGTCCTATGATAGGTGAGGGAAAGTCGTTATGAATCGGTTCAACTCGAGTAGCTGTATCCACAATTGTTTGTATAACTGAAGGTTGAATCGATTCGATGTCGCCTATTCGTCGCTTCCTACGGGGTGGAGCAAAGTTCGGAGGACACGAATTAGTAGAGTCACCTGATGAATCTTCTTTGTCATATCCATAATATTTAGGACTTTTCCTAGTCCGTTTGGTTGTTCGTGTAAGAGTATGGGCTAAAGTTGTTGTTGGAACTGAAGGAGATGATACGAGTTCTTCTTGCTGAGTATTTGTAGGCGGGGGTGCAATAAATACTTCTTCAGTTATAATTTGCTGTTCGGGAGCAGCCTCTGGAATTTCAGGTATTACTTGGGGAGCGAAATTGTCTGGAACTTTCGGCATACGTACTCGCATTGCGCGAGCAATGTTGGACTTATTCGAGGATACACCACTACCAGTTTCTCGTTTTCTGTGTTTCATTTTTCTGTCTCCTTTCTGGATGCGGGTACACTCTTTAATGTGGCTAAGTATCTTAGCCTCAGTTGTTTTCTCGTGTGTGCAGTGTCCTCTGCGGTTAATGTAGTCGGTCAATTTGGTTTTTCGTTCTTCACGAGTACCAAAATTTGCAATATCGCTATTGCGTACTGTCACTTCCATCTTACCCGGCTCGCGAATGACCGAAGTGTATTGGTCGGTCTTTTGTACTACCGATCCTGGGGCCAACACCTCATACAAGCCGTCCAGATTCTTCTTGGATCTCTTATGAAGGTGCTTCTTTCGGGCAATGTTTAATTGGACGGCGTGTTCTTTCAATGGGAGTGGACGATGTGCTTGCGTGGTGCGAAGGAAGCGTGATTCATTATCAGTTGCTAGCCGTTCGCGATTGGTAGCATCCTTTGTCGCCTTACACATATTACGTTCAATTTCGTCGTCACTCCGGCTGTTTCCCCAGTGTTCCTCCGGCAGCAATTCGTTAGGCGTTACAGTTTGTTCATCTAAATAATGATTCAAAATTTTTTCATAACTTAAGTCAGATGATTTGGGTTGAGTACTTATATTACTAAGTGGTTCATTGGCTTTACGCCCGAAGTGAGATTCGAATGGCGAAAGCTTAGTTGTTTTATGTTTACATATGCGAAGCTGGTATATAATTGATTTTAATGCTGCTTTAATGGTGAACGTATTTACTTCTTTATATGCGTCTTTAATACATGCCAAGCGTTGTTTAATAGTACCAATAAGTCGTTCAACTAAACCTATTGAACGATGATCATTTGCCGGAGCTGGTATTAGTGTGATAATGTTTTTTGTACAAAAATTTTTTACGTGGTTACCTATAAGACAACGGGCTTGATCTATTCTTAAGGAACGAGGAACTCCATGAATTTGTATATAATTATCTAAGAATTTTATGACATTCGAGGCATTTGCATTATCAACTAATTCCGCAGAAGGGTATTTTGAAAATCTATCAATGCATGTTAAAATGTATATTTCATGTTCTTTTTCGTTATTAATGGGCCCTGCAAAATCTATTTGTATTTCTTGGTTTGGAACTATACATGGTGTATGTGCTTTAAATTGTTTTGCGGGAATAACAGATATTAAGTTTTTACCGATAGCAGTGCAAGATTTGCACTCTATTGCTTTGACAAGCAAGTCGCGATTCATGTATGGCCACCAGCAGTGCTGAGCCATACATATCATCCCCCAGCTACCCGGGTGACTTGCATGTAGATCGTCAATGAGGGCCTCTTTGAGTGCATGCGGAATGGCCACCTTCTCGTCCATGCAAACACACCCGCCGGTCACATGAAGGTCCCGCCAATAGCTATGAAGATACGGGTTGAGGGCCTTCAGTCTTTCTTCATCCCCCCGAATTATGCAGTCTCGCACTTCTTTTAGAACTGCGTCCTTACTTGTGAGTGATGCAATTAGACCTTTGCTAAATACTTTTCCCACCACTCATTCAAACGACATTACTTGGGGGCTACCCGTTAGTGGGGTGCTTAAATTTGAATGCGAGGAGGATCTGCGTGGCGTACTCGTTGTTGCATTGTCAGTGAATGACACGCGAGGCGAAGCTTTGGTAGATCGAGAGGAGTGTTTTTCCCTTGAGAGATGAAGCTTGTTGACTCATTGTTGACGAGAGTTGAGTTTTTTCAATTAAGTTAATTGACAAAGAGGAAGACAACTGAGTTTCACGTTGAGTTTGGGCAAAAAGCACTTGATTGTTGTTTATTAATTGAGCACGTGAGTTATTTAAGGTATTTGAGTGTGGCTTACTAAAAAAGGTAGGAATTTGAGGCTGATTATTGATTGACAAGTGAGAATGACTTAAAGGAGTAAATTTGGAAGCATTTTGGTAAGCGAGTGACGCTTTACTTGTATTTACTAGCCTTTGAGACTCAATTTGTACAGGATTAGTTGTAAATGGTAGACTATGTGACGCAGATTTAGAGTTAATTGGGTAATTAGTAACTTGCGTTGCAAAAGAATCAACTAAGGAATGCATTTTAGTCTTTTGAGTAAATAGTAAAGGATTATGCCGGGCGGGTGTTAAATTGTTTAAGAAATTGTGTACTCGCGGTGCGAGATCGGAGGTGGTATTAATTAAATTAGAAGTGTTAACTTTTGGAGTAGGATATGTGTTAGCGAGTGCGAAATCATTTTGACTGGAATGTACTCGCTGATTATGTACACTAGTACAATTAATACCATTAGTGGAATGGAGAAATAAATTATGCATTTGATCCGCGAATGATTTAGTTTTATTAGTTAAATGTACGTGTGGGGCGTGTGTGCTATACGGATGATTGAATTTAAAGGAGGTTACATTAGAGTTGTATTTCCGTGCCGCGAGATTTGAACTATCATTTGTTAAGCGAACATGCTGGGCGGAATTTATGTCTAAATTGGAAGTTTGTTTTGAATAGAATTTTGGACTATTGTTTCGCGGGGCGAGATTTGAATTAACGTTTGTTAAGCGTACACGCTGGGCGGATTTTATGTCTGAATTAGAAGGTTGCTTTGAATAGTATTTTGAACTATTATTTCGCGAAGCGAGTAAATCAGAAATTACAGTTTGAGGAATTTGTGTTGCATAATTTATGGTTAAAACTTGTGCTGTATGGGTGGTGGAATTTTTATGTTCACCATCAATATCAATAGATAATTTATTAAGTGAATTAGCTGTGAGATTGTGTTTTTGTTGAAGTAATTGGGCATCAGAATGTATGCTCGATAACGTTGCAACTAAAAATTCCTCGTCATATTTGGAAACACTTTTTGCTGGTTGATATGGATTACGAGATATGTAATCAACTAGACCCATTTTCGCGCCAGGTAAATGCTCTATTGAGAATTGATAAGGCAAAAGACGGTCAACCCACCGTGATAACCTACTATTGTAACTTTTATTTGATCGATGTTCTTTTAAGATGGAAAGTAATGCGCGGTGATCAGTGATAACAGTGAATTCTTTGCCATACAAATAATTTTTAAAATATTCTCTGGACCAAACTACCCCAAGAAGTTCTAATTCGTTAATACTATAACGTTCTTCACTACTGTTTAAAAATTGGGATGCAAAAGATATCGGCTTCCAACCATCAACTGTTAGTTGTTCTAGTGCTGCTCCCAATCCGGAGCGTGAAGCATCACATTTGATTCGCGTTTCAAATTGGGGGTTTTAATGAATGTTTTCTGTATGATTTGCTATGCGAGTTTTAATAGCATTAAAATGTAGTGTATGAGTGTCAGTCCAAATGTATTTAGTGGATTTACGAAGTAGAGGTCTTAACGGGTGGCAAAGTTGAGCTAAATTGGGAATAAATTTACTAATATAATGGACTGAGCCGAGGAATGAGCGTAATTTTTTAAGTGTATTAGGAGTTTGTAATGGCATAATAGAGGATGTTTTGGATTCGAGTGGCGAGATCACAGATTGAGTTATATTATATCCTAACCATGAAATTTGTTGTTTTGCAAAGTGGCATTTCGGAAGATTAATACGAAAGTTATGTGCATCCAATTTTTTAAGACAATCTAATACATGTTGGAAGTGATCATCTTCTGAACCTTTGCTAACAATTAAAATGTCGTCTAAGAAACAGAATGTATTTTTAACTCCAATCAGAGTGTTATCCATTGCCTTCTGAAACTCGGCAGGCATGTCTGTAAGACCGTAGAATCCTGTCTTGAATCGATATGTGCCTGTCATGTCACCACTTATAATAATAAAATTTCAATGATTAGCAGTTTCAGGGTGTAAGTTTAGTTGATTGTAAGCGTATTTAAGATCAATAGTAGAGAAATATATTTGTTCCGCGGGTTCTGTTTTGTAATTTGTTATTATTTGTGATATCGAATCCATAAGTTTTTCATTATTTGGCATGTGATATTTGTTCTTGTGTATTGCTTTGTTAAGAGTTTTAGAATCTAGTGCTAATTTTATGGTTTGATCTCGTTTGACTGTGATTACAATAGGCGAAATAAAATATTGGTCAGAACAGTTATTCAGTTTTTCTATATGTCCCTCTACAAGAAGTTTTTTAATTTCAGTATTTACTCGTTCTTGCAAATTGATGGGTACTCTTCTACCCTTTTGATGTTTTGGCTGAAAATTTCGATGAAATTTAGATTTGACAATGTGTATTTTTGAGCGATCAATACGTGTAATAAGTTGAGGGAATTGTTGTGCGATACGTGTTTTAAATGGACATTGAGATGTGATAGTGTTGACCATACTACCTTCCTGTTTTGGGATTTGAGTTACTGAGATTCCAAGAGCGTCAAATAGATCTCTTCCCACTAGTGGTTTTAGTCCATCACGGACTACTACAAATTCAGCTTCTTCAAGTCGCCATCCATTGCTCGCAATTGGTGCCTGTATCATACCTATCACGTTTATGGGTTCGTTTGAAAATGTTTTGAGTTCCTGGGGAGGCGCTATCATCAACCAACGAGCAAGGGGAGAATTTTCCACAATTTCCGAAGCAAGAGACTCGGGCAAAATACTGCACACACTGCCGGAATCAATGAGAAGTCCAACATGGGTGTTACCAATTTGTAGGATAGTGTTCTTTGGTTCGATCTGTATTGCGTTACTTGCGATGCTAGCGACCATATTGTCATCTGAGCTGTCGTAATCCGATTCGCATTGCGGGTTATAATTCATATTTTGTATGGCATTTACCGTTTGATCAATTGTAGTTTCTTCAACGGAGTTAACATTACAGCGACTAGATTTGTTTGATGAGGATTTCGGTTTTCTGCACACTCGCGAAAAATGGTTTTGGAGGCCACAATTATTGCAAGTCTTGCCTCTCGCAATGCAATTGACTTTAAGATTAGCTGACCAAGTTAAGCCACAGTTCCTGCAGAGTTGGTTTGGTGATCGAGGAAAGCTGGATGTAGTCGGCCGTTGATTCGGTGGTCGAAGAGGTCGTTGAGGAATTATTGCATTAACTTGCGGAGCAGATTGCGAGTTTGTAATTTGTAGTTGGTTTGTTTGACCTAGTTCCATATTTATGGCCAAACGTAATGCTTGGGCTGGTTCTAAAGTTTCTCGCAACAATTCCCGTTGAATTTCTGGATCTAACATATTTGCAATAAATAAGTCTCTGATGAGGGTGTCTTCTTGACTTCCGAGCTCACAATTTTCAGAAAGTTCTTTCAATTTTCCGAAGAAATGTTCGATAGACTCTCCTCTTGTCTGTTTCGTGGTGAGAAGTACATATCTATCAAATGTGATGTTGCGCTGACGAATAAATGCTGTTTCCATGATTGTCCAAAGTTCTGTTGAGAGACTGTCCATCTTGAGATGTGGGTTTTGACTACAGACAATTCGACGTCCTTCAGTGCCCAAACTAAGGTATAGCCTTGACACAGTCTTTCGATCGGCCTGTGCCCATGGCTTGTCTCCGCACATTAATCCTATCTCCAGTTGTCTCTGGCACCGATTTTCCCAGTTCATTTTTGATTGAGCGTTCCTCGCCAATCTTTCCCGCTCCGATTGTGCCGATGATCCCGTTATCGTAACCTCATAGATCGGTTCAAGTGGTAGTTGCACTGTTTCAGGTTTTGGTTCCAACAAAGTGTCTATTGTGATATTTTCCTTCGCAATAAGAGCTAACTTGGCCTGCATCTGCCACTTTTCCCATTTCAGCGGCGGGTCTACACTAGGTTTATCCCAAAATGGCTCAATGCCAAGTGGGGTCCGCTTTTGAGCTGCTGACTGCGCCATGTCGTACGCGGATGAAATTGCGTACTTGATCTTGAGTTGCGAGTTGTGTTTATGTTCTATGTCCTACTTGCGCGGCGAGTGCGCTTTACACAATTTCTAAATGAATCCGCTTAGCGAATCGCTTAAGGACTAATTGTTTACTTTAATCGATTTGTAAAGACAGTTAAGGAAGAATAAGTTAAATTGAGCAACTGTACGCGAAGTGCAAAACTAAGAGAATGAAGATTAAGGCAACTGGTATTCCAGAAGTCATAACGAAATGTGAACGCTAATTTTCCCGTTGTGGGAAAATGGGAGCAACAGACTAGCATGTGAAATAATAATGACTTATGCACATGCCCCTCAGGAATAGGTACACTAAATAAATTAAGTACATCGTATGATAAGTTTACTGCACTAAATTAATTTATGATGTATGACAGGCTCTTTTCTGACTGATCTGATTACTTCTGTTCATCATTGGATGGACAAAACTTTCCACATTTCGAATAATGGGGCCCCTGGAAAATTGGACTCCAACCCTAGTCTTTTCTACTCTTTGTCCTCGAGTGGATATGCCAGACTTGTTTATATACCTGATAAACTCAAAAGAAACAGTCGGCTTATTTGGCCTACCGTGCTTAGTTCAACATCTGGTACTTTGGGGGGGGGGGGGGATGATCTGGTTATCTACACCCCTGGAAATTGTCTAAAAATTAATCCCGAGCACGTGGGCCCGTTACAATATTTTAAAAAGTCAAAATATTACGTTCATCATTGGCTACTTATATTTTTGAAAAGTTGGTTTTGACTTGGGAATCAACTTCCAAGCATTAACAAGTGAAGACATCCAGGGCTTTACATGATTCTACGTATTATAAGTAGCCAAGTATTTAAAAACGGAACAAAGTTTACTTTAAAACTTGCACAGCTTTACACCTGTTGTTGGGTCCAGGTGGTGGCAGAATAGGAAAAGATAGGATTTGACTCAAATCATAGAGACTTCATTTTGCCGATTTGAATATAGTCGAAAGATGACATATAAAAACATGTTTTTACCATGCTATAACAATTTTCCTAGAGTTCATTTCAGTAACTCCGCCACTGCCGATCCCCAGCCCTGAATGAGAAAAGAGGAGGGTTTAAACCACACAGAACATACTGGAAAATCTCAAAAAGTCAGTTTTTAACTTGACTTGAGGAGATTTCCGACAACCTATTTTATAAATTTCTTCAATTTCTTTAAATTTTAAGGACCTGAGAGCGAATGCAATGGTAAAACCTAGCTTGGCTCATGAACATAGTTATTAATTTACCCTAGTTCAGAGAAGATCATAATCTGAATCAGACTCTGATTCAGAGTCTGAATCAGAGTCTGAATCAGAGAAAAATCAGAATCTGAATCAGAGTCTGATTCAGAGTCTGTATCAGACTCTGAATCAGAGGAATTCAGAGCTAAATGTGACCTGAATCAGAGTCTGAATCTGTACTGATAATTTTTGAATTTTACTCTGATTCAATACTGAATTTGCTTTTGAGTTAGGTAGGGGCACGCTAACATGTCGAAACGTAATAGTGAAAATTGATTTAATTTCGATATTTTCAAAACCGGGGCTAAAACCATGATGCGCACCCAAATCTCTGAATTTCCATAAGGTCCATTCATGAATTTCCATCTGAAATTATTTGCATCCAAAGTTATGACATGGAACGAATATGAAAAGACCCAAACTTTTTTGAATTTGTTCCTTTTCTGATGACACGAAGTACAATTTTAAGGTACAATTTTTTTCAATTTAACTATAATTGTGTTTAAAAATGTCAAAAGGTTTTGGTTTTAATTTATAACTGGTTTTTTGAGTGCTTTTGAAAATTTTTCAACTCCTTTGCTTTTAAATGTATATTACTCGAAAAGTATTAATGAATATAAATATTTTAATTTAAAAAAAATTTTTTTGAATAATTACTTTTGTTGGTTCCGCGGGGTTGGCTCAAAAGGCCATTTACAATTTTTGGCAGAAAAAACCTTACTAACTTGTGTATGCAAGCTACTTTACTGCACGCTGCACACTCAACGACTGTTAAAAAATTGAAAAAAACGTTGATGTGCAACTGTGATATGTGGATACAAAAACATTTACTAAATCTTATGAACCTCTATTTTTTCATTATGACATACTGATGACTTTTACTAATTCATTGATCAATAATTTTACCTCAGACTATAAAGTCATTTGTTTTTTCTACTCACTTTCCCCACTTAATTGATCTCGATCAAAATCACTCTTCTCATAATTTTTGTTGAATTCAGTTCCTTAACAAAACCCTTAGTGTTGAACTAAGATAATCTATTAGTGGAAACGCGACAGCTCTCCAATTTAGACATTGAATTTGGAATCGTGTCAGAATTCCATATATCATTTTGAGAGATTCAAACTTAATTGAACATTCGATAGTGGATTCGTGCCGCGATTTCAAGTTAGAAATTTCAACAAACAATAGTGACAGGCATACCTTCGAGTTGAGGTATCATATGGCGCAGTCAGCAACTAAAGAATGCGCTCTACTTGGTTAGCGATACTGGCACAAGAGGGAAATTCAATCGACGTTCTACAAGAAGCACCCCCTGACAGAGTCTCCCTCCCACTGGATTTGATCTACGAGAGGGAGGTGGACAATAGCACTGCCCAAAGTGAGCGCGATTGCCGAATCCGAAACGAGCAATTGAAAAACGCATGGTTCATTAAATATCAGAAAATCGAGGCTGCTGTAATTCTATGTGGTAACAGGCCTTGGAAATTCTGCTAAAGCAAAGCGGTCTAACTTACATATCTCAGTCTAGGCACAGAAGGCAGATCTTTGCCTCACAAGAACCAACTGCTTAAATGGGTCAAATCTCCACAAAATATTTGCGGGATACCATTGATAATGCCTTCACCATACAAAAAAAATTTAACTTTCGACCGCTAAATCTTTCTCGCAAGGAAACAGTTGAAAGGAGAACCAGTGGAAAAAATCTATGGATGTCTGCGTGAACTATCTCTAAGGTGCGATCTTGGCAGCCATGAAAAAGTCGATCAATTGAGACGTTCTCATTGCTAATATGCAAGATGGATAAATTCAACGAGAACTTTTAACGGAAACACGAACATACAAAAAAGCACCAGAAATAGCAAAAAAGGTTGAAATGGGCATACAAAATCAACTCAAAATTATACAGTATCTAACCAACTCGCTAACCCATAAATCAACAGTATTTAAGAATCATTGAACAATCCAAGTACAGCTACAAATAATTTCAAGACTTCCATTTGTCCGAATTGAGAGTATAATTTGTCACCAAGCCGTCTTCAAAACTGCCAGGCACAATGGAAAGTTTGCAAAAATTGTGGAATCAATAATCGTTTTGCGAAAGTTTGTCGCAAACCAAAGAACCCAATAAAACAAAACCCAGAGTCAATAATGTAGATGATGTTTGATCAGACGCCGCTACAGTTGGAACATCTGCAACAGTGGACGAACAAGCGAACCAAATAGATTCTATGTTACGAAGGCAGAATATTTACGACGCGAACTACGACTCTGTGTAGCAGTTTTCCCAAACAATAAAAATTTGAGAGAAGTAGAACCAATTAATATGCAAGTGCAATTCGAAAACATTGAGACAAAAGCAATAGTGGATTTGGGTAGCGTTTGCACAATTATCCGCAGTAGTCTAGCATACGCGCTGGTTTCGAACAACAAAGAAAGTTACTGGCCAAAGCCAACAGAATTACAAGATCTAAAAACAATTTCAAACGATTTAATCAAGATAATTGACGGAATCAACACCACTGTGAATTGCAATGATTGATTGGCAAGGATGTCAAAGTCACCGTTGTTGAAGATTGACACCAACCTGTAGTCGGACGGGATCTATTTCCACAACATGACTGTTTTAGCCCAGTTAGAACAATTATTAAACGTCAATCAAAATCAATTTCTGATCAAACAACAAATAGCTGTCGGCTTTCCAGGTTTCATTTCATGAATTGGTAAATCTCACTAACACACTGTAGAAACCACACTTCATTAAAACTTCACTCCAACTCATCAGAAAGGAAGACGAGTACCAATTAATCTTCAACATTTAGTAAATGCAGAACTTAAAAAATTAATAGATGAAATAAACATCATAAAACTCCATAGTTGCTCTGACAAAAAGCTTATGACTCCAATTGTTATAACAGTTAAAAGAGATAAAACCGTCAAATTAGCATTAGGCTCTAAAATTTTAAACAAGTCAACTCATAAAGACAAATATCGTAAGCCTAATAATGACAATTTAATAGACACAATACAGCAAAATATCAACGCAAATGCTTGTAATAAAAAGCATATTTTTCAGCATTGGATTTAAAATACGCTTACAGTTAATTAAAATGAGGACCGGAAACATCACGCCACTGCTGTTTTAATATTGTTAGTGGCGAATATATATGCACGTATCGTTTCATTACTGGATTGTATGGTATTATTGACATGCCAGCTGTATTTCAAAATGTCATGGATTCTACTCTTGTTGGACTCAAAAACACACACTGTTTACTAAATGATAATATTATCGTCAGTCGAGGAGCAAAAGATGACGATTTAACATTAGTCTATCAATGTCTAAGAAAATTGATGAGGATAACCTAAGAATTAACCCAACAAAACGCCACTTCACCGAAACTGAAAAAAAGTGGTTAGGTTATATATTTAGTCAATCTGGTATCTCTCCACTAAAGTCGAAAACATCATCAGTTCTAAAATTTCCAACCCCAAAAATCCTAAAAAACTACGTTCTTTCTTAGGATCAGTACGTCAGTTAGAAAAATTCATACCTAATCTTTCACAATTATGTCATCCACTTGGACCACTTCTTAAAAAGAACACAAAACTCATTTGGAATAATGAACTAGAAACACATTTACAACACATTAAAAATCAAGTAGCGAAAGCCAATGAAAACACACATTATCCATAATTTGAAACCTTTATCAAATGTGATGCTTCTTGACCAGGCCTAGGCGCTGCATTAGAACAACGATCATCAACAGGTTGGCAAACAGTAGAATTTGCATCACGATTCCTGAACGCCAATGAGGAAAGGCACAGTGTCAATGAATTAAAATTACTAGGAGTGGTTTTGTCTGTCGACTATTTTAAATACCTTTTCGAGAAAAATTGTTACTGTCATTATTGACTATAGAGCAATACTATCTATCAAGAAACAATATATATATCTAACAAATCTTATAATAGTTGTCTCACACGTTGGGTAGATCGCTTATTGCATTTGGACTTTAATATTAAACACATACCAGGTGGTAAAATGGGACTGGTAGATTACATTTCTTGCCAACTAAATCAAAAAGCAGTTACCCGCATTCGTGACGCGATTGCATTACATTATATAAGTTCTGCACCAACAAGCTGTCAATCACAGCTCATATCATTAACGCGGTACATACTGCACATTCTGCTCGTGCCACAAACACTCACTATATAAACCACTCCTAATTGTTTTTGGCCTTAAACTCCCGTAAAAATCAGGTGCTACTTTTTTGCTCTACAAAGGTAGCACAATTCCAACCTCTTAAATCTAACAAAATGAGCGACACTAATATTTCACCACAAACTTCATCAGGAAACACCGGACGAGTGACGTTCCAGTCAATACCAAACTCTGAAATTAATACAACACAATCCTCAAACGATGGGCCGTCAACCCTCAATCCTAAAAACTTTTACCCAATTATTCGAGTTTTTAGCAGTTTTGACCAGCAAAGATGCAGTTTTGAAGGCAGTGAGAGACTGCATTCTCCAAAACGACAAACAAAGGTGCAGAGATGTAAAACCCTACATGCACTCGTACCGGCGTGACCTTCACTTCAGATCAGGCTGTGTGTACATAGACGAGAGAGTGGCGATCCTTAATTTCATCCAGGAAGCAGCACTTGAGTCACTCTACCTCACACCCTGGGAGCTGGGGAGTGATCACCCTGAGCCAGAATGCTCTTTGAACATTTATGCTTAGGGACATCTTTAAGCAGCCAACTGTAAACCCTGTACAGAAAATGGCAAGAATCTTTAACTAATAATTCCAGCAACTAAGTTGAAAGCACATAAAAATTGTTCCAAACCCATTGAAGAATCTCAAGTTTACTTTGGTGGACCAATTAAAAAATAAAAAATACCACGTAATATCCGACTAGATCAAGCAAGATGTTTAAAAGGAAATAAAGTTAAAAATTTCTGCAAACAAAACAATATTAACATAATAACAGCACCTGCCAATGATCATAGAGCCATAGGATTAGTTGAACGTTCGATTCAAACTATTAAACGACGCTTAGGCTGAATGAAACTACTAAGTAAAAACAATAAATATACATTTAAAGAACCAATAAAGTATCAATTACGTATATGTAAACAAAAGAAAACAAAAGTGCCACCTTTCTAAAGCGCACTTTGGTAGAACGCCAAACGCACCATTTAGTAATATAAGCACAGTTCCAAAATCATCAAATCTAACATATGAACTGATTTTGAACCAATTTTTAGACCATGATACCGTCCCCGTTGAGAACTACTTGGATCAAAATGGATGGGTGTCAGGAATGCCGAAGCGACATTCTAATAGAAGAGGCTATGAACACAGCACAATCTCGATGCCGTCCACATCCACGGGAAAACGAAATCGACAAGCCCCAGGTTACTACGGTTTTGAGAGAACTGTTTTGTCGGTGAGTGAATTGGAACCTGTTCCAGCATCGAAGAAACAGGAAACAACAAACCCAGTAATTGAGACAGTCATATATGAGTTTGCGACACAGCCACCAGTGGATGAAACAGGCTTCGAACTGCCAGTGGTCAGTCCATCCAACCCGCGAGTACGCCCTCTTTCAAGTTTTCGTCCAGACTACGACTATGCTAACTATGAGAGAGAAGTCAGCATGAGCGTATTTGATGCCGAAAATCAGATATGAAGCAAAACCCGTTATGGGCAAAAGAATTTAGATTTATTTCATTTTTTAATTTTCAGCGGTGCAATCTTAGTTCATTTGTTCATATTAAATTTTTCCTTCAATTTTGGCACTTTTGCAGTTCAATTTGTGTTTTATTGTCTAGTTCATTTGTTCATGTGTTAAGTTTACTTGCTTATTTAGTATTTGCTAAATTCAGTAAAAGTTGCTAAAGCCAAAGATATGTGATACATGGATACAAAAAAAGTGCACTAATCTACTAAATCTTATCACCTCCATATTTTCAGTATGATATACTGATAACTTTTACTCATTCACTGATCAATAATTTCACCTCCGACTATAAAGTCATTTGTTTATTTTGTTTATATCTCCACTTCATCAATCTCGATCAAAATCACTCTTCTCGTAATCTTTGTTGATTTCAGTTGCTTATCAAAACCTTTACTTTTGAACTAAGATTATCTATTAGTGGAAACGCGACAGCTTTCCAACTTAGAGATTGAATTGGAAATTGTGTCAGAATTCCATATATAATTCTAAGAGCTTCAAACTTCATTGAACATTCGATAGTGGATTCGTACCGCGAATCTAAGTGAGAAATTTCAATAAGCAGTAGCGAGACTTTTGCATACCTACGAATTGAGGTATCACAACGCCAATGACTTCACTATCAATATTATCTGAGTTTCTGTTACTCGTTAGTTAGAGCTGAGCTGTCGGTTGTTCCACTCGTGTTTCTGGCATTGTACTATCAGTTCTTGATTAGTGAGGATCACTTTTGGTCGAGTTTTCAAAAACTATATTAAAATTTATTTCATATCGCAATCAATTTTAGGTATTTCATAAAAACACCGTTACTTTGATGATGCTGTTTATTAGGGTGGTACGAAGCAAACGTTTGTGATGAAATGCAACTGTCGACAACTTTTTATGATAATTAATTCTGATGACAAAATTTTTGATGAATAATCAATGAAGCTTAGAAGCCTAAAGCGCGTTTTGTTTGAAATATCTCTGTTCACTTTTTTCTCATTTTCTCTAAAAATTAAAAGATTTGTAATTTTCAAATTCATTGCAAAGTTTGTTTTTATGCGTTGTATTTGTTGTTGTATCGCCGTTAATATTTTGTTATAACAATTTTGCCGTTTTTATCTTCAATTTTGTAAGGTAATGGTGTTTATCAGTCAATTTTTGACAACTTTTAGAAAATATTATTTAATAGGCTGTGCTTCTGCCCACCGCAGTTAAAGATATGCTTAGCAATCCATTTTTAACTGTAAACAATTCAAATCTGTCATCATTGCTCTTCGAAACATTCTTTCTGAAATTTCTCAGAATCTAATTAAGTCAGCTTTGATCTCTTTTATTGAAGTTTTTTTAGTTTGTAGTTTTCTGGATTTTTGAATGAAATTAAATTTGAGATTACTTGAGATTACAAGAGCAATTCGTTTTCTTTTCCATCTCAGATCACCAAACACAATGACAGCAATGCCACATATTGTTTTATTTGTCAAAGTAGCGATTATCTGGCAAGGTTAGGCAAGTTTTTGAAAGCGTCAAACTGTAGTTGGTGCAAAACTGTCATTACTATGGAAGCAACACGAAAGCGGTCAAATTTCTATAATTGGCGAACAAAAACTTTTAATTCCAAATGTACTTAAAAGCCTAAAAGTAGTTCTGTGTGGCAAAATTTCAGAATTTGTATTCTGCTTCTTGTACATACAGAAGCGGCGCCAGTTCAAGACTAAACAATATTGCATCAGAGCAGTCCAACATAGAAAACAGTCGGAAAACCGTCAAAAGTCTGAAATTTTTTAAAGTAAATCAGGTATCACAGCTGGACTATATTGCCACAATATTCGATTGAATGAAACCAAGCAGTTTAATTGTAGTGGTCTTCTTCCCATTAGCCATGATGAAATTGAGGCGTTCTTCAATTTTTGTTCCATTTCAAACTTTTAAATAATTTTTTTACAGAAACTATGCTGATTTTTAATAGATTCAAATCGCAAAAGAAAAAGGAGCATGAGTGCTGACTACGTAATAAATAATAGTTAGAAGAAAATGCACATAAAACATTAATTGTTCCAGGGCATATTTTATTCTCCAGCCATTTTCCAGCAGACCTTTTATTGTCCAGCCCAATTCCAGACGTTACATAGTCCAACCAAAATTTAGGACGCAATTTATTGTCTATCCAAAGTCGAGGACAGTTGTTTTAGTTCCAGCCAAAGTTGAGGACATCGCGCAAAATCCAGACAAACTTTTTTCATACTACTAAACTGTCGATGAAAGTCTTTTCATGCATTAAAGTGGTCGGTGAAGGTCTTTTAAAATTTCAGGTCCAGACTAAAGAAGCTCATGAATAAAAGTCTGTGTCAAGCAGTTTTATCTTCAATCTTCAGCCAATTTTTTTCCTTCTACCGTCATGGTTTATCGTTTTTTAAGCCGATGTTATTTTAGTTTTGATCTTCTGTTTTGTTTTGTTGTTCATCTTACAATTTGAACCATGCTTTTCTTATCTCTTGATTGTTAGCGACTGTATCAAATTCACTACTTGCATAATTATGCAAATTTTAGTGTGAACAGTTTGAAGCTGTTGTTATTGTTCTTCGTGACTTGTCGTCTGAAAGTTCTCCTAATCAAATCAATTCATTCACAATCAAAATCTTTTTTCATTCTTGATTGAAAGTGAGCACTCTGTGTTTCATTTTCTATAACAAAGCAGACTTGAACTGTTGGCTAGTCCGTATAACGTATTTGTCTAAAATATTACAAAAATGTGTTTACTGGTTTGCTGTTGAAAACGTTCTAGATTTTGAAATGCAATTAAATTTGAGATCATCATTTACTAAATTGTAGCTTCTTCTTTTTCTCAGAAACAAGCGATCCAGAAAGACAAAAATCTGAGTTAATATCTTCATTTCGGAAAACCCCTGTTAGCCGAAAATTTTAGTAACGCAGTTTGAAATAGTTAAGATTGGTTCCTAAAACCCCAGCAAAACGCCCATTTTTCAATAGTTAAACTAGCATTCCAGAACAAGATTAAATTGCTATTTCAGAGATTGTAAAGTTGAGAAAAATGAAAAAAAAAATCAATTAAGAAACTCAAATTTACAGGATGTTTGAAGTATTTTAAGAAACTTTTTTTACAGGAGCGTGAACTAAATTTTAACTGGAAAAAATGAATGAACGCTTTCATAACTATTTGCAGAAGAACCACTGAAAGTAATCAGCGATTAATAACAGCAGTTAGTCAGATTTGCAATTCAATTTTAACAGTAGAAAAACAAAAATATTTTTTCCCTATATATGATTGCTCACCTGAAATATGTTTCTTGATAGCTTCATTTGATTATATCTATCTGATGATTTCCAAAAAACTAATTTGCCCAACATTTTTACAAGAGGTGTCAGGTTCACAGGTCTGCTAACCTTTTTTTGATTCTCGAATTAAATATATTACTTTAAAAGTAACTTATGGTTTGGAAAGTGAGGTTTCGATGTGTTTGGAAAAATTGATTATTGTGTTTCCTTTTTATAGAATTGTGACACCAAAATTAAAGCTTGCAGAATGTGGTGGCGGTCAAGTAAGCCGATAGGCAAGCAAGCCGAATTTTGAAAATGAGGTCAAGTAAGCCGAAAAGTTTTCGGATACCCGTATTTTAAGTTGCCCCTGGCGGGCCGGTGGGCGCGCTTCGCGCGCGTCGCGGCTTCGCCGATAACCGGCCCGCTATTTCCGGATTACACCCACAGCGGATGAGAGGCATGGCCATGGACAGCGGTCCGCTGAGGCCGGTACCCACTAGATGTCTCAAAAATTGACGTATTTTTGTTTCTTTGTTGCATTGGAATACATTATGCACTATAATACTACGCGCAGTATTGATTGTAACGGCTGACAATGTATTATTTCTGATAGATTAGATAACTATTACATACGTTTCGGCTTGCTTTTCTGTCGGCATGCTTGCCTATCGGCTTACTTTGCATTCTCCGCAGAATGTGTCTTAGTCTGAATTTCAATTGGTAGAAGTTTTGACTTCTGAGAATTGCATTTCGATGCTTGTTGATATCACATAACGCTTGGTCATATTTTTTATTTTGTGATATTTGACTATTGCTTGTTAAAGCTGAAGGGTATTAGTTCAAAAATTTAATGTTTGTTTTCGTGCGTAATAATTCGTCGCAGTTTAATTTTCTCCTAACTTTTCCTGTTGCAGTTCTTCATGTTTATTTCTGAAATTTTTGTGTTTGCAATTTGCAGCAACTCTGAAAAAATTTTCCTGAATTAAAATCAGGAGAAAATTAATAGACTAATTTTGATTCTAAAACAAACAAGGAGGCTCATTGATGTGCGTACGCACATCATGTTCCGACCCCGCTCATCCACATTCATTACTTAATTGGCTTCCAAATGATGAAGAGATAGAAAACTTTCAAAAACATACATATCGTTCAATTAACAAGCAATGGAATAAACTAATGCCACGATTGAGGGCCGATAAAATTTGTCGATAATAGGACTACTAGAAAGTCAATAAAAAAAATCAAACAACATACATTATTTATGACAAAAACTCGATGTCGATAATAAAAAATATCATAACAAAATCAAAATTGCATCAGTTCAAACCTGAACATAACAATATAACCTATACTTTATTAAAAAAGATGCGGGACTTGTTCTCAATGCGACTTGTTAACAGGTCTACAAAAAAAGTGCGAAGTTCAAAAAACGTTTCTATCTTTGAAAACAATTAATTTCACAGTTAATAATTTTTAGATATCAACTGAATTTATATCCCAATAAGGAGCGATTGAGATATGTCATTATCCAGTTTTCAATTGCGCAAACTTTCAAAGCCAATGGGACTTACGATTATTCTTAAAAATTAAAAAAAATAATTAAAAATCCTTTAAAATGAACAAATAAAAATTCTCAAACTTTTTATGAAATCTCGTAGTATCAGTAGCAACAAAGCCAGGAAACAAATGTTTGAAGCTAAAACCGTCATAAAGATAAAATTAAAGCTCGCTGGAAAAGGGTTTTGACCAGTGTTTACAGAGAATGAGCCACAAATTGACCAAAAACTATTTAAAAAAAGACTAAGCTCAAAAACTCAAATACGTTTTTGAAATAAAATACTTTCAAAAGTCATGGCAAACTATAGATTTCAATACGAAGCGATGGATTAATTCAGAACGAATGAGGAAGCCAATTGCGCCTGTTAATAATGAGACTAAGTCACGACCCCACAAATTAACAACAATTAAATAAGGAAGCCGAAATTTCAAACTCTTTACATCACACTGTTCAAGGCACTATAGTTATGATATATTACCTGCAAGAACTCTAAATCATAACTTTTTCCTCATTTCCAAATCGACGAGTCTTCCTTATAAAAGGAATACGTTGACATGAAATCCCAAAAAGAAACCCAAAATATGAACAGTACAGAAATCTCGAAAACCTTTTATGAAACTGAATGGTTTAAGCAATCAGTCGCAACTTATAAACAAGCGCGAAAAAATTACTTGATTTAACAAAAATAACTAAGACGTCTAAGTAATGAGATTTAGGTACTTGGTTACGAAAATGAAAGCAAAAAGGAGATAGTTTTTTAGGTAAATTTAAGTCTTTTTCTTTAAATTTAAATTGAAAGTCGTTAAAACAATCAGCTATAATTTGAAATATACAACTAATTTGAGTTATACGTCCTGGGGAAGCGATTGATGCCCCTCGTTAAGAGGTATATGTACTGCAGCAATAAAAAAAAGACAAACATAGGCAAAAACAAAAAAAAAATTTGCGAGATAAATGTGTCTCGGACAATAAGCATGAAACTATTCAACAAAAACAATTAACATACCTGGAAACAATTTTTTCAAACGCTGTGCTTTTTCCTTACTATGCTTTACTTCAACTGGCCTTGTCAATAATGTTATAACTCGACAAGGAAACAAAATGAACTCATAAAAAATGCAATTATGCTCAAAAAAAAAATTAAAACGCGCTGTATCAAAACAAAGAAACGATTAGTTATACATAAAACCGTTACCGACATTAATCTATAACCCACAGCAAGTCGCTTTCAAATTGCGTGCAAACTTCAAAAAATCACCGATTTTTTCTGAAAACAATTATATTCAAAGTGGTAGCAGACATAAAATAACAACAGAAAAAAATTGTATGGGTTCATTAAGACCTCATACAAAGCTGACTGGATCTTTTAATGGAGACACTTAGTCATTGGGCAGCAAAAATTATCATAAATGAAAGCAAAACTCAAGAAGTCCATAAAATTTTCACAAAAACAATTGGTCAGAGCCATAAAAACCATGAGCCTAACTCTGAAACCATCATATAATCTCGTTGGTACTCGTTTATTGTAAAAAGTGTCTGTCATTATTTGAGCTATGATTTGAAATTCTTGTCAGTAATTTACATAAAAAACAATTACATAGCGAAAATATTTTAATAAAAGTTTGGGCACCATTAAAATCTAAATTTTTATTTATCGTAAGGATCCATGGTGAGATCAAGATCAGCCCAGATATTGCTGGGCGTCTAACGAAACACTCAATTTTCCAATTGGTTGCGAAATAGATCATTTTTTACACAATATTTTTCAGTGTGTTAAAAATAAATAGTGCATTTTGTACAATTATCGATTTTAAATTCGAAAAAATTGTCAAAATTATAATTCCTGAAGACTCCTAAAGCCAGCGGGAATACAACTAGCTCTGTTTTGAGCTTGAAAAGAATATTACCGCAGTTTTAAGGTGCCTACTTCCAACAAATTTAAAGCAAGTGTTTTGAAAAAACCATTTTTTTAAATGAAAAAAGTCGGAATTTTGAAAAATTTAGCATAAATTCTAGCCAAGCAACTCTGATCGAACAATTCAGCATTTCAGCAACCCCCCCTATCTTATGAAAAAAAATAAATAACATTTCAGTTAACATTACTGTTTCTGGCAAAGTTGACGAAAAATTGGACAAAAATACCGAAAATGTGAATGAAAATAGCTGAATTACATCTAATATTCACAAAACTTCAAACTTCTTTAACTCCCTATAAAAAACGAAAATCGGAAAAATCTTTTTAATTCCCTATTCTACGCTGGAGGGCTTTCTAATGATACCACTCACAACTCTCTACGATGATTATATCGATCGGCCAAAAATGTCTGAACAAAAAAACCCATTTGAGTAAATATTTCCTCCCCCGCTAAAGTGGGTCTGAACAATGAAATATCTTAGATGACCTGAATTTAACTTCATTCCATGTGAGTAGAGTAAAATAGCTGTGATTGAATAATAATTTATTCCAAATAAGCGGAAAATGCGGTGAAAATAACTAGTGAGCGCCGAACGTGAAAATTTTTCAATACACTTAAGCTTTGGGATATCGAAATTCCGTTTTGTTCTGACCAAATTGCCCAAACACGTTTGAACATCGTTTTCTCAACTTTTTTATAATTGGGAAACAATAGTTTGATATTTGAAATATATAGGAGCTGATAAAGGATACATTTTGAACGGTAGAGGAGTTTTCGATCCCCGGATATTTAAAACGTTGGACTCTGAGAGACAAGAAATTAGGTCCATAACGAGTCTGCGCGTAAAAAAGTATCCATTAAAACAGCATAAAAAGGGAATGTACGATGCGCCAGCGGGCGCCCAGTTGGGAAACTATGCTCAATTTTCGTCTATCTCATTAGGTGCACCTTGAACCAAACGCCCCCAGCTGAATGAGTCGAATTTAACTTGCATAGCCGCATTTTTGTAAATACATTATTACAATAGGTTTTGTTAAATTGCTACAGAATCTACAGGGCAGCATCATACAAGATTTAGAAGGCTTTCTGCTTGTCTTTTCGTGAGCATATAATTGATGCCGTCCAACCGTGTTGCCTTACTCAAGATAAATTCAATTATTAGTATTTTTATTATACAATATGATATTATTCAAAATTTAGCTATCAAATTTCTTCGAAAATATAAAGAGTATACATGAAAAAGGGGTCTAAGAGGTGGAAGCGATTAGATGATATGGCTAGAGTTGGGAGGAGGAGGAAGAAGAGATGAGGTAAAAAGGATTTGAATAGGTGAAATGCAATCTGGAGAGCCGAAAGCAATTGTGCCTCATTCGTTGCTGATTTTGTAAAAGTTAACCGTGTTGACAACTTGCCGCTTCCAAAGTGTAATATTAACTTATTGTTTGAATCTCTTGCTCAAGATCAAGTTATATAATAGAAATCGAGTTTGTGCATGATAAAATTTGCGTGTTTTAGTACCCAATTCTGTACATTTGGGTTCACTCTGCGAGCAAGACATCGAAGACCTCATTTGAGAAGGGATTTTGAAGAGGTGTTTGTGAATGCCACCCGAAGAATTTATGCGTCCATTAACTGGTTTTCCTTTGACTCACATGAATTCGGTTAGTTGCCTCCTAGCATTCGTTCAGTACGACTCTTCTTAAAATTAAATTGATTTAAACTCCAGATTATTTTTGTACTGAAAACAAATTTATAATTCAAGTTGCTAATTTCATTTAGCATGTACAACAAACCTTGTTGGCAGCAGTAAAGTTGAACATATTATTTTTCATGCAGCAATATTTACTCAAAACTGACCAGTGTAAATTGTGACATGAACAGAGTATTGGCCATCCTAAGAAACAGAATGTCTCTAGAATGATTCAGCGCTGATTTGCTCTGCCACCAACCTCCGGGCAACCAGTATTTTAATTAAAAAAAAATATCTGTTAGCTGAGAAAGATGGTCGCAATATTTGTCAGTTTTAAACGGTTTGAATGAACTCGTTACTTCCTAAAATGCCGTCCAGAAAGGTATAAATCTACGGTGGGATATTTAAACATCTCAACAAGCAAGGTTAATTTTGCATATTTCCCGAGAGCTATGAGAATTCTGAAAAATGTAGATTCGTCACATTAAATGAACATGAGAATCATTTGCTCCCTTTCAAGATTTCAGAGCTTGAACGAGTCAGGCAACAGGGAAGAACTTTTCGCAAACAATTTAATTGATTTGTATCAGCTTGTTAAAAAATTGGATCTTTTCAACAATTGCCCCCCCTTTTGCAAAAGGGGGGCTATTCTTGAATAGAATTCAAGCGAGCTATTTAGTAACCAATCAGAGACGACTATTAACTTTCCACGCATGCACATACTATTAAATTGAATAGAATAAAATACACCGTGGTATAGCAATTAGCCGAACCGGAATACAAAGCGAAAAGAATTTCCGACTGGCGGGTCGGTGGGCGGGCTTCGCCGCGATAACCGACCCGCGATTTCCGGATTACATCCCACAGCGCATGAGAGGCATGGCCATGAACAGCGGTCCGCAATTGCGCTTAAACTAATATTCGACTATCTAAAGTGTAGGCCAAATAATATTGTGGTAAAGTATAGCGCAAAAGGGGAGGCGATTCTCTACTAGGTACCAAAGGGGGGGGCAATTGTTGAAAAGATCCAAAAAATTTGTGAACAAAATGTTCGACAGGAACATAATATATATAATGACCCTACTTCTTTTCACTCCGATTCATTCAACCCCGCATATTTTAACACCCTATCATTAAGCCACTATATCATTTAAACCCTATGTCATTCCATCCCTCTATCATATCATCCCGCCAATTAGTGGTCGACATTAAAGGCATGTTTTGTCTAATAAAAAAAGGTAAATTTCCGAAAAGGTGATTAATGCGAGTAGCGTGAACAATAAAAATTAAATGACAATGAAGAAAAGCTATCCACGCTATTAGAAACAGAAGCAATGAGACCAACAGGTTAATAGTAACTAGTTAGAAAACTTTATCATTACAACGCAGAGGTATACCCAAATAGTCACGGGCAGATATGCCCGATGCGTATATCTCGTGTTCGTTTTTATTATGTTAATACAGTGAATATGGAACAATATTGCGCAAAATAGCTACTTTAGCAGAAACCGGTAAAATGGAAGGGAAATTAGCAACTGTGTTCCCTAATCAAATCCCAACATTTTGTAGATATTTGAATATTCAAAAAAATGAACTAGAGTAGCGGTAACTTCGCAAGCCTATTATCCTATATAACAGAGAGCGTTATACCAGGTCCTTCTATTACTCCTAAGATTCAGATTGGAGGCAGCATTATTTTAAAATAGTAATGATAAAGTTGGATTCAGAGTTCTCTAGCCTCAACTATGAGCTAATTGTATAGAAAAAGAAAAACAATTATAAAATAGGTGGTACTCTGATTGAGAAGTATACCAAATTCAGTGCAACTAAATTATACTAAGAGGTCAATCTGCGACCCTAAAGACTACTAAAATTGATGATGAAGCAAAGTTTGTCGTAGTTCACCCACAACCCAACCAGACGAGTACCAACCACTTGGAAAAAAGAACGCAAGGTCTATTGCCCATCAGGTACTTCAGAGTTACTGCAGACCGTTTTAAGTGTCTACTTGGTTCGCACATCCATACTACATGGGTTAGTTTTACTTGCCAAATCTTCCACGAGCAGGCAACCCTACCCTCAGAGTGACTTCACTTATTCGGTCTCTAAAGGAGCGCGGCGATTGATACTCTTAGAAACTCTCATCTTGAAGGTGCCTGCAGTCACGCTCTTGATGTGCAAGTCCCGGTAGATCTTAACTTAAAGTAATAGTCATTGATTTCTGTAAAACCACCTATGTTTCTAAGTAGCTATGTTATGTTTTCAATTAAAGCCGAACTCTAACTTAAGAAATTACTAAAATTATAAATTAAAGATCGCAAAGTTACCACAGACAATATTCCTAACTAAATCCAAGCTAGAATCAAACTAAGTTTATTCTACAACAAGTCCCTTTACCATTTTCTATTTTTCGATCTCTGAGTCAACACCGACACTATCGAATAATTCTAAGAATTTAGAAAAATCGAACTAAGGAAAGACTATTACCACTGAGAATAAGGAAGATGGTATAACAAGCAAGTGAATTTAAATCAGGAAGTTGGGTGAAGAAAAAGGCTCAAAAATTAGCCTTATTTATACTAGTTTATCTTTTCATAACTTGAGATGATTGAGTCCGGCTTAATTTAGCCTAATCGTTTGAGAAAATGCCCTTTACAGGCCCTAAATGTGGCCTGATTTTCTGGGGTTTTGTATATCCCTACGTATTATGTAAGGTCCGAGAAATGCGTTCCAGGTCTTTTGTTCATGCCTACATCTTCGAATATTAATTTTTGTATACCTTCAAGGTGTTTCGTTTACTAAGATTATCAGGTCCGAATAAAATCCTTTTTTTTCAACTTTGGTACCAACTTAGTTTGAGAGAATGAAATCATAACTCTAATCTTGATCTGCACAAATAACTATATTTCTCTTTGGTCTAATTCCGATTTCGGTTTATACGGTTCACTGAGAATTTTTAAAGTTTAGTTCAAATTTCTTTAACTTTAGTTTTCCTGTATTTCTTAAATTTCAATTTCTACACCCAACTTATTAATATTAGTAGTACTTTATTACTACTTTGTTACTACTTATAGTACTTTATTACTATTTATATCTACTTATTAGTACTATTTATTACTACTTATTAAAATCAGCTAGTCCCACATTGATATACAGAGCTTTTGATGTGCAAGGGATTTTTTGGAAAAAAATCAGTTTTTGTGGTTGCATGTATTTAAAGCACTTTAAAGCTTTGAAAGTTTCAATTAAATCTTTATTAAAAATTTTATTGCAAGCTCAAAATGCGCGCAAATGATAGATACCTAAATTGAGCGGAAACGTGCTACAAGACTTGTAACCTACTTTTCGTTCCGAATGTTATTTTATTTCACAAAATCGGCGGAACCCCTTTTGCGAAAAGTAAGATACAACGGATGTCTCCTAAATTCGTTCATTGTATTTATCTAATTTTCGAGCCAATTTTACTAAGGCGGAATTTTTGGTGTTTACCTCTGCGTCGTAATGATGATTCTATTAATAGTCAAAATATATTGAGTGAATTCAATCCGAAGTTTAAACAATTTAAATCAAAACAGATTAAATATTAATACTATTCAACAATTTTAAGAAGAAAAAAATGTTCGAGCGAACTTGATGATACGTATGCATTCAACTGAGTATACCAATTTGTCTGGGTACCGCCCATATTTCGTCTTTTATCTCATAGTTTGCCTAAAACGACCTCATATCTTCACAAATTCATAGGATTCATTTACAAAAAAAAACAATAGCAGTTCAAATTGATTTTTAAATCGATGATATGGAACACATTATGCTTGAGTACACACAAAACTCTTTGAGTTTAAGTTTTTATATGTACTGGAAATGACCATTGTGGTGAGTTTCAGATAAAATTTTTGAAAAATGTCATTTTCAGATACCAGTTTGATCTGATATGAGTTTTTGTTTCTAGTAGATGAACGCTTATTTCGACGCTTAACGAAACTAAATAACGCTCGTGGTGATTTTCATAGCATTGTTTTGGCAAAAAACGGCTGTCGGCAAAAAAACTGTAATGGCTGCTCTCCTATCAAAGTCTTGGAAAACTTTACACAGCCCAATTCGTTTCAGCGGTTTCAAATCTGTCCGCATATTGTGTTTTTTGCAGTTAACTTTTGTGAACTTTATTATCCGCTATACTCTAGAATGCCGTTGCATTACTTGATATTCAATAATGTCAAATAACTGCTTGTTCAGCTTTGCTGAATAACATATAACTTTGGTCAACTAAGCAAACGTCCAAAATTTCAAATAACCAGTGAGTCTCAAATTAGATGTTTTTCAATGATATCTCCTCAACCACAAATACTAGTGAAATAAAATTTCGCAGGGTTATGAGCGTTAGGTAGGTCTACTATCTGACTTAAAAATAAACAACGCTGGGTAAACTGCGTTGGCGGGGCTACCTTTTATATTTTATACCCAATCTTAATACATGGTCGAAAAACAAAGTCTTGTATATCTTTGCAACCAAGTTCTCAGATCTACCGATCAAGAAACTGGAATCAACCTAGGCAACTGGTAAAAGAAAGAAACAAGAACGAACAGTTTATCTGTTTTGTAACTCTACTTATAAGAACTTCGTTCCGCAATGTGAAAATTTGAGAATTCCAAAGTCAATTCTATTTTCAATAAGTCAAAGTAAAGTTAGGTTAAAACTGTACAATCACTAATATGATCTACGGAAACAAGACACGATAACAAGTAATTTACCGCTCAAGAAAGTGGGCTTCAATACGCACTGTATGTTAGTTTAATATAACCAAAATTGCAAATTTCAACTGATTTTTGTTAGTTTTTCAAGCTCCTTTTATGCTGCCAGTCACGTGGATTTACATGTCAAATTCAACTGTTGAGTGGTTGTAGATAATAATTGTTGACAGAATGTGAACACTTTTCCATAACGTCACTTTTTCAGTGTAAATTTGATGTCATGGGAAATTTGTTAACCATGTAGAAGTTTTGTCGAATATTCTGTATAAATAACAGGTTGATTCGCAATCCAATCGCAAAGAATCTGATGCAATACTGTTAAGTCTTAGTATTGTTTTGCCGGTGGTTGAGGTAGTTCGAGTTTGAGTTTCACTTCATGAATGGCGATTGTGTACTAATAATAGTTGCTAAATATAAATGTTGAACAAAATGAACAAATCTGTATGGCTTCAGTAGAATGTAGCATTAAATTTTGCTTGTCATGCTATTCTAAATTGAACTGCTTGAAATGACCTTGAAGTGCTATTAAATTTGATTTCTGAGTTTTTAAGTTCAGCCGCAATATCGCCGGCCCTGTTTTCCATCGCGAAAACATATTTTCCAGGTAATACTGGGGCGAGCTTCACTACTGGCCTCTTGTACACTCCGTCGTTCGTTCGAACTATAGCTGATCGAATCACACCGTCAGACCCATCGATGGTCTCCGTAACTCAACCTAGGTTATAATATCCACGCTTATCGCTGTCTTCGATCAACCAAACGAGATCGCCTTTTTTAAGGATTTCGTTTGACGTACATTGCCATTTTTGCCGATTATTCAGAGTTGGCAGATATTCTTTCCGAAATCTGTCCCATATGAGATTTGCATAGGCTTGAGTTTGTCGAAAGAGCTTTTGATGATCCACAAATTCTTCTGCGCAAGGTAGATAGGGTAAGCAAACGTTCTTGTTGCCAAGCAAGAAGTGATTGGGGGTCAATGCTTCTAAGTCTTTTACGTCCGAACTGACTGGAGTCAACGGTCTTGCGTTCAAAGTCTGCCCAACAATACACATCGTTGTTGAAAGAACGTCCACGGTATTTGATCTGTTCCCCAACACTGTATACATTGCTTTCTTGAAACTTCTCACCAACCGCTCCCATACTCCTCCAAAGTGAGATGCTGCGGGTGGGTTGAATTTCCATCTGATTCCTCGTTGAATTAGATGTTCTTCGATCCCTTTTTGTTCCATGCTGCAACGTACTCTGCAAATTCTCTTTCAGCTCCAACAAAGTTTGTCCCGTTGTCACTGATGATTGTAATTGGTTTGCCTCTTCGATCAATGAATCTCATTATTGCATTGAGACAACTGTCGGTATCCAAATTGGGTACCACTTCTATATGCACCGCTCTCATAGTTAGACATGTAAAGAGACAACACCATCGCTTTTCGTTTCTTCGCCCAATCTTCACAATGAAAGGGCCAAAGTAGTCCACTCCAACATTTGTAAAGGCTGTTGAAGCATCTAACCGCTCTTCGGGTAGATCTGCCATTACTGGTGCTATCGTTTGTGCTCTGCCCTTTCTGCAGGTAACACACTTGTTCTTGATTGATGTTAAGGCGTTTCGTATGCCTAGGATCCACATCTTCTGCTAAATAATGTTTCTTAAATGCTCAGTGCCCTCGTGTTGATTGTCCTTGTGCTCGTTTCGCAAGAATAATTCAACCGCATGATGTTTCCAATGTAGCAAAATTGGATGGTTTGCCTTGAAATCCAATTGACTTCTGCCTATTCTGCCTTTGGCTCGAATAAGTCCTTCTTCATCTACGAAAAGGAAGAATTGTAGGATTTTGCTGCCTTTTGGAACTTCTTCTTCAGCTTTGAGAGATTTCATCTCTTCACCAAAATATTCTTGCTGTAGTAACTTGAATATTGTTGCTTTTGCTTTTTCTGTCTCTTCAATGCTGACTACGAGTGTTGCTGGTTTGTGTTTGTTCAATGCTCGCTGTACGTATGCCACTGTATTTACTAGTCTGTTAAAATTACTGAATCGTTACCACTGAATAACAGCTTTCTTTTCTTCAGCCTGTATCATGAAGACTGGTGAGGGTATATTCTCTTCATCTGATGCAAAAATTAGGTTCACTTGCTCTGGCCATTCACTTTCAGGTCGCTTCAACCAGGCCGGCCCAGTGAGCCACTCGCTTCTCTTGAGTTCTTCGATGTTGATTGCTCTGGTGCCAATGTCCGCTGGGTTGTTGATACCATTCACATGTCTCCACTGTGAAACATCAGTTGTATCTAGTATTTCAGCCACTCGATTGGCCACAAACACTTGTTGCTTGCGATGGGAACTGTGTATCCACTGCAAAACTGTAGTTGAGTCTGGCCAAAAACTGCAACTATTTATCTGCATTTCATGTTCCTTGACAATCTGTTCTTTCAACCTCACTGCCATGACTGCCGCTTGCAATTCCAGTCGGGGTATTGAAAGATGCCTCATCGGTGCCACTCTGCATTTTCCAATGACAAATGCTAAGTCAGCTGAGTATTCCTTTGGTTGTGAACGTAGATAGGCTACTGCACACATCGTGTCTTCAGATGCGTCAGCAAACACATGAAGTTCGGTTTTATCACTCTCTCTCTCTCTCTCTGTCTCTCTCTCTCTCTCTCTCTCTGTTGAAGTACCTTCTCTCGATGCTTGTTTCAGCCACTACTGGAAGTTGTTCTTTCCATCTCAGGAATTCTTCTTTTTCACTAGGCTCCACTTCGTTGTCCCAATGTTGTCCATTTTTAGTCCAGATGCCTTTCAGAAGTCGTCTCATATGAACACTGAACGGAGCAAACAATCCGATCGGGTCGAATACTGAAGATACCAGTGACAGAATCCTCCTCTGGGTTATAGGTGCTTCAACTTCCTTGTTTGTACCTCTGCATACTTGAAGACTCATCAGTAACGGTCCATTGTAGTCCTAGCACTGAGGATCCCTCCGTATTGGGTTCCACTTCGACTTGTTTCGTATTGCTGATTCACTTCAAGTCTTCTGGGATTGCTTTGGTAACTGCATCATTGTTGCTTATCCACTTCTTCAATTCAAATCCATGCCGTGAGAGAAGAGGTCGTAATTGGTTGAAGACTACAATTGCTTCTTCCGGACTTATTAAACGAAATCGTCCATGTAGAAGTTGTTTTGTATTGCCTTTGCTGCAATCGGATACTCCTTTTTGTTGTCCAGTCCCACTCGCTTGAGAGCATAGTTTGCACAAGTTGGAGAACTTTTAGCTCCAAATACGTGACGCTGATATTCGTATATCTGAACAGGTTCGTTAGTTCTTGGACGCCTTAAGAACCTCAAGCATTTTCTATCCTGTTCGGGAACTTGCACTTGTAGAAACATCGATTCGATGTCAGCTGTCAGGGCTATGGGTCCTTCACGGAATCTAAATATTGTTCCAATCAAGCCATGTAGCAGATCAAGTCCTGCTAGTAGCTTATCATTAAGGCATACTTCTTTGTATTTTGATGCGGCATTGCAAACACGTCTTACTTTGCCAGGCTCATTTAGGGTTTAGCACTGGATGGTGGGGCAAATACCATTCTTTCCCGAAGGCGCCTTTCACTTCGGACTCGTTCAATATCTTTACGAATCCTTTTTCTACATCTGTATCTATTGACTGTTGATACAAACTCTTCAAGTTTGGTTCCCTTTGGAATCTTCGCTCCAGTGAGTAAAGCTGACCCAGGGCTGAGCTGTAGTTGTTCGGTAGGTTTGGCTCTGGTTCACTCCACAGCATTCCCACTTCGTACCGCTCGCCTGTAAATTTCGTCGTACTCTCTAGCATCTTCTGTGCCTGCAGTTCCTTCTTTGAGTGGCTGACGACGTTGATTTTGGAAGCATAGGTTTCTATGTCCCACCAGGTTTGAATATTCTCTGCCTTTTTCACATCTTCAGTGAAGGCGAAATGACAAAAATTTTGTCTTCTTTTACCCGTCATGGGTCCACTGACTACCCATCCTAGCTCTGTTAGAACGACGAAAGGTTCACTTCGTGTTCCTATCTTATAGTCCAGTGGGCGTTGTAGCTCATAAGCATCTTGACCAAGGATGATGCCAACTTCCATCAAGTTGAAGCTTCTGTTGGGTAGAACACTCAAGTGATTGAAACTTTGCATCAGCTTGTTATAGTTGTAGTTTGTGATTCCCAAGGGTATTGACGGGTGTGCAAACGCTTCGATTGAAAGCACTTTCGAATGTAGTCCCTTTATTTTGAGAGGAACCTTTTCTGTCTTCAGATCCTTCGTTCCGTGTATGCCAGCTATGTTGAGCGTCACATCGGTGCCTTGGGCTCGTAACTTCTCTTGCACACTTTGATCGATGAATGAAACCGTTGATCCACTATCGAGGAAAGCATATGTGTTCAGCCTGTTGCCACCGCTCTGTATTGAGACAGGAGCTATCTGAAGAAAGCTGGTAACTTCGTTACTCTGGTTGATTGTTGCTGCGCTTACGTTGACTGCGTGATTGCCCTCGTCCATTTGGTTTTCTGAGTGTAGCTATCGGTTGTGCCTCTTGATGCATCCATTGATGCCGCACGCATTGACTTTACAATCTTTGATTGCATGTCTTTTGCCTAGACATCCGTAACATAAGCGTTGTTTTCTCACTGCTGCGTACCGATCATTCACTCTCATGTTCCTGAATAATGGACAATTCCATATTTTATGAGTGCCATCAGCTAGTGGACAGTGATCACTTTGCGTTTGCTTCTTTTCTTTCACGTTCGAACTTGCACTGAAGTTCGATGTTTTCGAGAACCGTTTGTCTCTATTTGTGCTTCTTCGGTCTTCTTCTCTTCGCTCTCCCTTGAAAGCTGAAAACCCTTCGTGCACGAGTGCTTTCCTAGAAAGCCATTTTTCAAACATAATCAGATCAGGCCAATCTTCATCTTTATCATCAACATAGAACCACCACTTCTCTTTGAGAATTTGGGGTAGTTTATCTACTGCCATATACAGTGTCGAGCTCGATTGCAGATCACCAATCTGCTTGTACTCTTTGAGCACATTCACAAAGTTCGAAACAAAAACTGAGAAGGTGGTCAGACCTGTTGAGTAGTGAGGTTTCACCTGACTTGCTTTGCGAAGACTCTCCAGTTGTGCATCAATGATCACACGAGGCCTTCCAAATTTCCTCTCCAGAATACTCCATGCAGCACCATAGAACTGTCCAGAATAGCCCATTCCAGAGATTGCTGACCTTGACTTGCCTGACAGTAGAGTCTTTAGATGGCTCATCTTCTCTGAGTCTGGTATTGGTCGTTGATCCACTGTAGCAATGAACATACTAGACCACTCCGGCCATTCGAGAGGGTTTCCGTCGAAGTTGTTCAACTTCAGCTTTGGTAGGCTACTACTACCTGAATAGCCAGTGTTGTATCGTAGACCAGCTCTGGGGGAAACGTCTCGTTCTTCAACACTTGAGGATCGGTCTCGTGAACTGCGATATCGTGAGAAGTGACTATGCCTGTTCACTTCAGGGGTTACTTCGAAGCGAGCTGTTGATCGTTCTGTTGTTAGAAGGTTGTCGATCCTGCTGGCCCAGTCTGAGACATCTATCTTCTTTGGGGTCCTGTTGAAGGGTGATTTATCTCAAGCACCTGTTGATTGGGAACGAGCATCATCGTTCTCTAATGCTGTTCTCTTCAATTTGCGCTCTAGCTCACACTCTTCTTGCAGCAGTTGATGCTTGGTTTCCAGTTCCTTCATTTGCATTTCCAGCTCTAGCTTCCTTCAATCAAACCGTGCCTGTTCCAGTTGCATCTTGGTTTCGAACTCGATATTGAATTTCTTCATCCTTTCCTCTCGCCTTTGCTTTGCTGAAGATGTTTCCGAAACATTCTCCGTCTCTTGGCCACTGGCTGTTGCTCCATTTTGCACTGTTTGAGCAACTGGGTTGTTCGTTGGGTAGTTGTTTTTGCTCTCGCTATCGTTCACTGCTTGGGTTGCGTTGCTTTGCTCTGCTTTCATTGCTGGTTGCATGCCTTTGCTTATATATGCAAGCCAATGATAGTCCAAACTTGCTTTGCACTTCCTTGCTTCTTTCAGATGCTCTTCAACGAAATTAGCTTGATAGGGCACAAGCTTGTTTCGACGCTGCAGTTGCTTGGGTATTTCTTCCTCTAGAAGATGAACAGTCTGTTGGCAGAGGACCTTTAGTTTGTTGGGTCGATCTGAATCTTCAATTAATTTGCAGCCAATCCCTGTTTTGGCGTTGACTTCTTCCAATAAATCTTGGAACTTCTTGTCGTACCTTTAAGCTATTAATTGAAGCTCCTCACTGCTGATTGTGCTAGGATTGCCTGGTTGCCTTTTGCTTTGCTTGTTCCGTTTAAACGAGGTCAATTCTTCAACGTGTTTTGTGAATTGCACTCGCAACTTTTGCTCTGCCTCACTGGCGTTGCGCTGTTGATTCGTTTGATTTTCTTTGGGGGGTGCCTTCGGCACTCTCTTCATCAGATTGGACAATAGTTTGCCTTCCACTGTCCGGGTCGGCGGACCAAATGTAACGGCTGCTCTCCTATCAAAGTCAAGGAAAACTTTAAACCGCCCAGTTCGTTTCAGCGGTTTCAAATCTGTCCGGATATTGTGTTTTTTGCAGTTAACTTTTGTGAACTGTATTATCCGCTATACTCTAGAATGCCGTTGCATTACTTGATGTTTAATGATGTCAAATAACTGCTTCTTCGGCTTTGCTGAATAACAAATAACTTTGCTTCAACTCAGCAAAAGTCCAAAACTTCAAATAACCAGTGAGTCTCAAATTAGATGTTTTTCAATGATATCTCCTCAACCACAAATACTATTAAATAAAATTTCACAGGGCTATGAGCGTTAGGTAGGTCTACTATCTGACTTATAAATAAACAGCGCTGGGTAAACTGCGTTGGTGGGGCTACCTTTTATATTTTATACCCAATCTTAATACATGAGCGAAAAACAAAGTCTTGTATATCTTTGCAACCAAGTTCTCAGATCTACCGATCAAGAAACTGGAATCAACCTAGGCAACTGGTAAAAGAAAGAAACAAGAACTAACAGTTTATCTGCTTTGTAACTCTACTTATAAGAACTTCGTTCCGCAATGTGAAAATTTGAGAATTCCAAAGTCAATTCTATTTTCAATAAGTCAGAGTAAAGTTAGGTTAAAACTGTACAATCACTAATATGATCTACAGAAACAAGACACGATAACAAGTAATTTACCGCTCAAGAAAGTGTGCTTCAATACGCACTGTATGTTAGTTTGATATAACCAAAATTGCAAATTTCAACTGATTTTTGGTAGTTTTTCAAGCTCCTTTTATGCTGCCATTCACTTGGATTTACGTGTCAAATTCAAATGTTGAGTGGTTGTAGATAATAATGTCGACAGAATGTGAACACTTTTCCATAATGTCACTTTTTCAGTGTAAATTTGATGTCATGGGAAATTTGTTAACCATGTAGAAGTTTTGTCGAAAATTCTTTATCAATAACAGGTTGATTCGCAATCCAATCGCAAAGAATCTGATGCAATACTGTTAAGTCGTAGTATTGTTTTGCTGGTGGTTGAGGTAATTCGAGTTTGAGTTTCACTTCATGAATGACGATTGTGTACTAATAATAGTTGCTAAATATAAATGTTGAACAAAATGAACAAATCTGTATGGCTTCCGTAGAATGTAGCATTAAAATTTGCTTGTCATGCTATTCTAAATTGAACTGCTTGAAATGACCTTGAAGTGCTATTCAATTTGATTTCGGAGTTGTTAAGCTCAGCCGCAATATAAACTGTGTAAGTTTGCTTCAAGTAATATAAGCGACTAACGTTTGGCCAATTGCGTCATTTGAGAGCAATTTGACCAGGTTGACCGTGTTTTTGTTAGGGCTGGCACTGGAAAAGGAGCTGAGGGTGCGAACGGCGAAAGGGGAAATCATTCCGCCAAAGAAAATGCCCTTTACACCATCGTTTATGACTTCTCAGCAGTTCTGATTAACTGTACACTAACAGACTAGTAGAGCTCTAAGAGAGCTGCTGAGCCACTTCATGACCTCCTGATACTACCCGTTTATCCCGTTTTTTTTTGGGGGGGGGGGTGTGTATTTCTTACTCTGGTATAAATTGAGAACATTCAAAAAGTAAATTTATATTAAGGCTTCATAGATTAGCTGTGACGCAATAATCCTTGACTGCATGCGAAATCCAGATTTCAGACGCAATGGTATCCAGATACCCCAATTTAAATTTGATGAACAACATCTGATTTTTTCCAGAACAAAATTGTCTCAAAGTGTAAAAAATTTCAGGTGTTTTCAACTAAGATTAATTTTGCAGTAGAGGGAAAAAGTTGCTGAGAAAATTCGATCACAGACAAATTTTTTCTTGTTAAATTTGCATAAACTTTCATCAAATTTGCAATGGAGTATCTGGTAAGTTACTATTGCGTGTGTATTATCTGAACTTCATATGCAGGCAATACTGCTAGTGAAGGGGAACAATGATGTAAAATTGGGTATCAAAAATTGATTCTAATTTTAATAACATCGCCTCAAGATTTGAGTTTTTACTTCGGCGGGCTAACTTATTTTGATGTTCGGTGTTTTAAATTCTCATGATGATGAAAATCAACAAACGTTCAGGCATCTGTTGAGTTTGGGATTTGAGTTGAAATTAGGTAAATTTTTGTTGAAAATTCTGATGAAATGAAAACTAGACAAAGTTGACAACAACGAAATTGACATAAAAGAATATCAGGCATTCAAAAAAATCTTACCGGAAATTAAGAAAAATACGGACTACCTAATAGAAAAGAATCCAAAAAAGTAACAATCTTGATAGTTGGCGCAACTACAATGGGGTTGGTTATTAAAGGCCAGTAGACGTACCCGGAGAAAGGTGACCGATCACCTACGATATGGTATGTATTAAGAGAATCAAATATTTTGAACAAGAAATACTCTGTAAACAGTTTAGTCGGACCACAAAGCTTCTTCGCTATATTAAAGGAACATCTTTTTAACGAGACTTATATGCGCAAATTAGCCCGATGGAAAGATAGATTACGAATTTTTGACTCTTAAACGTGCTTCAAGTGTGAAATCTTTGAAGCCAAATCATTAAGGTAGAAATTGAAAAGAGGTAGAATCATTAAAAGGCTTCAAAGCAATTAACTCAAAAAGTTCCCCACGTTGAAATCAATAGACGTGTGAATTTCAAAGTAATTTAAAAACAACCCGACAACACGGTAAGGTATTAAACAAAAAGTGACTAAGAGAGCAAACCATATTCAGCCTATTACGACATTCATCCCGAGGCCCTCTTCAGAGCACTTTTCTGAGATAGTGAAAATTTGGTAATTCTGGAACATAATACAGGTGAACGCAATCCAGTAAATGTTTGCCTCAACAATATCAAAGTAAGGCAGACCCTATGAGGATTTTTTTGCAGCCTTAAGGTATATAGAGTTAGCGCTAATTATTTCTGCGCGCGAAGTAGACTTACCTAGTTCTCTCAGACTAACCTATTCAGTAAAACATTGAAGGAGTACTTCAATTACAACGGCGTATAATAATTAACACCGGAGTCAAGGTATTGAGAACACACATGGCGTGCTCAACTATGACTACAAGACTGACTGAAGTAAGCCGTACAAGCGATATATAAAGGAGAATAGAGTCTTCTCAGTCTCTGATTGTCTGGCGGCTTATGTTCAGTATTTTATCTGCTACAAAAGGCTGAATCCTCAATCACAGATGAAATCGGCCCATCCAATTGCAATACTTCACCATCAAACCACTGAACGACTGTCAAGCCCGAAATCATAGCAGAAACCATGAGAAAAAGAAAAGGTTGCTAAAAAACAAATATAAAAGCCAACTGAAATCATCGAACAGATTATGGAAACTCTAGAGAAGACAAATACACCACCGCCGATAATAGGATGAACTCAAACAAAAGCGAGACAGTTGTAAAAGCTACAAACAACACGGGAAACATTTAAGAACACATGTGCCAATCCGAAAACATATAAATAAAGGAACAAATTTACATCAAATCAAAATAGGGCAGGTACTTGGCTAAGTGGGTTAGAGACATTTTGCATTGGAGAACCCAACAAAAACAACCCTTAACAAATTCGGACACATGCAACATTGACAGCAGAGAATGGGAAGTCCAAAATCCCGAACAATCCCGAACCCGACCTTAATCAGAAAACAGAAAAGTACGGTACAATTTGAAATGCAATCAAATTTAAAGTTTGGAAAAAGCACAAAATAAAACTAAAATAAAGATCGTGAAAGGCTCGTGAATGCGAAACCAACAAATTTATACGGCCCAGTAATCTATTTAATACTTCAATTCAGTGAATCTCGCCTCAATTTGACCCAAAAAGGTGCGTTTTAAAAGCCAGAAAAAGGAGGTATCGCTGAAAAGAGGTTGTTTCGGATTGGCATCACTGGAGGAGAGAGACAGCATGAGTTACCCAAATATTTTACGACTGCCTGACTCTAGACGATACCAAACGCTAGACGCGAGTTAATAAGAGAACCGATCACTCACCTACGGCAGAGAATAAGATGAAGACCCTCATAACCGGGAGAGAAAGTTTGAGTTGGAAGAATACCATGGATCATTGTCCTAAAAAACTAGGCATTGCTTTATGACAAACTTTAAACTGAAACTCTTAAACTTAAGTTCAAACTTCAGCAGTATTCTACTGTTCTGTATACTTATATACACTTTGTGACCCAACCCCTTTTATCGGGAGTCAGATAGTCTTGACTGCTGCGTCTAGACGTGACATTGAGTAAGCCATACATTATATCAGAAACATGCATATCATTAAATAATAAACGAGATGATGTTGCTGATCCGATATAAATGTACTGTTTGCACGCCGATTACGTAAACTCTTAGTGGACACTTGTGACTGTATTTCATCACTGCTATCCGTTTGAGTCACTATTTTCTCGCGTTCAGGCCTACTTTAGCCTTGAGAATTATCGACGAAATGTTGATCTAATTTATCTAAATTTTGATTATAACGTGTCTATATTTCTCATGTAAAGGTGATTTACAATGTTTGTTCCGACCCACTTGTGGGGGAGCAATTATATATTCAAATGGCTTTTTTGTTCAGTCAATTTTGGCCGATCGATATATTCATTGTAGTCCAGAATTGAGTCTGGTATCATTAGAGAGCCCGTCCAGCGCAGAATATGGACTTAAAATATTTTTTTGATATTCGTTTTTTTACAGGCAGTTATCGAGGCTTAACTTTTTGTGAATAGTGGAGGGAACACCGTTGTTTTTATTCATATTTTCCGTATTTCTTGACCTCATTTTCGTCAATTTTCCGAAAATTTGTAGAAATTCTTAACAACAGTGCTATTGATTTTACTGTTAGGGATAGAGGAGGATCGCAGATTGGTTTTATCCTTGCCTTTTGGTTGAAATTGTTGCTAAGTTTTTCAAATATCAGTCTTTCAAATCAAAATGGCTATTTTGATTTGAAAGACTCTCAATTTCCATAGGAATCTTTTGGAATGAAAATTTTGCAGGTTTTTCAAAAAAAAAACTCAATAACTCAATAATTATACAAAAAACATCAATCATTTTTGGTTTATTGAAAAATTTCTTTTGCTATTGATCTAATTGGCAAACATATGAAATTACGAATTGTTCTTGTTGGAACCGCAGCAGGTCAGTGCTAGGATGTCACTCATCTTGGATTCTTACAATCAATTATTATTTGGATTTTAGTTCGGCTCGGTCTTCTTCAAAATTTTTCTTTCTTTTGTTTTTTGTGTTGATTATTGACAAATATTATTTCAAATCAAGACCAAATGAATGACAGATCATATTTACAACAAAATGAGGCCAAAAAATAAACAATGTCTTCAGAGAAAAGCTCGAAGTTTTTACAGCGTTGACCATATGTTTTCGTAAATTTTTTTTGATTTTATTTGTTTTGATGTCATTTGTCATCCTTTAGGCAGCTTCATGACTTTTCCTTTTAACAGAAGATCTAATTAGGTTTTTTATGAGCTAAAGGTGCACACATTTAGTGCTTTCAGCTGTTATTTAATGCCTCTTAGTTTGAATTTGTTTGTTGTCTTTAAATGTCCTTTAAGTTTTGAAAGTTGCCAGTTTTTAAAGCTATATTTTTGTCCACATGTAGACTAGTTTCAATAAACAGGGGCCAAATTTATTCCAAATGGAGTGAAGGACGCTCTTTATATTATTTTTATATTTATCCAATGATTTCTTGGCTTTCTTACTACAATTTAAAAAAAGTTTTGTGATTTTTGGTTTTTTGCATATATTTGGAGACTTTTTTGTTCCTTTTTCAAATTATCACATTGAGGACATTTCCAGTCGGCAATGAAAGAAAGCGCAATATTTTTTGGACTTTTTCTGTTTTGCCGCTTTTTTCGGTCTTCTTGTTGTCAAATGGCATGTTCCTGACAGTCAAAGGCTTTAATTGCCTCTAAAAATGTTCAAAAGAGTCTATTTACTGATTTAAGTCTATAGCTAACGGTCTGAATGACTTTCAATCTATTATTTTTTAGGATAATATTTTTGGACTTCCCAATTTTTGATCTCATTGTTGTCAGCAAGTATTTTAGCATCAATTTTGACAGGGCTCATCGACCTCCTGTTGCTCCAGACAACATTTCTGGCATTGATTATGTTTTTTGTTTGATGTTTTTAGAGCTTAAAGATGTGTTCTCATAAGAAATTCGTGAGTTTTTGATACTGTTTAAATTTTCGGGTTCTTTTGTACTGCTTTTAATAAAAACCTCTTACAATGAAGACCCATTTAAAATCAAAGAAGACCAGATCAGAATATTCAAACTTTTTTTTGATCAATTTGAAATTATTAATGGTTTTCATTGTATTTTATTTTTAATGGCTTCAACTCTCTGTTTTCGATAAATTCTTTGAAATGTTGAGAAATTTTGTTTTTTGTCGTCTTTTAATTAATTCAGACTCATCAATAACAGCTACAAACGGCTCGCTGAGTTACTGAGAGTTAATTTGTTTTACTTTTAAGTTGAAACGTTATGGTTTGTTTGAATTTTTGCAAATATTTTTTTGTTAAAAAAATCAGTGAAGTTTTCAGATTTGCCATCTTTTTAAATTTCTTTCTTTGTACTTTTGTCTCGGTTTTGACAGGTCGCATCCTCTTTCCAGTGAATAAAGATTGCATTGTTTTCTTTCGTTATCCGAATTTTTCAATGTTGGGTTTTCAATTATGGTTTTTCAATTATGGGTTCCTTGGCTTTGGTACTGTGCATTTTCACATAAAAAGTGTGAAACTTGTGTCTTTGCCCATTTTTGATTTTTTTTGTTTACTTGCCACATTATTGAACCATTGACGCGGCCCAGCTGCCGTTGAAGAAATGTTCTATTGAAGAAATTTAATGTTCTTCGTGAATAGCCTATGGTTTTAGCGGTTTTTGCCTGTATTTTTGTAGTCGTCTGATATAAAATTGATAATGACATCTCCTAATTGCTTCCTATGAAGCCTAAAAAAATTAACATTCTTAATGAGCCGAGCTGATACGCTTTGGTTTGAATCAATTCGAAGTTGGTTGCTTTCAAAAATAGAAACGTATAATTGAGCTTTGCCCAGTTTGCTCTTATTTGCCGACCTGTTACGAGTCGCATTATTGACAGATCCATATCTTGTCCAATGAAGTACCGGTTAATATGTTGAATTCATGTTTTACCTCATTCTATATTCTTTTTATTATTAAATGTTTTCCTAAAAATAAACGTCGAGTTTTGGTCGTAATTAATGTTTGCTACTGTTTTATTTGTAAGTTTGTCTTGTCTAGTACTCTCATTAATGGCAAGTCTCATCGGCCCTCTAATCAGTTATCATTTTTTTCCACTTAGTTGTTTGTTGAACGATATGTCGAATTTTTGGAAGTTTTTTTATCTCTTCCTCATTTGGTAGACAATAAAATAAAAACGGGGATGCGCTGAGTCGGAACATTATGTGCAAATGCACATTACCGAGCCTTCTTGTTTAATTATATTCAGAAATAAAAGAAAACCCAATTGGTAAATAGTTAAATAAAAGTCCCTCGCAATACTAATTGCCGGTTGAAAAACTAATCGCTGATTCGCATTTTCTCAATAACTCAGCTACTCGTGAGAGAAGCAAGTTGGTATATAATGTTTTAAAAGCAGTGATGAACGCATGGTGGCGTGGACACACTTTTTTTTATTTTGAGGGGTCTACACTTAGACGAATTCGGCCTGTGATGTCAATCTGCGTAGTGGTATTGTTATCAGGTGGTTGTTGTGACTTCCAGAAGACAATTTACGAAGAAGAAGGAGCTGAAAAAGGACTGTCACCTCTAGACTACCATGCCAGGATTATGGACTTCTTTTCACACGGGAAACAACTTAACTTCCTCAGCACGAGATCTGACGAGTACTGCGGGAACGTCGTGGCAGCAATTGGATTTGGAACGGGACCCTTCAGCTACTCGCGTCTAGATGACCGCGTGAATGCAGATACTTTTCACGTGTTCCCTCAAAATCTTCAGATACCGATGCGATTAAGTTATTTATTTAGCAATTTACAGCACCTTATGAATGTCGTGAATTTTGATTGGTTTAAAAGAAACGTCATTTGTATTGAACAACCATGGATATGCTCTTCGTTTGGCCCTCGCTCACCCGAACTTCAATTAATACTGCCATGAAACCAAACTTTACTGATTGAAATTATTTCGCAAAATTGTTTTTCTGACTATCTTTGTATGAGGTACTTCAATTAAAATCTGAATCTATCCTCAATTGTATTCTGGTTCCAACAGCTCAGAGCATATACTGCTGCAAGTAAACAAAAAAATTTATCAATATACATTGACAATTCAGTTTTTTCTGGTTACGAGGTTTCTGACTAAAATTTTTGGCTTTTTGTTCTGGATTTTATCAACATCAGAATAAATACGTTGACAATCTGTTGAAATTTTTATCAGTATCAATCCATGTTGGTGAAATAGAACAACTGAATCGAATTCAGATGATTACTTTCATATTTTGCCAACTAAATGTATCCGGACCAACGTCCCATAGTAAACCAGTAATGAATCATACTATTCCAATTCTTTAATTTTACTCTCAACAGTACAAAGTTCATGTCATTTTTTAGACTTTTCATGTTAAAATCAGAACAAAAATTTAGGTTTCGCTACGGAAAATAGAATACAATTTGTGTAATTCGTTTTTAAAAGTACTCTTTATTATAATAACTGCGATAGCAATTGTGTTGTCAATCTCGTCGTACTTTTCTACAGACCAAAGTATTTGTATTGCACTGGGCGCATTTTTAAACTACTTTTAAAGTTCAGCAAGAAAATCGTGTTAGAACAAGTTTTCTGTTTTTGGGCAAGATTTTTTTCGTTAGTTTGTTCTCTGCTTCCAATGTCGTCCTCCTAATTCCAACTAAATGAGATTTATGTGTGCGGATTGTGCGTAAGTATTTTGAATCCTTCAGCGATAAAATAATGGTTCTTATTACTTTGTCAGTTTTTTGGCATGCAAAGGATAGTAAACTTTTGAGTTTCGACCGTATTTATTGTTTGTTTTTGTCCTATCATCTAGTCTCATTATTGCCAGGTCTTACCAGCTTGATAGCGAGGCATAGATGGAAATATTTGATGGATTCATTTTTTAGATATTGTTTATTTTGACCTCGACACCATTTGTTCCGTCCGTACTTCTTTTTTCTGTTTTGCCTTCAAAGGACGCATATTTTTCATTTCAGTGATATAGCAATAATTTTTCAGCTGTATGCCAATAATTAATACTTGGGGATTTTTTTTTCAGAAATTAAAAACAGCTATTTGAGTTTTGCCCATATTTTTAATTTTTTTTTGCTGTCTACTCAGATAATATTATTAATGACAGATGGCTCTCGCGTAAATAGGCATCTGTGAACATTTCTTTCATACTTTCTACATCTCTTTCATCTTAATAAAAGTTATTTGGACAACAAAACGTTGGTGCAATTTTAAGTTCCACCCGTTTTTGTTAATCGTCGCAATGACTTGTCACTTCGACTCACTAAAGATAGCTCCAATTCGCTTGCTTTAGTTCCCTGCTGATATTTTAAATGAGTTCGAGACTATTCGGCTTCCAAAAAAAATTTCAATGTAGCATAATTTAATTCATTTAATGGTTTATTTTTAGATATGTGTTTCTTTGACTCAGACGACAATTATTAACAGTTTTGTTGATTTTTTGAATTTTGCCTTCAATTTTTGTTGTTTTGTCACTTTTCCCTCAGTTTAAATGATAAAACATACAATGCGTCTTTTTTAATGAAAATTTGTCGATGGTCAAATCATAAGTTTAATCTTTTCTTTGAACTGCTTGTTAGTGCTTGTCGTGTTAGAACTGTTTAACCAGCCATCTCCATTGATGATTCCCAGTTCTCAGGACCATTTGAACTTTTTCCGTTCTCAAATATGCAGCTGACTTTGTGTGAGTGACGTTATTTTTTTTACTTTCTCTCTCTCTCTCTCTATCTTACGTCGAATCTTATGTCAATTGTGTGTTACTTGTTTGATTTCTATCACTCAAACAGTAACCTCCCCTGTGCTGACTTATTGTTCCGACCCACATTTGGGGGGAGGAACTATATACTCAAATGGGTTTTTTTTGTTCAGACAATTTTGGCCGATCGATATATTCATCGTAGAGAGTTGAGACTGGTATCATTAGAGTGAATTCCATTGTTTTTATTCAAAATTGCCGTAATTTTTGACCAAATTTTCGTTAATTTTGCTAAAACTTGTGAAAATTTTTAAAAACAATGTTATTGGTTTTACGGTTAAGGATAAAGAAGGCTCGCCAACTTGTTTAAATCGTGATTTTTGGTTAATATTTCTGCTACAATTTTCGAGTTTGATACTTTTTTTAACTCAAAAAGGGCTCCAAAAAAGCTTTTGTTTCATACTTCGTTTAAATTTGCAGGAATTAGAGGCCTAACATTTGCTGCCACAATCTTTGAAAACTCCTACAAAAAATAGCTGTATATTCTTTCTGTATAGGAGTTTTCTGGAATTGAATTTTTGCAGGTTTTTTGAAAAATAAACCAAAAAATTATACAAAGTGCGTGTTTTGTTTCTGGCTCAATGAAACATTTCAATTAATAAATGATCTTTTTTGCAAACATACGAACTAATTAATTGTTTTTGTTGGACGCTGAGAAAAATCAGGGCTAGGGGTCAACTCATCATGGTTTCTTATAACAGTAATTCTTCGGATTAAATTAGGGCGCGGTATTTTTCAAAAAATTTTTCGCATTTTTGTTTTCTTATGCTGATTACGGACAAGAATTATTTCAAATCGCGGCCCAAAAGATGACTATCAATCCTATTTACAACAAAATAAGGCCATATGAAAGTACAGTATGTCTTCATAGAAAAGCTCATTGTTTTTATGTCTTTGAGAATGTTTTTTCGTACAAATTAAATGTTTTCGTTTTGTTTTGGATTCTTTTGTAATTTTTTTGTAGCCACCTGACTACGTTTCAATAATCAAAGGCCCAAATGGGTTCTTAAAGAGCTGCAGGTGAGCCTATAGAATGCCTTCAGTTGTTATCGAATGCCTCTTATGACTTTGAATGTATTTGTTTTAAGAGAATATTAGTGAAGTTTTGAAATTTGTCACTTTTTAATCCTATTTCTGTCCACATGTAGCTTAGTCACATCTTATATAGGGCAAAAACTCTTCCAAACGGAGAACCAAAATAACTCTTTACCTTGGTTTTAATTTCAAGTAACGTTTTTTGACTTTCTTACTACGAAATTTGATCAAAATTTTGTGAATTTTTGCATGTTTTCCTTTATTCGAGCTAGTTACTTATTCCCTTTTCAACTAATCATATTAATTATTGCTACAATTGACATTGAAAAAATGCGCAAAAACCCTTTTTAATGACTTCCGTGAATAGCTGATAGTTTTAACGACTGCGAAGCCGTTCTCTCAAAACTTTCTAGATTTGTGACTTTGCCTGTAATTGTGGTCCTTTTCGTTTTCATACGGCATTTTCCTGTCAATCAAAAGACCTAATTACTTCTTTAGACGTTTAAATAAATCTGTTTACTGATTTCGATTAGAGCTAGAAGTGTAAATGACTTTCAGTTAATTTTTTTAAGAAAATAGTTTTGTTTTTCCCAATTTTTGCACATTTTTCTATATCTGGGGTTGATATTTGTTCTCTTTTAGCTTATCAAACCGAAAACAGTTCCCTCTTGCATTGAGGAAATGCGCAAAAGAACGTGTTCAAATGCTTCAGTTAATAGCCTACTGTTTTAACGGCTGCGCATCCGTGCTCTCACTTAACCTATTTTTTTTGTTTTTGCCTCTATGTCGTCTTTTTTGTCGTTCTGTATTTTTGATGACATTGAACGCTAAAGGCTTTGAACGTTTCCACGATGATTTAATTGATTCTGTTTCATGATACCGGTTCATAGTTAAAGGTTTGAAAGACTTTCAATTATTTTCTTCATAGAAAATATTTTTGTTGTTCCCATTTTTTGTTATCTTTGTCGTCAACAAGTAATAAGTCTTATTATTGACAGAACTCATCAATTTTCTGTTGCTCTAAACAAAATTTCTGTTGTTGGTTATGTTTTGGCAGATGTCAATAGTGCTTAGAAATGCGTCTCCATAAGGATTTTGTGATTTTTCGATACTGGTCAGTATTTGTGGATCATTTTGTTGTCTTTTTCACGAAGACGCTTTACGTAGAAGACCCAGTTAAAATCAAAAGGAACTAAAGCAAATCATTTAATTGTTGTCGTCAGTTTAAAGTTTTTATTGGTTCTTTAATGTATTATAGATATACTGGCTTCAACACTGTGGCTTCAATAAATTGTTTGTGAAATTTCTAGTTTATCCGTTTTTGCTGTTTTTTGTCGTCCTAATAATTCGCTTCAATAACAACCAACGCAAGTGGATTCCTGAGCAGTTGCAAATTGATCTTTTTTTGTTTAAAGTTCAAAGTTTGTTGTTTGTTGGAACTTTTGAATAAATTTCTTTTAAAAATCAGTTGATTTTTGAGCTTTGTGACTTTTATATTATTTATTTCTAATTTTTAGCTTGGTCTCTGTAACGATAGGTGGCATCCCCTTTCCTGTAAACGAAGATCCAATCTTTATTATAATTTCTTTCAAACCAATTTTTCTTGGGTTTGGTACTACGCATTTTTATTTGAAAAATGAGTGGTTTTTGGATAATCGCTCATTCTTAGTTTTCTGGTTGCTTTCCACATTATCACACTAATGGGTTGGCCCAATTGGCGCTGTTACTTTTGCAGTCGTCCAACATATTACGTATAACGGCAAGTCTCAATTGGTTCACGTATAAGTTAGCGTTTAAATTGGTTTCGTTTTAATCATTTTGAAATTGGTTGTTTTCAAAAAAAGAGAATTGTATTTTTGAAGTTTTCCGTTTTTGCTCTTTATTGTCGGCCTGTCACCGAGTCGCATTATTGAGAGGATTGATATATTATCCAATGGAGATCTAATGAAGTACAGGTTGAATTGTTTAGATCGGATTCTTTCTTCATTTGATTATTTTCTGTTTTTTAAATATATTCGATGAGTTTTGGTCGTAATTAATGTTTGCTAGTATTCGTTTTTGGGTGTATCTCTTCCAGTGCTCTCATTGATGGCAAGTCTCATCGGCGCTCTAATCCAGCGTTTATTGTTTGCTGAAAGATATGAGATTATTTGAACCTCTTCTTTCTCTTCCTCATTTAGTAGACTAATAAATTCAAACGTGGATGGATGGGTTCGGAACATCATGTGCGAACGCACATTACCGAGGCTCCTTGTTGAGTTTACTAATTGAAGATTGACAAAGTGCATATAAACTATGCAGCCAACTTTAGTCTTCGATTTTTTGGTTGTTAGAGTGCTTGAAGACTTGATCTGGATAATCGAATTTGTGTTTTTAAACCAACTACTGACTGTAATTGAGTAGATTGCTCAAAATTGCGAGAACTGATTAAAAAAGGCTTTTGGTGAAATTTCTGAATTGCAACTTTTATTTCAGTGGAATTGGTGCGATTGTGCTTCATGTTACTAAGTTAGAACATTTTTATGTGAAATGCTAAAAAACATGGACTAGATTTTACTATTTTCTCAATAGAAATTTTCTTCGTTGAGTGGTAACTAATGTATTCAAAATATGAAATGAGAAATGAAGTGGAATTTTAATATGTGGTTTTTCTTCTTAATTATCGTTTTTCGGCTACTCTTGGTATCAGACAAAAATGAATACAAAAACTTGGTAAAAAGCAGGTGACAACCTTCAATTAGATTTGACAATAATTTTATAAAAAGATTGAAACTTCCAGTAGCTACAAACTGTCAAAACGGAAGGGAAAAACCAGACAGACAGAAATTGGCTTGATATCCCGTTTTTTGGTCATAAAATAGTGATTAATCGTAAACATGAATGGTGGTTGGGACCACTGGACATCTCCACTTTCAGTGATTTCTCAAACTTTACAGTCCAATTTGTGTGCATGACGCTATTTTTCCCTCTCTTACATCGATTCTTGTGTCAATTGTGTGTTTCTTATTAGACCTACCTCAATGAAACAAAAAGATCTGTGATGACTTGATGACTTTACTAATTGGAGATTGATAGAGTATATCTTTACTATGTCACAAACTTAAGTATTCCGCTTCTTGAGCGCTAGAGTTCTTGAAGATCGCATATGAGTCATCTAATTTGTGTATTTTCATGTTAGGAAGAAAAAAATGCGTTATAGATGAGATATTATTGGTTGTATTTTCAATCAAGTTATCAAGTTGTTTACAGAGCATATAAAAAGTATGGTTAAAATATTAAGACTAAAAACATTGAGGACTAGGATGAATCGAAAGATGTTTCACCGAAAAAATTTTTCTTGGCTAAAATTATCAGAGAAGTTGAAAAATAGATACTAAAGAAATTATAGTTTTGGTGAAGGTTGCGATTTTGTTTTTGCTGAAGACACTTCTCTGATGGTCTTTATTCTCTCATCCTCATTTTGGATATTTTGTTGATCTTGGGTATACTTCAAGTATGCATATGTAGCTGTTGTTTTTTGTGGCCGGAAAAACTTTTAACAGAAAACGGCAATTTCATTAGTTTGAACTCATCAGATTTCATTTCGACAGTAATTAGTATTAGCTTAAATTTTAAAAAGACCAGTGATCAATGTTAAGAAAGTTAAACGTTTTGATCTTAAAAAAGCGACCCCTAAAACTATCTGATTGAGTTTTGGTTTTCAATTCAGTTCTTCTAGTCTACTAGAATAAACACAACCAAATTTTAAAAACTTTGCCGCTGTTCAAATCAAATTTAACGTTTTGTTGTAAAACAAAGTTCTTTTGAACCAATTTGAAGCAATTTTTCATCGTTTTTGTCTCTTTTCGTCATCTTTATAAACTGGTTTTTGATGACGGCCGGTAATAATTTTTACGAAACCATCCGTTTAAAAAACGTTTTTGTTTTCGTTTTCAATGGCATATCAACTCAATCTACTGTACCGGCTGTACTTTCAAGGAGTCTCTGTTTTAGGTTGCACTGCATCGTTTAGAAGCATGAAAATGGGTTGTTTTTGCAGAGTTTAGTAGAACAGAAATGGTTGTGAAAAGATCATTCTTAAAAGTTTTACCAGCTTTGAATAAATTTGACTGATTCTTCCAACCGCTGTGAAAATTCTCGCTAATTTTTGACGCGTGGTGTCCGATGGAGTTTGGCAGTACAGTAGCTGGGTCATTGCTCCATATTGCTTGAAGATTTTAAAATTTCCGTTTTTGCCCGACAGATACGTCGTCAATAACATTAGACATCAAACATTCAGTTACTATTGAAGACACTGCAACTGTGAAAAACTGTGTCAAAGAAGAGTCCAATCCCGTTCCGTCCTTATTCCTGTTTAAAAATGAGATCAGTACTTATCAAAAGTATCTGCATATTGCAGCTTACGTTCTGAGATTCTTAACGAAATAAGCTGGCTAACGCAAACTCGATGGTAGCAAAACTAATTTTACTCAGCTTGATGAAGCCGAGCGTAATCTACAGTACTTCGTTGCAAGAGAGTCTTTTGAAAACGAAAGAAAGGATTTTTGTGACAATATTTTTAACGGAGGAGCTCCCCGAATGGACTAATTTGTTCCTCTGGCTGAATCAAGCAGTCAATTGAAATTGTTTATTGTAAAGCACCCCATCATCTTGGATGCACGTTACCCGTTTGTGGAAATTTTCCTTGAACAGACTCCTGTCAGGCATTACAATCGGGGCAATGAATACCTGGGATTAATTGTGCAGGAACACTATACAGCACTTAAAAGTAGACCGCAATTGCGCCAAGCACACTGCCTGAGGTGAAGAGAATTGCAAGGTAAAACTATGCAACCAACCATGTCCAATGCGACTAAGGAAAGACTAGCTTACCAGTCTTCTCCTTTTACAAGCACCGGCGTTGACTATTTTGGACTATTTTATATTAATATCCGCCGTGTTAGTGAAAAGAGGTGGGGATTATTCTTCAATTGTCTTTTTACAAAAAGTTGTCCTTGCTGAGACATTTACATCCCAGGATACAGAGTTCTTGTGTTATGGAACTTGAGCGGTTTCAGTGATGTAAGGGTGCACCCGCTGTTTTTCGGTCGACAATGGCCCCTATATTTTTGGAGCAGAGAAAAAGTTCTTTGAATTTGTTTACTAAGTGAATCACCAGCACCAGTGCAGCTGAGCTTGCTCACATGGGTAGAAGGCGGATTTTCAACCTTCCCAGCGCACTAAATCATGCTGGTTTTTTTGAAAGGTTGGGACGCATTTTCAAGCCCGTGTTTTGTACTGTTGCTGGCTCGCGTCACCTCAAAGAAGACCTGTTGCACGCTAAATTTTGTCTGACGGAGCATACTGTAATTGGCGTCCACTAACGCCCGTAAGCGCCGATTGTAGCAATTTTATTGTTGCAACTACCAACTACTTTCTGTTAGGAGATTACTACTACCGGCACCCCGTCTCTTGCTGGTAACAATAAAATTGACCATCGTAAACGCTAACGTTATTTCGGTTGAAGAGTACTTACCGATGCTGAATTGAAGTTTCAAGTGGCTGACGTTTGCCGAGTAGTACCTCAAGGCCATCTACTTGGTTTGGGTAGTTGTGGACGTCAACTCTAAAGTTAACTACCCTACTGCTCGGATTGTAGAACTTCGTTACGTCTCTGATAGAGCATGCTGTTAATTGGCGTCCACTAACGCTCGTAAGCGTCGATCCTAGCAATTTGTATGTTACAACTCCCAAACGCTTTCTGTTAGGAGAATATACTACCGGTATCCCGTTTCTTGTTGGTGACAATGAATTTGACCATCGTAAGTTTTGCGTGCGCTAACGCTCATTGGATTAAAGAGTACTTACCTCCGCTGAACTGACGTTCTAACTGGCTGACGTTTGCGGTGTAGCACCTCAATGTCAGTGACTTGGTTCGGGTAGTTGTGGAAGTCAACCCTCGAGGTTACTACTCTGCTGTTCGGATTGTAGAACTCCATTATGGCTCCGATAGAGTCCCGCGCTCCACCGTCTTACGTACGTCGTGTGGTTCACTCGTCCGTCCGCTCGTAAAACTTGTACCGATTTTTCAAAAAAATTTCTTTGGGGCCGGAGAATGTTACCGAGTTAATAGAAGCATGCAGTAATATATTAACCAATCAAAATCGATTATTTTAAACAGGGATTTAAATTCGTAACTTGCGTTCTTATTTACGTAGAAAGTTCAGAAAAGTTCATTTAACCTATTTTTAAGTAAAGATAAAAAAAGTTTTTTCCGCATTTTTGCAACAATGTAAAGGTAGTCTTCGGCTTATTATTTTTGTAAGGTAGTCTTCGGCTTCTAAACATCAGCTGAGCCAATCCGAACCGACTTCGACGTCAATAAACCGACTTCGACCATATCGCCTATGTTTCTTTTGTTGATTTGTAAGTTTACTGATGTTTCTACGCTATTTATTATACGTCGTTATGAATTGAAAATCTCGGACTACAGTCTCTTTATTTTGTTTATATTGTTTATTGCCAGTTTTACTTTCTACAGCAACAGAAGTCTGTATCTAGTTACTGTTCTTCTTTATCAATATATTTTTTTATTTGTACCTTTTCTGCCATTCAGAAACAATACACTCTCGTGCAGCCATACATTGTTGATAAAGATTGTTAGAACAATTTTTTTCTCCAAAAAATAATGAAACAAGATAGTTTCAGTGATCACCAGGTGTTGTTAACCAGTAGGAACTTACTGCTTTTCAGAGCACTCGTTGCGAGCCTCACATTTTCCCACGCTGTTTTATTCAGCCGTGAATTTACATTCACGAAAAGTTGCGGCTTTTTTGCCGTACTGGCCGTATCGCTTGTATTAGATACTTTCACCTCATTAACAGCCAATCGTCGCTATTTCAACTTAGTTTTTGGAAAACGATTAAGCCTCAAAGTGGATAGCGTTGCACTTATGCAATTCTCTTTTCAGAACTATTCTGAACTGAATGTTTGTCAACCATAATTTACCGACTGCAAATATTGCTTGCCTCTGACCTTTAATCCTTTCGCAAATATTGTCCAAATATTTTCAATTCTTCAGTTCATACTTTAGCCTTGATTATTTTTGACCATTCTTTTCTTTCTGCGAAAGTTTTCAAACTCTTAATTTGACTGTTATACTATTGAAATTTCAATGAAAATGAGATATAGCGCATGCATCAAAATTGTCCCAACTCTATCAATCATTGGTAAGGGTCCTAAAATTTTCGATTGTTATTCAAAACAAGAACATCAGATTATAACCAGTAAGTTAATGATACTTGAAGCAAAAAAATATTTTGCATAAAAATAATATTTATAGATACAGCATAAATAGGCACTAAGAGCATCAGCGTATAATAAAGTCTTTAAGTAGGTTTAAAATTTACAAAAAATTAAAATTCACAGCAGGACGTTTTTCCGTATTCTTCTGCTCTGGATAACATCTGGAATATAACAGAATGATTGAGAAAAATTATGTTTTAGCTTTTGTAGTTGAAGTTTTTTGGCGGTAGGTTACTACACTCTGATTCGAAAAAATGATTCTAATGTAATGACGTTTTTGAACGCCGTCGTTTCCAAATCTATCGTTTTGATTTGCAACTGATAAAAAGGTTTTTTGCTCTACTGATTTGAATGAATTTTGAAAGTAATTTTGAATTTTGAATTCATCTTTTCAGTAGCTGATAGTCTTTTGCTTTTCATTTTTTAAAATACAGGTGAAGTGACATATAAATAAACCCAGGACCTGTTCTAACATACAATGAGTCTATCAGAATAACTAAGAGAAGAGAGTCGGATTGAAAATTGATCATCTAAATGTACAAAGCATTCTAAGCAAGAAAGAACAACTACGCACGCTAGTACACGATCTGGGATCAAACTGCATTTCTTTGTTTCATAGAAACCTGGCTCTATGAATATGATGATTAAAATGTTTTCAATCCTGACAAAGAAGGACACTGTTGCTTTAGAACTTACCGTTTTCCTTCGGTTAGAATGGAAACCAAAAAAGATGGTGGAGTTATGACACCTGTGTCAAAGATTTTTTTCTCAAAAAGTTTTTGCAATTATTTAAATCTTTTCACGGATAAATTCGAGAGTTCAAGGGTCTCACTGAAATTACCAACCTGGGTGGCTTCTCTATTATTGAATGTTACCTATAATCACAATAACCAAAATAGCAATGCCTTTTGGACCAACTATTCAATAACATGGCTAAGGCAATTACAAAAAACTGAAAGATTATACTTTTGGGGATTGTAACATTAAACATTTAGATAATTTGGAGCGATCTAAGCTCGAAACATTAAAACTTATGGATGTCTTGCATGTCAAGAATAAAACTCTTCCAACTCGTTCAAGCCCGTTAAACAATACCGAAAGCCTTATTGTTTACATCATCACTGACTGCTCACTTATAAACGACATTGAAACTTGTGACAGCATTGTAAATAGTGAACTCTTTGCTGCTTCAAGTATGTTAGGGCTTCATGTAGAAACTAAAATTTGCCAGTTCAAAAAAAATTACGATAAAAAACTATAATGCATTTGATTTTAAACACTGCCTGGAACAAAAAAACAATCAAAAAAAGGTACGTTCAGAGCAACTTGGATTCTATGCTACAAGTTTTCACTCAAGGTTTTACAGCAGCACTGTCACAAAACGCTGCAGTTAAAACCAGATTTATCAGAAACGACAAAAATTTGTACACGTTAGCAGAAAAATGATAAGGTAGAAAATCAAGAAAAATGATTGTCAATCGATATAGATTTTTGGATGATAAAGGCTATGAAAAAATTTTTGATTCAAAAACAAATTCATTATTTCTAATGACAGCGAGTTCAATAGATTTCGTGAAAATCATATTGAAGCAGCAGGAGCTGACCGGAAAAAGTGGATGCTGATAAACGAGATAAGATGCTTTGAAAAAATAAAACCAAGAATTTTTAGTTTGAGAAACGTTGTTGCTGATTATGTAACGCAAACAAAAAAAGGCTAGCCTGTTAAACTATAGTTTTTCTACAATAGGAAAGTTCCAAGGGCGCCAGTGTTTACTAAAGATGTCAAACGCGCAGAATTCTAAACAAAAAACTTTAGATTTCACATTGCATTGCACTGGGAAGAAATAAACCAGCCGGGCCGTCACACATTCCAGCATGGGCTATCATAGATTCAAGTTCTGTAATTGTGTTTCATCTAATTTTTCTTGTGAACTATTGCATCAAAATATCCTACTTTCCCAATGTACTTAAACAAGCAATTGTTGTAACACTGTACAAGGAAGGTGACCCTCAAGAGCCTAATAACTATCGTCCAATCCCTCGCCATTACCCTGTGCCTTTCTAAGATTGTTGAAACCATTTTGAGAAATCAAATTAGTCAGTACTTTCACGACAACAAATTACTAAGTGAATTTCAATATGATTTTAGGAGAAAAAACTCAACAATCGATTCCCTCGTGTTTTACACACAATTCATCAAAAGGAAAACCAACATAAGCAATTTTGTCAGAGTCTTTTTCCGTGTCAAAGGCTTTTGAATCAACCAATTAAGAAAATTTGGATATCAATTTGGACATCTTAGGTTTTGATTGAAGCTCAAAAAATGTAAAAGGACTGCACATAAGACAAAATAACGCTTCATAGAAATATACCACAAGCAACAGTACATGTTGACGATACCGTTAGTTTAACTTTTGATCCCTCTATTGCATTGACAAAAGCCAGGCCAAATAGAACAAAATTTAAACAAACTATTTCAGCATTTGGATGAACGCCAACTGACAGTACATGCCTCAAAAACTGAATTCATGATTTTTGGTATGAGCAAAAGGAAAGACTTAAATGAAATGATAATTACACATCCTACTCCAGTAGACGAGAAACCTGATGGAAAACAATTAGGGGCACATAGAGAACAGTTAAACATTTCAAGGGGAACTTCAACATATCCTACAAAAATGGCCCGAGGAATAAAAACAATCAACGCTATCAATCAAAAATTTATCCGAGAAAAACTTTTGAGACTCGCATTAAACGCACTGATTTTAAGGCATTTGCACTACTCAGCAGTTGTAATGCACGCAATTGAGAAGAATCTATAAGTATCCTTGGGAGAAACAGTTAAACTAGGCATTACGGGCTACATATTTTAGACAAAATTTCAATCTGTTCAAGATATTAAACACAATCGGAGACTACTCCCCGTTTAACTCTTTTTGTGAACTAAAAGTTTACATTTTTTTGTAAAAAAAAGTTACCAGCTGCTTTACTCCGCCAACTGGATGTCCATTGGTCACTTGGAGTCTTCATGGGTTGAACAGGACAAAAAAAATTGTTCTGGAACCTGAAATTTGTTTCTAGCAAAATGCAGAATTCATTTTTGAGATTGGCAATACTAGATTTGAATGAAATTAAATCAAACTACCCAGTGGAATTAAAATCAAACAAGAAAAAAGACTCTACAAACTGCTCAGAAGATTCTTCTGCTCAGTTTTTAAATTGAACCCTTGTTTGTGGAAGGTTAGTTGTTCACATGGCGTGACTTTAATTTTGGTAATATGAACTAGACTTACTTTTGTTGGGTCGACGTATAAAAACATATTAACCTAATGCGTTTTTTTTATTTAATATGCCACAAAAATTGAATTCACTTAGATATTCTGTTGTAATGTTAAAGTAATGAGCAGTTTGTAAATATTCACACAATTGGACTAGCACAGCAGTTGTACACACCTTGACATGGTGCGGAATTATCTGTTTTTTTAAAAAAAAAAATGCGAAAGATAATTATCGGTAATAGATTTTGAATACCGTAAAGGAACCTGACCTATCATAAAGCGCCATAATAGGTTTTTTGGAAACTTACTAAATATACAACGATCATAAAAAATTTTGACTTTGGCTGACAAACAGTCCAGAGGGCCACCTGCAGTCCCAAAGCAACATTTCTGCGCATTGGATTGAAATATCTTTACTTCGCTTTTATGGTGCCGTACTTAGCATTAAACGCCATAAAGATTTTATGGACCGTTTTTTGGTTAAAAATTTTTCATGAAAAAAAGCTGTAATATGAAATGGACATTTTTTTGGTTAATTTTCAAATCAGTTCGAAAGGCCAGTTTTGAGTTCATTAAACGTCAAAAAAACATAAAGTTTACATTTATGGTATCTTACTTAACATAAGACCCCATAAAGCCAGTCCAAGTTAGAGCAAAATTTTAACAAACTATTTCAGCATTTGCATGAACGCCAACTCACAGTACATGCCTCAAAAACTGAATTCATGAATTTTGGTATCAGCAAAAGGAAAGACTTAAATGAAATCATAATTACACATCCTATTCCATTAGACGAGAAACCTGATGGAAAGTAATTAGGGGCACATAGAGAACAGTTAAACATTTCAAGTGGAACTGCAACATATCTTACAAAAATGGCCCGAGGAATAAAAACAATCAACGCTATCAATCAAAAATTTATCCGAGAAAAACTTTTGAGACTCGACTTAAACGCACTGACTTTAAGAATTTGCACTACTCAGCAGTTGTAATTCTCGCAATTGAGCAGAATCTATGAGTATCCTCGGGAAAAAAAGTTAAACTATGCATTACGGGCTACATATTTTAGACAAAAATTTCAATCTGTTCAAGATATTAAACACAATCGGAGCCTACTCCCCGTTTAACTCTTTTTGTGACTTAAAAGTTTACATTTTTTGTAAAAAAAAGTTACCACCTGCTTTACTCCACCAACTGGATGTCCATTGGTCACTTGGAGTCTTCATAGGTTGAACAGGACAAAAAAAAATTGTTCTGGAACCTGAAATTTGTTTCTAGCAAAATGCAGAATTCATTTGTGAGATTGGCAATACTAGATTTGAATGAAATTGAATCAATCTACCCTGTGGAATTAAAATCAAACAACAAAAAAGACTCCACAAACTGCTCAGAAGATTCTTCTGCTCAGTTTTAAAATTGAACCCTTGTTTGTGGAAGATTAGTTGTTCACATGGCGTGACTTTAATTTTGGTAATATGAACTAGACCTACTTTTGTTGTGTTGACGTATAAAAACCTATTAACTTAATGCGTTCTTTTATTTAATATGCCACGAAAATGGAATTCACTTAGATATTCTGTTGTAATGTTAAAGTAATGAGCAGTTTGTAAATATTCACACAATCGGACTAGCACAGCAGTTGTATACTCCTTGACATGGTTCGGAAATATTTGTTTTTTTAAAAATGCGAAAGATAATTATCGGTAATAGATTTTGAATACCGTAAAGGAACCTGACCTATCATAAAGCGCCATAATAGGTTTTTTGGAAACTTACTAAATATACAACGATCATAAAAAATTTTGACTTTGGCTGACAAACAGTCCAGAGGGCCACCTGCAGTCCCAAAGCAACATTTCTGCGCATTGGATTGAAATATCTTTACTTCGCTTTTATGGTGCCGTACTTAGCATTAAACGCCATAAAGATTTTATGGACCGTTTTTTGGTTAAAAATTTTTCATGAAAAAAAGCTGTAATATGAAATGGACATTTTTTTGGTTAATTTTCAAATCAGTTCGAAAGGCCAGTTTTGAGTTCATTAAACGTCAAAAAAACATAAAGTTCACATTTATGGTATCTTACTTAACATAAGACCCCATAAAAATATTCATGGACCGTTTTACGGTTACCAATTTTTTATAAAATATGATATCACACAAAATGTTCATTTTTTTCGGTATTTTTTCAAAGAGAATATATATGTACCATATTTTTCATACTTTTGTAGGCGTAATTGGTCACTGTTCTTTTCAGGGTGTTGTTTCGTGGGTGCCATGTGTTTCAGAAGGGTGAACTGGGAGTCGCTTATTTTCGTTCTCTCTGATCAGAATGGAAACAGTCTTAACAGAAAGTGCTCACAACTTAGGTTGGCTGATCGCTTGTTTTGTTTATGTTAATGCAACGCGCCTTACAATATTTACAATTTGCACCCTCTCACACTCACGTAGCCACGGACGCATATTTTTAAAGACCGCATTGACTGTTTGGAAGAGTAATCAATCACATTAAATTGCCCAGAATAGATAAAACTGATTTTACTCAGAGATTACTTCAATTCTTGGGCACAAATTACAATAATGTAAACACATGAATGAGCTTTCAGACAAATCAGTATGTAAGTACATACAAAAAAGCGTGTTTGTTTGCATATTTAGTCAGGTATGCTTAAAAGACAATTTGTCAAAATAAGAATTCTATGTACACTTATCGAGCGAGCAAAAACTATCGAGCTGTCAACTGCAATCTATGAAGTGTGTTATTGTGCATATTGTGGCTAACATCCTTGTAATATCCGCCATTCTAGACAAAGTCACTTCTTTGACCAATACAGGTCCAAAAGTGTATAACTTTGTCAATAAGTTCTCTTTTAAATTTACAATCGTACAATGTCATATAAAATTTGTATGACGTAGACAATCACTGCATGTTTGTTTAGTTTCAAATGTTTGTAATGTTGTTTAAAAATAAATTCCACCCAAGTTCAGGTGTGCGTTCCTAGACCGTTCCGATCAGTCGGGTCAGACCAATTGGGTAGCATACCTGTAGCGTGGTGCGACCCAAGTTACAGGGTCTGGGAACAACTTGATTCGCACAATGGTCTTGACAATACTATGGTCGCACGATTTCTTGAGTCGCGCTACGGTCTAATCAGAAACCTTTGGGTCGGATAAGAGGACAAAATTTGAGAAAAAGTCTGATCAGAGCAGTCTAGGGTCATGCACCTAAACCCGGACACGCTTATGTGAAATGATTAATTTAAGCATATCACTTGTTTGATTAGAAGAAAATCACATATGCATATTTGGCCTTGTACGGATAACATGGACAAAAATAATATCATGTTGCAGACTTTTGAATCTGAGATCTATAGATTTCAGATTCAAATGTTTCCAACATGATATTCGTTTTTTCCCTGTTATCCGTTCAAGGCCAAATATGCATATGTGATTTTCTACTAATCAAAAAAAATATAAATTTTAAGCACGAAGACGCTTTTTAAATAGGGAACCCAACGTAATAACGCGTCATGTGGCTTCCTAATACAAACTTGCATGTGATTGAATATATATATATACATATATATATATATATATATATATATATATATATATATGTATATATATATATATGTATATATATATATATATATATATGTGTGTGTGTGTGTGTGTGTGTGTGTGTGTGTGTGTGTGTACAAAAATGATCCGATACAGAGCGTTACGGAAAATAGAAGAAGGCAAAGAATTTAATTAGCGGAGCAATGTAACAAATTTTGTACTTAACAAAATAAACTATTTTATACGCCTCTGGCTTGACCGCGTAAACTAGTTCATTTCTGACTCATTGAATCTTGGCTTTTCTCTATTAGCAGTTGTGCTCTAACTTGATCATATTAACGACATATAAGGGTATATATATATATGTATGTATATATATATATATATATATATATATATATATATATAGAGGTATATATATAATGAATGGCTGTGACAAATGTTTAATTTTGATTATAGCTGACAATTTTTTATCACACTTTACTCAAAATTTTTATGGAATAGAATTTTTCTGTTCCCCTGGTTCTGAAACAAAATTCATTGGAACCAAATACTTTTAAGATCATATTGGTCTCTTTGTGAGATTCTTAGTGCTTTCGATTATATTAGTTTCGTGATTTGTTTAGCGAATTCTGTATCCGTCCTGATGTTATTATTCCAAAAAATAAAAATTTTGATGCAAATTGCTATGTTTCAAATTTTCATCAGAAGGCAAATGATTTTGTTGAGCAAATGATACTGACGCTTCCTGTAAATTCAAGATAGTCCAGTGTCTGTTTGGTTTTTAATGATCAAAAAAGCTACCTTACAGACTAACTAGCGCCCCTAAAAAACGGAACTCAAACTAGATTACTTCAAAAATCTACAAAAAGTTTTATTTTTTCAGATTTTGGTGAAAAAATTGTCCAGATGTTCCACCATTTTTATTTTGTGGAAAACGACAGTTTAGGACTGTGGAACCTGGTGACAAAATTTGTCATAAAGATCCAAAATTTAGTATGTGAGCATGTTCTTGGTAAATTAAATTTACCTAATTTCATTTTCCTAACGCGGGGGCTAATTCAACTTTAAATCTTGTTGTATTTGCCGCTCGGATTGGATTACTGAATTTAGGATAAAAAATATTTTTTTTTATTTCAACTATTCAAAATATACATTTATATTTACGTAAATGATAGAAGTTGAAATAAATAGTAGCAACAAAATCTTTAAACTAATAAAAATAAAAAAAAATCCAAATTCTTCCGCTTCCATCTTAGGTGCTAACTGATTTGTTTAATCTGTATGTTTGTTATATATGGAACAGCAGTAACTATGTCGTAGTTTTGAGGGACTTTTCAGAAAAAAACAACTATCATTGAACGTTTTGGCTATTATTCGGGGTTATATTGATATGATGCAATGTTTCACGGTTTCTGTTATATTTAAGAATATTAAAAATAGGGGAACTTTAATAACAATTCATGAAATACTACTATGACAACCTCAAATCAGCACATTGAAGAAACAAAAGAGCCAAATAAACTAATAATTACTGATCACTTTTAGCTCAAAAAGATCTTTCAGAAATCAAGAATTACTGACCACAATTAATACAAAACAATTTTTCAAATTTTATTAATCACTTTTCATACAGAGAGATTTTTCAGATATCAGTAATTACGGATCATCTTTCATGCAGAGGGTCTCACAGAAATTAACCATTAATGATCATTTTCTGTACGCAGGTATTTTGCAGAAATCGATAATTATTGATCAATTTTAAAACAGAAGAATTCTTCAAAATTTATTAAATTTTTGGGAGGCGTATGAAAAACTCTGCTCATTCTGAAGCCATTAACAGCGCTTTTGTAGAGAATAAATGCTATTATCCTTTAAATTGGCGTACATGAGACCCTCATAGCTGTACGTATTAAAGAGGTCAGGGAAATTTAAAGCCAGACTCACAAGTTAAGCTTCAATTAACCCACAAAGGCCTCACCAGAAGGGAACTATTGAGTAATGTTTCAGCCAATATAATTGTTGATTGTTCAGCACTCTGTTTTTGAAAGTCATCACTTAGTCATTTTCTAGCGTCTGTGAAGTCGGAATAGTTGTTATTTAAATAAAGATTGGTTTCTTGCTTATTTGTGAATTCTAAGAGACGTATGGTGAGCAAATTATTTACTGCAAACTGTGGAATATTGCACTTTTTAAGGGCGGAATTTTAGGGAAAAACATTGCCAATTGGCTAATTTGTGGAATCTGGAGACAAAAAACTGAAGGAGTTTCCAAACAATACTTCCGTAACCGTATTTCAAATTATAACCCAGTTTTACATCTTTTAACAGGGTCTAGGAAATAAACCCCCACGGAAAAAAAACCCACCTAACTTTAGATAGGAAATAAACCCCCACGGAAAATAACCCCCACGGAAATAAACCCCCATTTTAAAACTGAATTTCGGTCGTCATAATTTGTTCGGTTGTGATAGTTTCAAATCAAGTCCCACGGGCCGCTGAGGCATGGCCATGGCCCTCGAGGCATGGCCAAACGCGCTAAATGCGCAGCTCTTTAATAGTAAAGTGGGGGTTTATTTCCGTGGGGGTTTATTTCCGTGGGGGTTTACTTCCGTGGGGGTTTATTTCCGTGGGGGTTTATTTCCTATCTAAAACGAAGCGGGGTTTTTTTCCGTGGGGGGTTTCTTTCCGCAACCGCTTTTAAGACACAATTTGTGGAAAACCGGTTGAAATGGACCGAATGTTCTTTCTCAATTTGGTAGGAGCGCTAGTCTGTAATGTATCTTCTAATTTAAAAGTTTCTGTTTTGCATTTTACTGTTGGCTGCACGTAGACTCTAATACACGCTATAAATGCTTAGAGAAAGCTACAAATGACTGTTTCGTTATTCAACTTAGAAAAATTTCTTTGTCTATTTGAATCTTTCACTGGAGGCCATCGATCTACAATATAATCAGTTTGCTGTTTTAAAAGCAAAATTTAATTATCACAATTCTGAATAAACTCATTGTGGCAGCATTGACCCCGATTTGGGTTTAAAATTTTTTCTCATTTCTCATCATTCAGAAGATCCAAAATTTGTTTCTACTTTAATGGTTCTCTGGCAGTGCCGACTGTGGAGTTTGACTTTCACCAACAAACAAAGCAAGAAATTAGTAACATTTATCAAATCAACGCTATTTGAATAAATCCAGAAAACCAGAATTGTCGGCAACATATTCAACTCATTTTGTAACTAAATTCCTGCCTATTAACACTTCTGCTTCTTGTTTTTCAAAAAAAGCTGAAAAAGTTAATATTTTGGATATTTAAAAAAGTTAATAATTTTTGCTGATTTCTAAATCTCCTCCATTTAGAATGAAGCACAAAAGAATAAACACACACCATCGCAATTTGACAGTACCGAATGTTAAAATGTACATTGGAAAAAGCGTAATTATTCCTATTCTTAAAAATTGATTCTTGTCGACTTTTTTGACGTTTCTCTGAAAACTATTTTTATGCATACTTTCTGCTTGTGTTTAAAATTATTATCAATCAGTGTTAATAAGGATATCTCAAAGATCAGTTCTAAATTTGTTTGAGAATTTTTATCGGTTAAATGTTTGGCAACAAGAAGTGCAATCTTTATTCAGCTTTTTTAAATTCTGAATTTCATTCTTTGTGCCGCTGCAGCAACTTAAGATGATCTCTTTCGAAGTATACACTAATAGAATTCGGAGTACAAGGAAGAACCATTTGGTCTTTTTTGCAATGAAAGCTTCAGCAACTTGACAGCTACATTTTTTGTGTTCAGCTCTCTTCAGTTTGAATAGCCCGTGTCTTGTTTTATTCTGACAAACATTCAGAACCAGCATTGCCAACACATACTTGATTGAACATTCGGTATCAGCTCTCGGTCTAACATTGGTGTATTTCTGATTTTCAACTGTGTGGGTTTGTTCAAAATAATTCTCAAGCTTTCAGGTTCCTTCAATCCATAGAATCGTAGCTTAATTTTGTGCATTTTTGTGAGTTCAAAAATGTAATTTTGAGCCACTAATGTACGCCTAGAGGCCAGGATCGCTAAATGAGAAAGGAAGTATAAATATATTAAATTGAGAATTTTAATTTACAGTTGCCCAGTACTGATTTACACTTGGATTTTGATAGCTTCTAATTTTAGTGACTATTTCTGCACTTTCGGGCACATTGCACAAGGAGGAGTGAGGCGACATTTTTGGGGCGGTGAATCATCGACTCATGTCTTCTCAATAGCTACAGCCAACACATACCGCTCTATCAATTGGTTCTCATTTGACGAACATGAATTTGGTTCGTTTTTCGAATCTTTTGTTTGTGGATAAAATAATAGAAGTTATCTGTAATTACAGATAACCAATACAGATAATTAATCCAGGTTGAAGTGCCATCCGGAAGTGACCTCTGATCAGACCATCCCATCCCAGACCAAAGTATCCTCTGATCAGACTAAAGTGCGCTCGAAATACCATGTGCGCTCGAAGTGCGCTCGAAACTGTCTCTGATCAGACTTTTCCAGACGAAATTGACCTCTGATCAGACCGAAATCAGACCATTGTCCTGACGATTGTGCAACCATGGCCCAGAACAAACCCAGACCATCGTCCAGACTATTGTGTGCTCAAAATCACTTCTGATAAGACCATTGTGCTCTCAAAAATCACTCCTGATCAGACTATTGTGAGCTCGAAATCGCCTCTGATCAGACCCAACTGCGCTCCAAATAGTCTGGTCACTGAATGGTTTCTACTATGAACGAATTCCTTTAACATTGTTATAATATATTCTTTTAATAAAAATTGATGTTTGCATTATTAAACTCATTGAAAGAAAAGATCATTCTAAAAGTATTGCTAAAGAAAAGAAAACCCAACTGCTGAGAAAAAAAATTTATTTTGTATACCATTAGTGCATATTTCGAACTCAATGAATGAATTTGGACAACTTTCCATATAAAACGTCGTGTTCTGTAGTTGACCAAAATCTCAGTATTAGGGACCGGAATTTTCTATCAGCTGGACACCTTTGGTTCTCATAAAAGCCATTAAACACTAGACATGTCAGTAATCAGAATGCTGCTTTTTGTTGCCTCTCGGCAGAGCCAACATTTCTCGGTAAAAAATCAAAAAAAAGTCCGCTCGAAATGGTCTCAGACCCAATTGAGCTCAAAATCTTCTCTGATCAGACTAATGTGCGCTTGAATCCACCTCTGGATAGACCATTCCCATCCTAAGTGACCTCTGATCATACCATCCCCAGACCGAAGTGACCTCTGATCATACCATCCCCAGACCGAAGTGACCTCTGACCATACCATCCCCAGACCGAAGTGCCCTCTGATCATTCTATTGTGCGCTCGAACCAAATCTTAGACCCTGTAATTTCGGTCTGGGAGCACAACGTGTGCGTTGGACTCGGTATGATAAGAGGTCACTTCCGGATGGCACCTCAACCTGGGTAATGAATAAGTGTGTCCTAAGTTTAAAACTTAAGTTTCTCTGTTTCCTCAATATGGCTTGCATTCAAACCAAACAAAGATTATTTGAAATTGCGACTTAATGGTTACCTGACGTTAACTGTCGTATTGGATATGTATATTGATTTACCAAATTGGGGTAAACAAGAGGGAAAATACACGTGGGTGTATAATTTGCTGGGTCAAAAGGCAGGGGTCCAATATATAGGAGTTAAAGAAAACAGAACCCACTTTATCGTTACGTGCTCATCGCTTTTTTAAGAGGAACTACAAATATTTAAATCGTCAACGTTACCCAGGTTGAGGTCGCGCTCGAAATCGCCTCTGATCAGACCGTCCCAGACAAGTGGGACCTCTGATCAGACCGTCCCAGACCGAAGTGACCTCTGATCAGACGAGTATGCGCTAGAAGATCATTGTGCGCTCAAAGTGCGCTCAAAACCGCCTCCGATCAGACGAGTTCCAGACCGAAGTGAGCCCTGATCAGACAAGTTCCAGACCATTGTCCAGACGAGTTCCAGACCATTGTCCAGACTAGAGTGCGCTCGAAATATAGTCTCAGACTAAAGTGCGGTCGAAATCACCTCTGATCAGACAAAAGTGCGCTCGAAGTTGCCTCTGTTTAGACTAAAGTGCGTTCGAAATAGTCGATCAGAGAATGATTTTGAACATGAACAAATCTCTCAATATCGTTACAACATATTCATTTCATCTATCTTTTTATCAATCCTATATTCAACTAATAAAAAGCCAATCCTGAAAGTATTGCTAATAAAAATAAATGATGATCAAAAATTTATCAAAAAAATTACTGAGTATGCCATATATTTATGCTTTTAACTGAATAAATGAACTTAGACAGCTTTGAATAAAAACGTCGTGATCTACTTTGATTCAAAATCTTTTTTTGAGGGGACCGGCAGTTTTTATCAGCTGGACCCTTTGGTTCTGATCAAACCCATCAGATTTTTAGATGAAGTTCTGATCAGAATGCTGTTTTATTGTTGACTCTTACCAGAGACAACAAAAGTCAGTATGAAAACAAAAAAAACTTGAAAAAAAAATTCGCTCAAATTGGTCTCTGGTCAGACTCGTGTGCGCTCGAATCGGCCTCTGATCAGACTAGTGTGCGCTTGAAACTGCCTCTGATCCGACCGTCCCAGAACAAAGTGGCCTCTGATCAGGCAAGTTCCAGACCATTGTCCAGACAAAAATGCGCTCGAAGCCTTTTCCAGACCATGTAATTCGAGCGCACCGGGAACATGTGTGCGCTCGAAACTCGTCTTATCAGGGGTCACTTCGGTCTGGCCACCTCGACCTGGGTAAAATTTCAGTTGTTTTCCTATCTAATATATTGTCCACTGTCTTTCTGAATTTTGAAAATTATCTCTTTCGTCCGTTTGTCTCTTGTCTAGTGAAAACATAGAAAGTAGTCCTCCAGTTTTTCATTTAATTCTTTGCTGAATATTGAAACCCTGGATTGAAAATTTAGACCGGTGTTTTGTAGTCCCCTGAGATTGAGTAAGAAATTGCGAAAAAAAACATTGACTATTGTCACAAACAAGTGCTGGTCACGTTATGATTTTTTGTTCCCATAAAGTGCTACACAATCACTATTGAATCTGATAACAAAACATTTATCAAATTTAAGGCAGAATAAAATTCAAGTTACCTGAGAAAAAGATTTTCTTCTTTTCATCTGTCAGGTCTGTGCATTAAGCTTCAAAGCAATTGAATGCTCCAAGCTCTTAAATTCAGGACTGAAAATTGGCTGATTTTATATACTGTTTTTGATTTTTTTCTCATGGGCGTAATCTTGTTGCCATTAAAAGGCAAATTTTCACAATAATATATCCTTTTCACAACTGTCTTTCTTTTTCAATTTCTTTTTCTTCTGTCCACCTCATTGTCTACAAAAACCCATCAGACACAAATTCATATTGAACAAAATTGAAGACTCACGTGTAAGAATTCTAAGCCTTGTCTAAATCACGAATTGAAGCCCTTGATTTCCCAAGAACACTTTTTGTTAAACAAATGGGGAAAAAATCCTGACAGTGAGACGTACAAAAAATGCACCCATATTTTCAAAAAGCTACCAACAAGCAAAAACAATGGAAATTCATTAAACAGAAGATCAGTCCGAGTTAAAAAAGTGTCAAGGTTGACGCAATCAGATTAGATAGAAGCGACATTTTAAGGGATCCAACGAATATCATTAAATCTCTAAAATGATCAATCGCTGAACTAGGGGGTTTTCAAAGGTCTATACATTGCTTGTAAATACCCTGATAAACTTCACATACCTGAGGGCACATTCAGAGCGGTGACTTAAAAAAACCTTTACAGTCATTGACTCCCTAGACGATAACAAAGCAGGAGATCCGGGTGAACTAACAGTTTCTATCATAAAGTCATGCATAATGGCTAGAGGCGTACATCTACAGTACGCTTTAATTAAAAGCATTAAGCAAAAATTTATCCCTACTCAAATAAAAACCAGCTTATGTAAAACCAATTTTCAAAAATAATGATAAATTGCATGGTACAACCAATTCTCCTATTTCTGTAACTCCGAGTTTCAAAAAAAATGAGCGCCTCTTACTGAGACACAAATGACAGATTTCATTGATAAGGTATAAAGATGTGCTTTCTACGCAAAACGTTTGAGAGAACCAGAGATCTAGTAAAAAAGACAAAAATCCGTGCAACTGAGTTCATAATAGCCAGAATGTTGCTACATAAAGGATTTAAAACACTATATTGTTTTTGTTGCAATTATATTTAGCCAATTGGCTATAATTTTATTGTAGCAGTTTAAGAAAGAGTCCCAAATAATGAGACATGGTTGTCGAGTTGAGTAATGTCTGGTCCTTGAAAATGTTTTATACTGGTCTATTAAAAATAACGAACAAAACATTGGCCATTGAGGAAATTTTATATATCTCTCTATATTAAATCATTGCTTATTTGGACTTCTCGAAGAGTTAAGCGCTCTCCGTATACCACCTGTCCTAGTATTTGGGGATCAAATTTTTTCGAAAAAAAGTATCAACTCGAAAATCAACAGTCTTTTATCAACATGCTTTTTATTTATGCATTCAAACAGGTCTTTTGGACTAGATGGACTATAAAAAAGCAGTAGGTCCTGGTTAATTAGCAGTTCTTTTCATAAAGTCATGCGAAATGGATATAGGCGTAAATCTACAGTCCGCTTTAATTGAATGTATTCAGCAAACAATTTTCCGAACTCAGATAAAGGTAGACTATGTATTACCAATTTTCAAAAACGGTGATAAATTGCATAGTACAAACAATCATCCAATTTCTGTAACTCCGAATTTCGAAAAAAAAACTTGTGCGCCTCCTTCTGACTCGGATGACGGATTTCAGTGATAAACACAAAATTAATAATAAACCAGGCTAACCTTGAAAACAAAAAAGCTGAGTTCATTTCGTTCTCACAAAAAATTCCGATTTAGGACTGTTTTCTTTAATAAGGAAATTCTCACGACAAAAAAATGCTGCAGATACCTTTGTATTCATATCGATAGGAACTTGAATTTTGAAAAGCAGTTGGATAAAACTTTAAGAAAAGATGGCTCATGCTACTCGATCAATGTACTCACAAAAAACATTGATTGTCCCTGAAGACACGCATTCATCTTTTGAAAACCCTTGGGTTTTCACATTTATCTTTTTCAGCAATTGGTTTTCAAAATTTATCTGAAAAAAACTGAAATGCATTACTGGACAGATGAACTGGGTTATAAAGATGTTCTTTCTACGAAAAAGGTCTGACAGAGCAACAGATCTACTAATACAGACAAAAATCCGTCCAACTGAGCTCAAAATAATCAGAATGTCGCTACTCAAATTTACTTTTAAATCATTTGAAATATTAGATTGTTTTTGTTGCAAGTATAAATAACTAGCTGGTAATATTTTTTAATTCAGTTGTTTTAAAAAAAGTGTCCCAAATAGTGGGACATGGGTGTCGTGTTGAGTATTGTCTGATCCTTGAAAATTTTTTATATTGGTCTATTAATAGATAACAAACAAAAAAATACCACCTTGATTAAATTTAATATGTCTATTTATACTCAAAACTTTGGACTGATTTTTTTGGACTGCTCAAAAAGTTAAGCGCTCTCCGTATACCACCAGTTCTAGTTTTCGCAGTTAAGTTTTTGTGAGAAAAATTATCTAATTAAAAAAATCAACAGTTTATTATCAACATGCTTCTTATATATGCATTCTAACACGTCTTTTTGTTGTTCATAAATTTTTTAAATGGGGTACCGGGTAACGGATTTTAATTGTCAAACACAAACACGAATAATTTTCTACATCAGTATCAGTATTCCAAATTTATTGTATACAGCGATATGAAAAAGTTGCCAAGACACCTCAAACAAAAATTGCGCATCTTGGTAACAAGTTTGCTACTAGTTAATTGCAAGAAGCCACTCACTTCTTTATCATGCTTCTTTATCAAGATTGTGACGACTTGAGTCATGAACGAACGTTCAAATCTAATGGAAAAAATTGATCAAAAAATTTTTCTCTGGCCGACAGCTCTATCTAAACACTGAAAATGTTTCAGTTTTCAGATAAAAATTTATTCAGTTTTGATTAGGATTTTTGCATGACTAATTTTTTGTCAAAATATATTTACTTTTTATGTTTTCTTTTTCATTTTGTCGGTGCAACGTGTTAATTTGACGGCAGCCACCAATCGTTGTTGTAACTAAATGAGCGATTATGTTTTAAACAGGCGGCTGCTGTGACTATCAACAAGACTTCTATAAGAAGCAGGGCAGAGATAGAGGCCTTTCTCCATTCGAGTACCACGCTAAAATGATGGACTTTTCTTCACAGGGGAAGCAACTTAACTATATCAGTGTAAGTTTCCTCTTCCATCTTCGAACAAAGAGATTAATTTAGTTTAAATAGGTAAAACGCTTAGATGAAAGACTTGATGTCTCCAATTGAAAAAAAAAACATTAATCGTCTCAATGTTTTATCATAAAAGAAAATGCGAAACAGTAGAGAAAGGGGAGAAGAATCAGAGCATTGAATGATCCCTGATAAAAATTGCTTTTAAATTATTTGTTGAGCAATTTTTGTTAGCAAGCAAATTTATGGAATGCTCAGGCCAGGCCTCAATGGTTATCCAGAGAAGCATAAATTACCATATACAAAATACCAATCTGAACAAATGCAAGCAGGCTGGGTAATGTACGTACGCACATAATGTTCCGACCCCGCTCATCCACATTCTTGACTTAATTGGCTACCAAATGATGAACAGATAGAAAACTTTCAAAACAAACATATCGTTAAACAAACAACCAATGAAATAAAAAATTGCCCCACTAGAGGGCCGATGAAAGTTGTTGATAATAGGACTACTAAAAAAGGATAAAAATCACAATGAGAAAAACCAAACAACAAACATAATCTACGACCAGAACTCGATGTCTAAAATAAAAAAAATCATAACAAAAGCAAACTTGCATCCGATAAAAACCTAAACAAAACAATTTAAGCCACACTTCATGAGACCTGTCGCCAAGGCGACTGGTTAACAGGTGGACAAAAAAAGAGCAAATAGATGCGAAGTTCAAAAATATTTTTCCATTTTTAACTCAAGCTGATATCAACTCAAGCCACTAAAATGTTCATTTATATCTACATAGGAAGCAATTGATACATGTCATTTTCCAATGTGTGATTGTGCAAATTTCCAAAGCCAATGGGATCAACGATTATTGTTATAATATAAAGAAACCAAAAATCCCTTGAAATGTAAAAATATATATAAAAATCTAACAATTTATGAAATCGCGGAGTAACAGTAGTAACAAAGTCGAGAAACAAATGTTTGAAGCTAAAACCGTTATAAAGAATAAATTATAGCTCACTGGAAACGGGTTTTGACCTGTGTTTACAGACACTGAGCTACAAATAGACCGAAAAACCATTTAAAAAAGACGAAGAACAAAAACACAAATTTGTTTCCGGAAAGAAAAACTTTCAAAAGTCATAACAGATTTAACATTTCAAAAAAAAAGAAATGGATTAACTAGAAAAACGTACCTCAGGAGGCCGATTTGGCCTGTTAATAACGAGAACAATTCACGACCCCACAAAACAACAAACACATAAAGAAGCCAACACTTCAAACAAAGTTACGACATGACACTGTTCAACGCACTATAATTATAAGATGTTACAAAAACTGTAAATCGTTATTTTTTCCGAATCTAACTTCATCGAGTCTGCCTTATGGAAGAACTACTTAGAAAAAGAAACCCAAGAACTGAACAGTATTGAAATCTTGAAAACTTTTATGAAACTAAATCGTCGAAGCAATCAGTCTTAATGTATAACCCAGCGCGAAAAAATGTTTGAATCAACAAAAGTAATTAGGACTTCTAATGAGCGAGTTAAATGATGACGAAAATGAAAGCAAAAAGGAGACAGACAAAAAAGAAAATCTTTTCTTATATAATTTGGAAATTATTAAAAGAACAGCTATAAACAGAAATCTTTAATTAAGTTGAGTTATGCGGCCTCGAGAAGCATATAAGATCTATTGTTATTGGGTATATGGCGTACATCAACAAAAAAAGATAAAAATAAGCAAAAAAACCCTCAAAGTATTAGGAGAATACTGTATCTCAGCCCAAAAAGCATAAACTATTCAACAAAAACAATTAAAATATCCAGATGCAATTTTTTCCAACGTTGTTCATTGTCCCTACTATGCTTTCGTTTCATTGGACTTGTCAACTGTGTGATAAATTGACAAGGAAACCAAATGAACTCATAAAATATGCAATTGTGCTCAAAAAGAAAAAGAAATTGAAAACGCTCAGTACCAAAATAAAGAAACCATTAGTTGAATATAAAACCGTTACCGACGTTAATTAAAACTCACAGGAAGCCAGTTTTTGCTTGTTTTTACTGACACTACGCCCGAAGTTGAGAGAGATAAGATAAAATAGTAGCAAAAATCATTCACTATTTCATTCAGCAGACATTAGATAACAATTGAATAAAAATGTCCATCTTGGTCTATATTTAGAGATAAAATCAATAAAACTAAAGTTAACCAGCTTAACCTAGTTTAGCAAAATTGACAAAAAATTGTTCAAAATTGACAAAAATTTGGTCAAAAATGTGAATGGCCGCTGAATTACGTCTAATTCAGCTGAATTACATCTAACGACAGCTGAATTACGTCTAATATTCAAAAAAAAATTTAAACCTCGATAACTCCCATAAAAAACGAAAATTGAAAAAATCTTTCTATTTCCATATTCTACGCCGGACGAGCTTTTTAATCAACCCACACACAACTCTCTACGATTATTGTATCGATCGACGAAAATTGTCTGAACAAAAAAAACCATTTTGTTTATATAGTTCCTCCCCCCTCAAAAGAGGTCGGAACAAAAATTTTGGATGTTGCCCCAATTTGTCATTCTTTTTGTCAAGTGGTAACTTAGTCCCATTAATGACTGGTGCCATCTGCTCTACAGCAAAAGAAAACTAATTTTCTTTTGCTCCATTAGTTTTTATCAAACACTTTTTTGACTCTCATACTGTTTTTCTTTCAGTATTTCCGTAATTGTTTTTATTTTTATTGTTTCAAAAATCAATCTGATGACTCAGCAGTTTATTCATGAGCGTGAGGTCATTTTTTCTCTTCGCTGTACGAGGACTTGTTTTGGTAATTGGGTTGTAAGTTTCTTGGGCATGGATGAATTAGCTCATTCGGTAACTCTTTTTAGCATCCACTTTTAGAAAACTAATTGGCGATCTAAATTTTTGTGATTTGAATTTTAGTGTCACTTTTTTCAGGTCTTACCTGTTTTCCAGCGAAACATAATATTTAATGTTAAAAACATCAGTTTGTTTTTAGTCCGAACCTATTGTTGGTTTTATTGCTATCTTCAAAAAGTGCATTTTCAAATCATTTCACATTATTGCTGGCTGATGATTTGCTCTGGGACCTTTTTCTCAAATTTTTAGGGTGATTTTTTTGGAATCTTTCATTCTTTTCGCATTTGTCATATACATTTTTTTTTGTATTTTTGCTTATTAAATTTTAAAAACAAAGTCAGCTGTTTTTAAAATTGATTGGTATGAAATTAATACGAATTCTGATATATTAATACGAGACTTTTTAACTTTCAGGCGATTATTTTTCAAACAGAATGAGTTTCGCAGTTGTCCTTTTTTTGCTGCTTTTTCTTCAATTTTTTTCGCAAAATTTTGTACGATTGCTGAGATCAGTTTTTTCAGCATTTATCAACTTGTTCTGATTAGTTTTCGACACTTTTAACAAAACTCTTTCATGATGATTCTCTGACTTTTCTGCTTTATTTTTATAAATGTAGTGCATTTTGCTTCACTGATTATCAGAGGTTGCTATTACAGTAAACATGTTGATATTCAAGTCATTAATCAATAATTTTTGTGGGTGGAATTGGATATAATTGTAAATTGCTATATTTCTGCTTGAGACATTCTGTTAATTTAATTTGTTTAATAAAAATGTTCTGCCTAGTTCAGATTCTGTCCATGTTTGTGAAAAAAAAATGGTTTACTCCAATTGTATACATATCTGTCCATATTTGAGAAACCATCAAGTGTCCTTGAGAATCCATTACTCTGTATAATTTTGAAAATTTCCAGCATCGAATTCTTTAACTGAGAATGAAGTCGTGAATCAGATGAAAGCCTTCCTTGTTTAAAGTAGTTTTGAATCATGTTGAACATTTAGATAGATTCTGGTTTGCTATGACACTCGTTTTGAAAGATATTCCACAAACTAAATATCACAAGATATAGCAGAAGTTTCCACACGAAAAAAGAGGGGGCATTATTTTAAATGAAAATAATTTTTCTCCTCATGGGAGTAACCCAAATAGCAAGGGGAAAATCGGACACGTTGGGCATACGATTTTCGAGCCCACCGTAAATATTTGGGTCATCTCATGAAAGTGGCTTCCCGACTATAGAAGTTTTAGATCTAGAACGTTATCGACAAACATAACCATTCTGGTGTATTCATGTTCAAAAAATTACAGGTCAGATCAGACGAGGATGCCTGTAGAAATGTCATATCAGCTATTGGTTTTGGATCAGGGCGCTTCAGCTACACACGTGAAGACCACAGAGTGAACAGGGAGACATTTCACACGTTTCCACAAAAATGGGCGGGAGGAGTCCGCATGTACAATCCTTTTGATTTGTTCAACAATTCGACCCATCTGGAACAAGTTGTCGATTTTGATTGGTTTAAAAGGAACTTCATATGCTATGAACAACCTTGGCTGTGCTCAGTTTTTGGACCTATTTATCCAGGGGTTTCCCCGTTACCAACGTGATTTCGCAATTTTTTGCGATAAAAAAACTAAACATATGTTTGTCTAAAAGCGTAGCAAAATTTTGCACTGTTTCCTAACACACCCACCACGCCCCTCATTTTGTGAAGAAAATGTACGTTGAAAACTGCCTGAACAAACTATGTAAATTTCCAAAAATAAATCTTTTAGCTGATAATGTACTGAATGTCAAAAGTAAGCAAATACTACAGTTTTATGAAGCAAAAATTTAATTTTTGGCAAGACATTACGAGCGTTTACCGGTACCGAAAAAAAATCTTTTGCCAAAAAAGAGTAAATTTACTCAAAAATTTGTTTCCGGTAGACGCCTGTAATGGAGTTTAGATCATGTATTAAAAAAAATTGTTTAAGTAACTGCGCCTCTTACACTCGTGATCTTGGCCTTGTGCTATTTTGAGATAAAACGAATCGCCAACTAATCAGATATCCCAGAATCAAATGAACTACCACCATCAAATCTTGACGATAAACTAAATTCACGAATTGCCCTGGACGCTCATCATATTCTTAGTAGTCATACAACGATCATAAAAGATTTCATACATCTCATACACCGGTTTGCAGCAATTTCAATTAGCCACTAATGAGTATTCGAATGCTTGCAATCTACGAGCCGTAGAATCTATGTTTTATGATTTCTTTGATTTCATACAAAGATCATGCATGACTTCACATTAGTTATACAGGGACTTTAAATGATTTCATACAAGTCATACATCGGTTTGCAGTAATTTCAATAAACCAACTAAAAGTTTTCGAATCCTTGTAATTTACGAGCCGTAGTATCTAACACTTATGGTGTTTATTTCATGCAAGAATCAAGTATGACTTCTTAGTAGTCAAACAAGGATGATAATTGATTTCATACAAATCATGGATCGTTTTGCAACAGTTTCGATCAGCCAAATAAGGGTTTTCCAATGCTTGCAATCTACGAGCAGCAGCATCCATCATTTTAGATTTCTTTGATTTAATAAAAAAGAATCATGTATGATTTTCTTGAAGCCATACAGTGATCGAATTAGGAAATATGTTATGGTTTGCATGACACCAAATATAATCCTCGTATGGTTACTCAGAAATCTCAAACCGGGTGACCAGTTATTCGCCCTGTCTCTCTTTCTAACGTTAGAGCAAATGGTAATTCTGTCAATTATGAACAAACGGGAAAAATATATCGTTTTGAGGAATTGTTTACCTCGAAACTTAAATAAAGTCCATCAATTTATCAATGGGATTACAAGTAGGGCCAGTTGTACACTTTTTCTCACATATAATGTGAATTATGGGTAATTTTTTCAAACAATTTTAAATCAAAGTTTTTGATTTCGATCAGAGTTTGCACAATTTTAAATCAAAAATTGTTTTTTGTTTACTTCATAGAACTAGGGCGTGCTGAATTACTTTTGATGATTGGCTCACCTTGTACAGCACAATTAGAGACATTACTAACTGCATAACATATCATTGGTCATAGTCCAATTTTGAGGAAACGGAAACAGTTCAAAAATTTTTGAGTAAAAAATCCTCTTTGCAGTAAATTTTCCAATTAATCATACGCATTTTGACAAAACTTTATATATTTTAATTGCAATTTATTTTACTTGCCTACGGTTTTTAAAAGGTTTGATTTTGGGATGCTGATACCCAGGTTTAGGTGCAGACTCATGAAATGATATATCGATACTGCTGGAAAAGAGGATTATCGATACTGAAGAAAAGGGGATTAGTTAGGGGAAACAAATAGCGCTAGCAGCTTTTGCTGTGAATTGGAGGACTCAAGGCTTCGAAATATAATATTCAACAACATAGAAACTAACCACTGAGATTAGAAACACGGGGTCTGGGTGAATTTGAAGCTCAAAATCTGATGAGAGAAAAATTGAAGTGATAACGCTAAATTATTTCTCACAATTAAGATTATCAGTAGCATAATTGAAGCTCTAGCGATTAATCTTTAGCAATTTTTTCTCTTCAAGTTCAATTACTTTAGAACTATATTGGACAAAAATGTGTTGCTGGAAAATGCGCTATCTGTCAAAATTATTGCTACAAACAGTGCTATGGAACATGACGCTTACTTTTTTTTACACCTCACAGATTCTTTCGCATTGGTGTTGACACATTGTTCGAGTCTCTTGCAACCCAAACTTCCAAACTTACTTAATCTCAGCAGAAGAAATGACCGGGACAATGTAAGTTTCCCAGATATTAATTTTTAAAAATTATTGTACAACAAATTCTCAACAAAGTATCGCCAAATCAAACTCAAGTTGCCAAATCAAATTGAATGAATGTTATGGCCTTGTTCTTTGTGCGACAATCGCATCAATTGAGCAGTTAGAAAGAGATATACTACGGCAATCATTTCTGACATGGTCAAAAGAAGTTTTTGTAGACAAATGTACAGGCAATGCATTTTTGTGCGGAAAGCATTTGGAGCGGGAGGATAAGTTACAATGCAGCACCTACAAATTTACATAGGAATATGAAATGGATCAGCAGCCAGCAAAAAAAAAACATGTTAAAGACTACGCCGATGTCGTAGACTGCGCTGTTAATGAAAGAGCAAGGGATTTGTCTGCATTCGACTCTGAGAGTAAGATTCTAGAGAGTTCTGGCTTTTCTATCACAAATTTTTCACGATTTGTCTCCACAGAGTATTCTACTGGCTTCACTTTTTGATATCTGTTTGAACAACATTTTTTCAGTTGTTCATTTTGAAATTTGCGATCAATTGCAATTTCAGCTGTACTTTTTTTCCACGCACTCCTCGTAGGTATTTTTTGGAGTCAGCAAAATTTTGTCAGGGGAATCTGCAGCAAAACAGCAAAAGAAATTCTTTCCGGTGCCAGTATGGCTATCTTCAGAATTGTTCTCCATGTTTCCCACTGAGGAGGGGGCTCTAGGTTGATTTTCTCCCAAAGCAGCTCAATTTCCAGCTGTGCTTGTTCTTTCGGTGTTTACTGCGCCACTTGATAATGGGGAGATTACCATTGGATTCGTCAGGCGAATATCGAGGCTTTAATTGATAAGTGAAATCGCCATGCGCTTGCAAAACAAATTTCAAGTTTTGATGAGCGAGACAACAATAGGAGTATCTAATATATACAGGAAGATCGGGGGGATCCTTTCGAGATCCTATCGGCAGAGGGGGATCCCTGAACCCATAGTGGAAATCTTTTATATTAAGAAAGTGGTAATTGCGCTACATGTATTTGTTTGGCGGCTTATTGTTGGTTTATATTTTTTGCGAGTGCGAGAGAGGGGAGATCCTTCATGTTAGTGGCGTTTTTGCTACATGTATTTGTGTGAATATACTTTGGTTGGGAGCTCAAGTGGTCAACCCTAGGAGGTAATATTAAGATTCTAAGATTCATTTTGCCAGAAAATATTTGGTGAAAAGGATGGCCAAAACGCTGGCAACCATTGATCGATAAAATTTTCATGAAATTTAACTGGACATAGAGAACAATTATCCAAAGTACGGTGGAGGGTTTCTGTATTTTCTAGCTGCTTGTCAATACCTCGATCCTGATATTGATTTGGAGGCAACATTGAAGCTGAGACCGTATGGCGGTCTAATTGGAATTGATAATTCGCTGCTGGACAACTACTTCAAATCGTTAAAAGTACTTCGACTTCAAGCAATATTCCATGACGCATCGGGTTTTATATCAGAGTACAGTCATAAAGTCCCTGGTTACTCCTATGTGTTACCTTGTCCAATTACGAACGAGTGTTTGGGTCACATCACGGGATTGGCTTTTTGTTTGTTGGTGAAGACGTTCAAAAACTTTTTGTTCACTTTGTTGGAAGGCTGAAACAAGAAATAGTGATATTAGATTTTGAAGGTTTTTGTTACAAGAAAATTGGTTTCATAATAAAGGAGTTATCGCTTTGTCCAAATAATTATTCGGATACATTTCTTTTTCCTCCGCCAGTTTCCTACAACTCAATTTCTTCTAGTGACAGGAGATCTGATAAGTGGGTTACTAAATTTTTACATGCTTTCTCTTGGAACAGCGGTACTTATCCTTACTGGTTTCTTTCACAAATTTCTGTCGCCATTAGACTTCGGTTTCCGTTATGGAAATTTTATGCCGAAGGAAAAGAGAAAACAGAATCATTTAAACTCTCTTGCAGAAAGAGGTAATAGACTTGGAAACTCTTCTGTGTCCGAAAGTTGAAGATATTATATTGCCAATTGATAATATTACTTGCACTCTGCACTCTTTCTACCTAATAGAAAAGCAAGAGAAGAAACATTGTGCACAGTTGTATTTCTATTGGATCTCCCTGCCATCCAATAAGCCGTCGAGTGGAGAAGGCAGCGCCGTCAGTTCTTGAAGTGAGTTTACCTTCAAGTTTGTCAGTATGCAGTTACATAAAGAATAATAATCAGCTGACATTGATTTCTTTAAAAGAAGAAAAAATAGAACCACGGGGACAGAACATTCTGCGAAAACAACAAACCCAAATATCTTTCCTCACTTGAATTTTTTCAAATGTGCTATGTCACAACAGAAAATGAGAAAACTGAAACTAACCCCGTTACGTACGCCCAAGTGGCCAGCATCAGTTCAAATAGCTCTGGACGATGACAATCTCCCTGATGAAACTAAAATGTTGTTCAGTGAAGGCAACGTAGAGTCTATTTTCTACTATGGAAGTGGTTACGACATGCAGGCAAACTATAAAGTGACTGACATACAAGACGACAAAGGCTCTAGATATATTAGTTATGAATTCTTTTGGATTGAAAGAAAGACTAACAAAAAAGCAAGTTAAACTAAAAAACTGAACATTATTTCATTTTTGAAAAAAACTTATTTTCTAATGAGTGTTAAAGAAGACCAGATAGACTCCGCTAATGGAGGGGGTTTGAATGCTTTGGTTTTTGATGAGGAAAGTCAAGAGCGATGTTCTCGGATGTTTTTTAATTCTCGGCTACCACGTTCCAAAGTCGTTTCTTTTACTCAAAATTTAAAAATACTTTTTCTTGTTGTAGTGTCTTTAACCAAGGTTGTGTTTTCCTAACTTGATTGTGAAGAATCAAAATTTTGGTTCTCATTGCTTTTGTGCATAATTGGCTACGCTCTTCCAAATCCAAAGCTATGAGAAAAAAAATATCCACTAACGATAGGCTTTTAAGGGCTGTTTGTAGTTCGTCGTGTTGTGGCAAAACGGAACTTATATTTCAAATGTTACTGAGAAACACTTTCTATCCAAATTTAGTTCTATTTACTACTTCTATCAACACGAGCAGCCAAAGTTCAACACAATAGAGCGCAAAATGAACATTTTTTTCGCTAAAACTTCAGGTTTCGAATTCATTCCTTAGCTGAAAAATTGTCTGCTCGTGTTTGAAGATTCGTGTGAAGAAATTTCAATTACAATGAATTTTCAAAACTTGCAACTGCGGGACGCCATATAAACATTAGTGTGATTTATGTTAAGCATAACTTATTTCAACACAGTAAATGGCGAACGATTGATCTGAACGCAATCCATATCATTTTGTTCAAATCACCTAGAGACATTCAGCAGATCACCTATGTTGAAAAACAATTGAATAAAACAAGTTTTTTGAAGGAAAGCTATGAATTTGCAACAAAACAACCTTTTGGACACTTACTCCTTGACTTCGATCCAAAAACATCAGACTCCTTGCATTATTGTTTAAAAATTGTACAACCAGATGCAAAAAATTTTTTATGTGCGGTCCTCCAAAGCGGTTATAACTACTTTGACAGATGAGAGAGAAAGAGTTATGTATGCTTAGCTAATGCTCGAGCTGCCCGGGTGCAATTTCAGAAAGTTCATCCAATAAGCACCAAATAGCTTTAGAACCTTTCTCTGTGAGTGTTTGCTCAATTTGATCAATGGCAACGTTCCAGTGAACAAACAGTTACTTAAAAATCAGGAGAAATCATTTCAACAATTATTATCAAAGGAAACAATTTTGGAGAAAAAGCAAAGCGTTTTCGCCAAAAAAAACAGAACCCATTCGAGCGTTGGGATTGACGTGCTATATTTACATGAAGGTCAAATAATGCATGCAGAAAAAGTTTATTTCAAAAAACCCAATCAAGGAAGAAGTATTTGATGATCCAATGTATCAGCCAAAAGCAATTCCGTTAGCACTCCTACGAAGGACTAATCCGCATTTTGAACAAAATAAAGAGAAAAAGTACAAGATGCGAACACTAACACCTATGGGTCAATCAAGAGAACAAAGAGTAGCGGCGATGCAACAAGTGATGCAGATGATGTAAGAACCGAATCGTTTTTTGGTGATGACAGCAAAATAGAGCCAATAGTGAAAAAAGGAGGTTCAACATTCGACTCAATAAGGTTAGAACGAAAACTAGTGGTTGAAACCTAAACCAAAAGAGCTGCAATTATCCTAAATAAAAATTTCAATTCAGTTAGTGTTCCTAATAGTGAAGTGACTAACATTCTGCACATTGACAATGAGCCTCAGGAGTAGATATAATAAATTTTTTTTTCAATTTACAACAACCCACAAAAAAACCGACTTGTCATTGTTTTCCAAAATCTTGAGTGAACTTGATATATCAGCTGACTTGGTTTATAATACTCACGCAAAAAAAGTTGTAGATCAGTTTTACAGTAAAGATGAAAAGGAAACTCTATCAAACCGACCGAAGCAAAAAAACAAGAAAAGAGCAAGCAGGAAGACGATCTGAACCAAAGGAAAAAAACGCAAAGCCAAGAGTGTATGAAAGTGAGGAGAAGACAGCCGAAGAGGCGCGTAGAAAAGACTGGTATTTCTATTGACGATGTGCGGAATCTTGACAAGCCCTATTTAAACGGTCCTGTGTCCTTTGGAAGCGCAAAGAGATTGCAAAATTTGACTAAGCTATCAAGAAAATTAAAATGTATTTTGAAACGAAACCATCCCTCGACAAATACCGTTCACGTCGCCTCAGGTTTCCGAAGCTTAAAATTGTTGTTAACGACATAAATGAGATCTGGTCCGTTGATCTAGCATATGTTGATAAACTCGCAAAATACAACCCTGGTGCAAAATATCTGCTTGTGGCTGTTGACTGTTTGTCAAGGTATCTCAGGGTTGAGACACTGAAAACAAAATATGCCACAGAAACAGCGCAGATTTTTTCAAAAAGATGATCACGCATAAAAAACCTGAAAAAGTTTAGGTTGATGATGGCACAGAGTTCCTAGGTGCGCTTTCAAAGACCTATGCACTGAACGCTGAATTCATTTATATATTACGTTCAGTGATAAAAAGTCTGCTTTTGCTGAAAGAAATATACGCTCGTTGAAAAATATAATCTACAGATACTTAGAGTAAAAGTGGACTTATTCTTATCTAGACAAATTGGATGCGTTTGTTAAAACAATCAGTTCTAGAGGAAATCCAACAGTAAAGATCGCTCCGAACAAAGTCACAAAGAAAGACGTTCCCAGGCTTGTATCCTTGACTGCAAACACAGCAACTTCTCAAAAACCCAAATTCTGTTTTGGTGATTTTGTGCGCATAGTGAAAAAAGAGGAGACTTTCTTTTCGGTAAGGGCAACAAATTGTCGTTGTTTGACAAGGTATTTGAATTCGCATCTATTCCAACATTGCATCCTCCCACGTATTCTCTTTGCGATGCGGATAATAAAGTTATCCAGGGTAAATTCTATCAACCCGAACATCAACGAGTACAAGAGTTTCCTCTAATAAAAGGGAAGTAAACGATTCAAAGACGAGTTTACGGTACATGTTATTTCTAGCGCTTCAATTAAGATCTTTGATCGAAACATTAGTTTCGTTCAGAAATTTTTTCAACAATGAAATTTAACTATCTGGCGACTGGAGGGTATCTCTAACTGAAATTGTTTTTCATTTACGTTCAAGAGTTTCAACCCAGATAATGTTGTTAGATTTTTCAACAATTGTCTTTGTGGATGGCAATGTTGTTCCTGGTTTGCTATTATAATGTATAGATCCAGGGAATGATCGTTATCGCTTGAATGTATTTGGGGAAGATTTGCTAAAATAGCTGCTTTTATATCCCAGCCATTTAATATCAGGTTTCATGAAAAGACTTTTTTGTAGGTTGGTTAACAAGTTATCTTTGTTCATACTTTCCAGGCATTTGATCACATAAATAGGATGTTCAGATACTGATCCGGTACTGACTATTGTATCGTCGTCTAGGAAACAAAATGTGTTTTGGAGACCAATAAGTGCATGATCAATGTTGCTCTCTGTAATTCTGCTGGCGTATCATTTCAACCTTAGAATCAGGCTTTAAGTCTATGGCTTTGAGTCAATAATAATGACTCAAGTAGTATTTCAATGATGGGCATTTTGTGTTTATTTTTGTGGATGGGTTTCTTTAAAACTTTAAAATCTAATGCCAATTTTTTTGAGTGATCTTTCTTTGCTGTAATTACAATGTGACCTTTTCTTGCAATCTGTAGATTTCATCAATAACTCTAGTTTGGAGGTGAATTGGAACGCGTCAACCTTTTTGGTGTTTTGCTGTACTTTTGAAGAAACTTTGATTTAACAAAATGTTACTAATATAATCCAATTATACAAGCAGCTTTGGAAATTTTGATGCGATTGCTTGATTGACTTAGCATGTAGCGTCATGAGGTATATCATTCTCTTTACCCTTGGTTGCCTGTTGTTGTACTTTTGCAAGTTCAAGTTTGTCGAAGAGGTCCACTCCTATATTGCTTTTGTGAACATCAGCTACCACTGATAAGAACGCACTATTAGATGTCCAGTCCTTGTATGTGACGTCTGTCTTCAATTTATCGATGACTTTGAAAGGTTCGTTAGAAAAAATTTCCAAGTTCTCATCTGTAGTGTTGGTCATCGAGCTCTGGGGGGTGTTTGTAAGTATGTTAATTGCAAGGTTTGTTGTGATGATACTGCAAACACTACCCGAATCAATCAATGAAGTGGAGTGGTTGTTGCCAAATTGGATTTTTGCGTGAATGGGCTCTATTCTTCTTTCTGTTTCAATTGAAATGACTGCAATCTAGTTATTATTTGAATGATTCTCGTTCGTGGAATTGTGCACCTGAATGTATAGTTCTCAATAGCTGCTGATATAATTAACCGATTTTTCGCCGTCATGTATTTCAGGAAGAGTTTCAATGTGATTGAGGTCCGTTTGTTGTAGTGGTATTGCTTGGGCTTGCATCCGTTTTAGTTTTCTGCATTTCTTTGCAAAATGATTTTAAATTCCACTTTTATTGCAGTTTTGCTTTTTGCGATGCAATTTTGTCAATGATTGTTGTCCCTACGTTGTCCGGAGTTGTAGTAGTTATCTAGATTACAGTTTTGTTTAGAGGCATTTGCGTTGCAATTGTCTTTGTGTCGTTGTTGGTAGAAATTTCTGTTGCGGTTTTGGTTTTTGGATAGTTTTTAACGATGTATACAAATTGATTTTTATTCCTGCTTTTGTTTTTCTGTTGTTTTTGCGTACCCTTTTCTATGTGGATAGCCATTTCCAAACCTTTGGCGGGCGTTACCGTTCATTGGGAAGTTTTTTATGCGTATCAGAGTCCAACATATTGCGAATGAAGGTGCCATGAATGAGGGTAGTTTTTTCATCTTCTCAGCTACAATTTTCAGCTTGCTCTATTAAACGAACGTTCATTAAAACTTTCAAATGATTCGCATTTTTGTCGTTTGGAAGACAAAAGTACAAAAATATCATAGATTCATCGTGAATTCGTTTTCAATCAAGAAGTGTGCGTATTTATTGTTAAATATGCGGCGTTCTTCAGTCCCTACACAGAGTTTTAGGAAATATTTTGCTTTCTGATTGCAATTTTTACAAGGTCTATCGCCATGGACAATTTCGATATCCTCAGCTTTTTTACATCGATTTTGCCAGGTTACTTTGAGCTGTTGACCTCTTAAATTCCGATAGCATTCTGTTGCTTGGGGCTTGACCTTCAACAACTTCTTCGTAAGAACAGAATAAAATCAAGATCAAAATATGAACTAAAAGAATTGTAATTGAAATGAACTAGAATACAATATAAGAGATTGTCCAAATATCGTATGCGTATGATAATAGCGTTGATCCCATATCGTTCGGATTCCCTTTACAAAGTACATAACAGCGATATTCACAATTCGGCACAAATTTAAAAATCCAATTTGAAACTTTCGCCTTTGTTTTAATATGTTATAAGCAGACCGAAATAATAGGGATTGTCATTGGAATTATCTTATCTCCAATGCATTTTGAGAAAAGATCTGACATTGTAAGTTATAGGTGAGGTCGGATGGATATGGCGGAAATGTGATTACAAGAATTGGATTTGGAAAGTGATTTTTCCACTACAAGCCCAAACACAAAGGTGGCACTATCAGTTTTCCATCGACACGATCATTCCACATAATGCTATCTAATAAAATTTTGTTCAACAATACTCGGGCATTCGTTCAGACTGGGAACTTCAATTGGTTCAAAAGATACGTCGTCTGCTTATTGAACGGCCCTGGATATGTTCTCATTACGGACCCCAAATTTCAAAGTAATATCACAGTTTGTGAATATGATGCTGACCAAGTTGATACTGCTCAGGAGTTTGAGGTGATTCAACTAAAATGTGCTAGAAGCGCCTTTATTTTCATTTTGCAAACAATGTTTTTTTCTGTAATGCAAATTGAGATTTTTATATTCTTTTATTTCATATAAAACCAAAAGAAAATAAAATCTGATCAATTTTTTGCGTCCGAGATTGTTCTGCTAAATAGCAGATGTCTAATAAGACTCTCAAAATTGAAAAAAATACAACCCAAAATAAAACACTAATAGTCATGAAAATAATTTATATGTTTAATTCGTAGATGAGGTCTGTATTAAAATATTCAAGGTACCCTCGTCCGAAAGACCGAGCAAACTACGCGAGAAATTTTTGGTATGCTAAATTTTCCTTGAAAGAAATTGTCGGTGTGATCGGTTTGTTCGTTTTTTTATCTCAAAACGTCGGTGTCTTAGAATCGGTATGATTCGTTTCTTACATTTGGTATGTTCAACGTTAAAGGTCAGATAATCTGCGGTATGGTCGGTTTCTTATAGTAAGTATGTTTGGTTTCAAACGTAAGAAATTGTGATTATGTTTGGCCTCAGAAATGCGATGTTCTGTTTCTTGGATTTGTAATGTTTGGTTTTAAACGTAAGAAATCGTCCATACAAAATTTACTTTTTGGTTTCATAATGTAGTTAAATGTTATGATAACTTTCAATGAATTTTCAAACATACCACCTATGGGTGACAATTTTTTTTAACTGAAAACTGATTTAATCTCTTTTGTTGCTCTATTAAATTAGTTGAACGATTATTAATTTTTTGTTTGTTTTCCAAGTTACAATTTTAAGACACTTGCTGAACAATTGTTGGAATTCGTTCATTAATTCACACTCACTCAATTTTTATATGATCATGAGATATAAAATACATAAGTCAATTTCTCATGATTTTTTTGTAATTTGAAATTGACATCAGCGACGCAAGCAAACAGAACCTAAGAAACTGAACATTTTTAAAATTATCTTACGTTTAAAACGGAAGAAACCGAAAATTTTTTACGTTTATAAACGGAAGATAACGACGATACCAACTAAAAACGTAAGAGTTTTGACGCTTTTGTCTAACTATAGTCGAACATGCCGACTGCAAACTTGATACCAGTAAAGTTAACAGAATAGTGAAAAACAAAGCATTCAATTTGCTTTCCAACCAGAACATTTAGAAGGTTTACCATAAAATAAAACTACTTTTTTCAAATAATATACTGTTGTTTCAACCTAATATCTCCTCTAAAAAATCATTCCCTGGGTAGAAAAGTTATCTATCAATAACAACTGCTAAAAGATGTAAGATTAGCGAATTAATGTAGGATTGGCAGTTTTCAGCGGTAAAACTGCATTCACGTGTACTACATTTAAAAAATTTTGTTACGCCAAAAAACTACAGCAAACAATTATTGTTAACATAAGTGCAAAGGAGTGTTGAGACAGAATGAACAACATTTTTTCGTCGCTCTCTTATTAAATTTCACATATGACATTTTCAACATTACATCAACCAAATTTCAATAATTTTGCAAACTCAACATTAAAAAACTATTTGATTCCCAAATGTAGCACCCTAAAATCAGTTAAAGCATTAAAAAAGACTAAAGATAAGTTTCAATGAAAAATGTATCCCCGTTCTTGACCTTCTAATTCTTCAGATAAACTTTTCAAATTTCTTAAGCTTGTGTTAAGAGCCAGTTTTCACGTTTATGATTGCGAACTATGAAAACTATTTCTTCATTTTTCCGTATTCAAGTACAGGCAATATAGTAATTTTCTTTCGTTCAAAGTCTGCCAGTTCATTTTAATTTTACCCAAGTAAACCAACACTATGATCTTATCAAAATTGTCAAAAAGAAAAATACAGCGAACAAACTATTTAGTTTGTTCGCTGTATAAAGTTTGTTCGCTGTAACAAACTATAAGTCTCAAATTATTTTGCGTATTGAATATTTTTTACCGTACCTAGCTGGTATACCCGGCTGGGTTATTTTTTCTAAAGACCATTAGTGTACCATTGTTATTCTATTTGATTATTATTGCTTCAGTATAGTACGCATACCATAAAACAAACGCTTTCGAAAAAGTCTGCAGCAATGTCATGTCTGGGAAAACGTTTTGAACGTGTTGATATTCTTTCATACCGCACACAATTTGTTTCAGGGGAAGATTAATTGCCATTCAAAATTTAAAACACTTGTTTAGATTAAATATCAGGTGTTTAACGTCTTTTCGACTGTTGGATACTTTGGTTGACTGCGTGTATTCAGTTGGTGTCTTTTTTGTTCTTCTGGACTGAAAACAAAGAACTCTGAATTATTTTAAGTTTAACTTAACGGACTAATTGCACTGTCCTCATAAACGATTTGTTCACGGCCATTTTCTAAAACTCCAATTATCAATGATGCAACTAGAGACACTGTGTCATTGGGATATTGAATCAATCTGGTACCATTTGTCCACAATTTGAAGCAGGAATATTCTACCTCTAAAGAAGTAATTCAAATTTTGTTATTTAAACTCTGATAATTTCATAAAAAATGATGGAAGTCAATACAAAAGTGGTTTGAAAACCTAATAAAGCTCGTTTTTTGTCATTACAGTGAACACCCGAACAAACAAAACGACCGACATCAAATTCACTGTAAGGCAATTTCACCAAAAAAAATACCATTTTATTAAAAGAACTGCTGAATTTGCCAAACGAACCAAAAAAAGGAGATTTAAAAATCAACAGCTTTCCCGTTTTTAAAACAAAATTTGAACCATGATTTTTTCAGAAACAAGTGGCATCTCTTTTCTTACGATTAGAATTTAAATTCTCAATTCAAACATAAGTGAGCGCAGAAGAAAAAATGACATCTGCAAATTCAATCAGAGCTAAACTATCAAAAGGTAGGTCTGGAATGAGATAAAAACGACTTCAATGAAAACTCCAATGACTAATAAAAAATAAATATAAGCGCATAATTTTGAGTATGAAGCAATTTTTTTAATTTCAATACTTCTGCAAGGTAAACTTTATAAAACGATTTGATTTTCAATTGTAGCACCCTAAAATCCGTTGAGTCAATTAAAAGGAATTTTAATATAGGTTTAAAAGAATTTTTTGTTCTCGAACTTTCTATTCTTCAGATAGACTTTCAAAATTCATTAAGGTTGTGATAAGAGCCAGCTTCAACGTTTTTGATTTCAAAATTTGAAAATTATTTCTTCAGTTTCTCATTTTCAAATACAAGCAAACTGGAAAGTTTCTTTCATTCAATGCTTGCTATTTCGTTTATATCGAAATACAAGTAAAACAACATTTGATCTTAATAAATTTGTCATAAGAAATACAACAAACAGTCTAATATTAATGCGTGTTTTGTATTTTTCTGACCGTACCTAACCCGTCTACACAGTTGAGTTTTTTTCTAAAGACTAGTACTGTACCATTGTTTCTCGTTCGGACTATTATTGCTGCAATAAAGTGGATATTTCACAAAACCAAAAGCTTTAGAAAAACTCTGTATCAATGTTTAGGAAAGCACTTGGAACGTGATTATTCATTTTCATACAACACGCTGTTTATTTCAATGGACGCTTGTTTGCCTTGTCCTAAAAATATTGTCCAGATTAAATATCAAGTGTTCAACGTATTTTCGATTGTTGGATATTTTTTTGCCTACACGTAATCAGTTGGAATCTTCTTCTGTTCTTCTGGACTGAAAACAATGACCCCTGTTATAAATTATTTATCTTAATTTCAACTTCAAGAACTATTTGCACTAGGCTTATAAATGATTTGTTCATGATCATTTTTCTTAAAAAAATCCAACTATGCGGTGATGCAGCTAGTGGCACTATTTTATCAGCATATTGAATCAATATTATTGTACCATTTGGCCGCAATTTGAAGCAGGAAAAAACTACTTCTAAAGAGTTAATTCAAATTTTTGTTCATAAAAAAAGGACAGACGTATATGCAAAAATCGTTCAAAAACCTTTTCAAAATTAGTTCTTATTCCATTGGAATTAACACCCGAACAACTGAAACAACAGAAACGAAATCAACTCTAATGCAAATTTCTCAAGTTGAAAATTATACAATTTTTTTTAAACTAATTTTGCCAAAAAAAGAAAAGAAATGAAATTTAAAATTAAATCACACTGCCGTTTTGAAAACGAAATTAAAACAATGTTGTGTTTTTGTATTTCAGAAACCAGTCGCATCTCATTACTTACGAATAGCTTTTAAATTGTCCATTCAAACATAAGTGAGCTCAAAAGTAAAAAAATATCCTCTGCAAATTCAAACTGAGCTTACTCAAGCTAAAATTATCAAGAGGTACGTCTGGATTGAGATAAATCTTGTAAATTTTTAGAACTTACCAAAATACTGTCTAAACAAATTGTTTACCTATTCTTATTGACAAGCATATGCAAAAAACATCATTAATAAAACCCCATTTTCTTTGAGAAAAAATTAAAATTAAGTTAATAAAACTTCAATGTAAACTCCAATAACTAAAAACACTAAGAACAGGCACACTGTCTTGAGTATGAAAATACTAGAACGTCTGATGAAAGCAAAAAATTACAATACGTCATTAAAACAGTGAAGAGCAAATCGTTCTCCTGTTAATATTTCATTCACATAATTTGATAAGCATTCGTTGTTGGTTTCACACATTCAGAAGATTAAAATATGCCTCCAATGAAGTCAAAAAGATATTTGACTTGTCAGCAAAAAATGATAAGTCTAATTCAATTTTTGCTACTCTATTCAATATTTCGAAAAGAAAAGAAAAAAGCATTCGGTCAAAAAATGTCTTTGAATTTTGATATTCAATTTTTCGCGTGCCAAAGCCGAGACCAAGAAGATCTTTTTGTCCTCCCATTTTAGCAAGTCTTCAAAAAAAAACATTTAAATTCAGAGCTTTAAATTCACAATATTTTAAATTAAACGAACAGTTTCAAATTAAGCAATGCCATAAACTATAAAAGGCAGAAAAAATGTAGGATTTTTTTTATCTCATTAAGACTTCAACGGGACTTCTAAGTTTTTGAATTTAGTAACAATTACATCATAAGATTAAAAAAGACAAAATTTAAACTTTTTTGACTAATCTACGTAGTGTCAAAATCATTAGATGCCTGAGCAGCAATTTATACAACAGTATGAACATACAACCGTATGAGAACAGCAATCTATACAACAGTATACAACAGTATGTCAAAATTATTAGAAGCCCGAACAGCAATCTATACAATAGTATGAACAGCAATCTATACATCAGTATGAAAAATAGCATTTGCTAAACTCAATTCACGTTGTGTAGTTTAAAATGGTATAGTTTTATGAAAAGGATAGATGCGGAGACAAAAAAAATAAATACGAGTGAGATCAAATCTTTATATCACTTAAATGGCCAAAAGAAAAGATGTTAACAAATGATTGAAAAAATCAGATCCCGTCCAAATTAAAGTTGTGCAAGCTGACGATTTTATCAAGTACACAACTAATTTTACCTAACAACAAAAAATTATATCCAAAAATTACAGTCTATCCCGTTTTCAAACAAAACTCAAACTCTTTTATCTCTTTTATTCCTCAATTGAAAAGTTCAATTTCATTCAACTTGTTTAGCCTCTAATTAATTTTGATTGGACTCTGAATAATCAATTCAAATTTAGAAGTGGATGCAGAAAAAAATGCCTTCAGCAGTAGCTTAGAAATGAAACTTGAGGTTTCCTTTTCAAATAGAGGTCCTCGGAAGTAGATAATCACAATGTAGGTGTAACGATTAGTTTTAGTTTTGGTATTCAACGAACAAACATTTTTTCTAACAAATAATATATCAAATCGAATAAAACCTCGCTTTTGAAAAGGTGTTAAACTTTGGAAACTGAACAGAAAATCAAAGAATTTTATTTGATTAACAAATAAGAACAAGTACAGAAGTTTTAGTATAATGCAACTTGAAATCGTTGTTGATGAGAATAATTTTTGGGTCAACCAAACAGTTCCGAGTGACAAACTTTATTCAAACATTTTTGTATGAGAAACAAATCATGAAACTACCTACTGTCAATTGGGCGCATATAGAAGTTTTAAAGCTTCTTTAAAACGTCAAGTGGTTTGTTAAGCAACCAAAACAATTAAAAAGTCCTCTATGAACTGCCAAATTAAATAAAAATAATAGGAAACAATTGTAGACCTATTTTCATTTTTGTTTCAGGCAGACTTTACTACTCAGAAGAGCGAAAGGCAACAAAACAGCAAAAAAAACCGTTAGAACAAAAAAATCACTAATAACTTTTGAAAACAATTTTATGTTGTCATTAAACCAATAGCTAAGGATTCAAACCACAAAAGTCTTTTCTTTAACGAATGTAATCAATGAGATAGATCACATTCAAACTGTGACAAAAATACAAAACCAACATCTCTGGTCGAAACTAAAACCCTTTTCAACTTTTTTTACTAGAACGATTAGTTAAATAATCAACACCATAAGTTACAAACTGTAAAGTTCTTTATATTCATTGAGAACTGGTGAGCAACTTAATATGATTTTCCAGCAATGGTAATCAGGGACAATACAATGCAGAGGTAACAATAAACTTTTTAAGAGTACTTTAATGAAGTCTTGTCGTTGTCAATTCAAAAATATCATTAAAAGCCCACAAACGAGCACAGATCTCATTTAGCACACTCATTAAAAAATGAAACAAAATCAAAATTCTACAAAAAAGTGAAAACAAAAATGGGTCCAAAAATTGAAAATTCTAGATTGAAATTGAAACTTGCTTTTCTTTAAAAAACCACCATGAAAAGCGACAAGTCTACTCGAAATCGCTTCTGGAATGCTGAAGGCCATTAATCCTAAAATGTTAATATAATTGGACAGAGAAGAACAAACACTTTTAAAAAATTCTGTAAATATGAACGAAATCATTTGAAACGTTGGTAACTCCTCAAAAAAACAAAATTGTGGATCACACTCTGCGTTTAGCGGGCTTTTTTGTAATACCAATCACAACGCTCTACGGTAAATATATCGATCGACCAAAATTGATTGACCAAAATACAAAACCCCATTAAGGTATAAAGCTCCTCCCTCCCACTAAAGTGCGGTCGGAACAATATTTTTACGTAAATTGTCACTCTTTTTGTTTAAATTGCTCTAGAAAACCAAAAAAAAACAACTGAAAAGCCGCCACTGTGATTCCAGGGTGAGCACCTAGAATCTAAGGTGATTTTTTGTTTTCAATATCTATTTTCGATGCCTATTCAGACTTTGGTATGGTCAACAAAATTCCTGTGCGCAAAGTGCCCTCGAAAAAATTCTTCTGATCAGACTCAAATTTGATCAAAATTTAAAATCAGATCAAATTGCGAGTGAATCTGATCCAAGTGCCATTGATTTGTTTTGTATTAAATCCACTCGTACACCCCTTCTGGTAAACCCCTTCTAAAAAACCCTTTCTAGAAAAGCCTTCTAGCATAGCGCTGAACGTTGACAAGTCTATTAATTTCGCTATAAAACATTTATTCGTTAGAAGATAACGCTCTCATCAAAATTTTCAACTGGAAAAAGTCAAATTCAAAACGTTCACTGTCAAGTTTATAGCACAGGCATTTATTTAAATTGTTTTTCATTGGCATGCTAATAGAAAACAAATTAAATAACTGTTTGCATGTGTCACTGACTGAATAGCTCAGATTAGACAGTTATGAATATATATATATATATATATATATATATATATATAAATACATAAATATATATATATATATATATATATTATATATATATATATGATATATACATATATAAGTATAGTACCATACATATAATTTATTAATTAATATATATATATATATATATATATATATTATATATATATTTATAGATGATATATATATATATATATTTATATATATATATATATATATATATATATATATATATATATATATAATACATACATACATACATAAATCAATATTAAGTGTTTGCGCTATGATTTGGTTGTGAACTCTTTGAATTCCACTTTCTTCAGTTAGAAATGGTGATGAGAACGTCAACTTTTAGCGAATGAAACTTTTCCAGCGATACTAAGAGATTTGTCGACATTCAGCGCTATGCTCTGTTTTGCAATGTTTTGACGCTTCTGAGCGGATCAAAGACCGTTCTGACTTCAAATGGGTTTGCTGGAAAACAAATACAATGATACTTGTCTGATTCAAGCGCAATTTGATCTGGTTTTAAATTTTGATCAAAATTTTGGTCTAATCAGAAGCTTATTGTCGAGGGCACTTCGCTCACAGCAAATTTTTTTATCATACCTAAGTCTGAATAGGCGAGATTCAAAACTTGCAAGAACCTTGCAAGAATCTTGCAAGAAGTATGTATTCTCGTGCGAGATAGCTTGCAAGATTCTTGCAAGTTTTTAAAGTTTTTAATCACTAGGGAAAAGTTCACCCTGAGTAAAAATTACAATATTTTGAAAAAAAACTGTTCCTACTAGAACATGAATTTTATTGATAAGATCGGGGATCAATGCAGTGCTTATAAAATTTCCAAACTTCGGCTACTGTTCTCTGTTGAATACGAAATACAAAATTCTCCTTCGAAATCTAATTTTAAATAGTTTTGACAGAGATTTTGATATATGAAAGTTAGGTAGCAGGAAATTCAATTGAAAACTTCAAAAAGAGAAACCAACTGCAATTAAACAAAAACCGCGTTTGTTATCAATGATCAAATTTTTTTAAATTAATTGTTTGTGTCTTAAATGCTTTATGTTTTATGCCTAAAAAATTTTTAAATGTAGTTGCTAGGAAGTGTGGGTACAGGTCTTTTATAGAGGCTGACATTTAAATTTATATCCAGAGACAGATCTGTTTTACATATCGCCAATTAGAATCCTTGCCCATTCGACAGGACTTTTGTTCTTCGTTTTGTAACTACTAAACTATATAGAAAGCTGCAAGAAGCGATATACAGTTAAATCTCAATCAGTCTCTGAAGTATTAAAGCACTGTTTAATATTATCAGCACTGCGCTTGACACAACATACTCAGCATACTTTAGTCGTACCTCAGTATCTATCTGACAATCATCTTGGTTTAATTATTAATGAGACCATATTGTTTAAAATTCAACTTTCTGCCCCAATTGAATTGAATGTCAAAGGCACCCGATTATGTAGGATTTTGATAGTAATTAGAACAAAATTACCACTATCTTTTAACTCTACTAAGGAGAAAGAATATGTATATGTTATTAAGGCTGCTCCAAAACTGTTAAATGTTTGATTGGAGCCCAATGGTGAAAACCTACGAACTGATAATAACGTTTTTAAAATTAGCCAAAAAAGGCACGCGAATAGAAGTTTGAATTACGAACTTCGATGACATGGAAAAGGCTTGGGATCTGGTCAATAAAACAGACAATTGTTACTTCTTCAGTAGCCCCCATAAAGTCGCCAACGATTTTTCGTCACGATCTGCACACCAAAAGAATTTAAATTTCCAGTTGTCTAAAAACTATTTCAAACCGTTTCCAAGGCTGTTGAGATTTATATCCTTTGACAAAAAACGACATTTTGAGTGGTACTGACTATGCTGGTTTGGAGACAGTACAAGTTCTACCACCTAAAAACTAGTTGTTTCCACAATCTTTTAATTGGCTCAACTGTTCTAATAGAGGCTATGAGAAAGATGAAAAATGCGGTCCCTGACTTTTTTACAATTTTCGAACTTTTTTTGAAACACTGCGAAATTGATGACAATCGAAGCTGAAATTGAATATAATAATAAAGCTCGCGGAAATATCTATTCTGTATCAGAAAGCAAGTGGCTTTGCTTATTATACCAACAGTAGCACCAGCAGTTGCATTGAAAAAAAAATGAACGAAAATATTAACTTAACGTCAAACAAAGTGACACCGCAAAACTGTTTAAAGAAACTTCAAAAATACGTATGATAAACCTATTTTGTTTTCTTTCTGGTACATTTTGGAAAATGAAGGATAAACATTAAGTGATCACGAAAATTGGATTTTCATTCTGAGTTTTTGTTTGCTTACCGTAAATCTGAAGAAATAGAACGTATTAGAACTATAATTTAAAAAGTTGGCTCGGTAATTTGCGTTCGCGCATAAAGTTCCGACACTGCTCATCCACATTTTTGGTATCAAATGAGGAACAGATAGAAAACCCCAAAAATTCAAGTATTTTTCGAAAAAAAATGTGAATGAACGAAGATCAACTCCGACAAAAATAACTCATTGGAGTAAAAAATGCCGCATTAAATTGATGAGATCAGTCATTATTAGGAAAGCAAGTCAATACGAGCAACAAAATCAAGCAACAATGACAACAAATATTAATTACCTCCAAAACTTTATGTCCATTTAAAAAAAGTTTCTGACAACCTCAAAAGAGCGTCGGATAAAACTGAAAAAAGACAAAAAAATAAATTCTATTTCACTAGAAAACATATGGGACCACTTTTTAAAAAGGCTCTGTAACAATTAGACAAAAAAACAGCAAAGAAAAAAGTGGCTTATATTTTTTAAAAACAATTAATTTCAAAGGAAAGAAAAACATTAGATGGCAAATGAAAACGTCCAACATGTTTAAAAATAGAAACGTCTTTATAGGAGGATATTATGACATGTCATTATTCAATTTTTTATGCTGTTACAAAAAGAAAAACAAAAAGAGACAACAAAATATATTCAAATAAAATTTGCGAGAAAACGCTGTCTAAGCCGAAAAGCCATATTTGGCCCCTCAAAATATGTTCAAATGAGCATTCCTCAAACGCTAAAAATTTGGTATAGGCCTACTTTTTAATAAGAATAGGTAACAAGTAGACCAAAAGAGAAAAAAGGCAAAATTAATTAACTATTTTGTTTTTTTTTTCAAAAACAATTATTTTCAAAGTCATGAAGACCGTCAGCTACAATATGAAATAATTAAATAGGTTCGCCTATTCTTCCAAAGAAAGCTCTTGAGACCAATAATTATTCAGAAATTGTCTTACGTCTACAAAAGGAAAGATAAATATAGACAAAAATTAAAAATCTACTTTTTGTGCAAAAAAACACCTGCTGAAGCCAGTGATTTCATAATGAATTCTTAAAAAATGTCCGATTTTGTACACTTGCACCCTTACATGTCATCAAAAATATCATTTGGACCTTTAATTAAGGAGACTAAGTACCAAATAGTTAAAAAAGAAAACACATGCCAAGTTAAACAGCGTTAAATAGTTTTTTTTTATATTTGACAACAATTGTTTCGAAGTCCTGAAAGCCAACAGCTATCTATTCAAATGAAAATAAACGCTCATTTACTCATTTATGAAATAAGAATGAGATCTGTCGTTTACCAGGTAATTTCATACGACTAAAACGACACATTAAGAACGACAGTTAAAGACTATTGTAAAAAATTCCATTACATTCTGCGAGAAAGGGGTGTCGAAGCTGTTAAAACTATAATTTGTGCCTTTCAAGACTTTAAATTGTTCAATTGGGCTCTATTTTGAAAGCCAATAATGTAATATATTAACTGCCAACAACGTGATAAAGTGACAAAACGAGAAAAAAAACGTGAGAAACGGGCCAGTACCTAAAAATGAAAAAATGAAATCTAGTAGTATCAAAGCCAGAAAAGCATAACCTAACGTTTAAAAAGGCAAAAAAAATTACAATTCCGTAGAAAAAAACAAGACGAAGAAGCATTCTTTCCTTGCTGACATTAAGCTACCAGTTGACCAAATTAAAAGAAAAGTAGTTAAGAAGGTCAATAAGCCATTGTTTATTTAAAAAGCAAACTTTTTAAAAGTCAAAACGACCATAACTAACGAGACTAATTAACAAATAAAAACAACAGTCAAAAGCGATTGCGAAAAAGTTCAATTACAATCTTTGAGAAAGGGGTGTCGAAGCTGTTATACCTATACTTTGTGCCTTTCAAGACTTTTAATTGTTCAATTGTGCCCTATTTTGAAAGCCAATAATGTAATATATTAACTGTCAACAACTTGATATTGTGATCAAACGAGAAAAAAAATGTGAGAAATGTGTCAGTACCTAAAATTGAAAACAATGAAATCTAGTAGTATCAAAGCCAGAAAACCATAACATAACGCTCAAAAACGCAAAAAATTTAAATTCCGTAGAAAAAACAAGACCAAGAAGCATTCTTTCTTTGCTGACATTAAACTACAATTTGATCAAATAAAAAAACTAGTGAGAGATTCAATAAAACATTGTTTATTTGAAAAGCAAACTTTTTTAAAAGTCAAAATGACCATAATCTTTCGAGTAAAAAATAGATATATTAGTTTAAAACTATTTGTGAAAGCATTTGGACCTATCAACAGTGAACTTTGATGTGAGTTGCTCTGTTCTTTAAATAACTCTGTTGTTTAATTAACATCAATTTTTTTTTCAAAAAAAGACCGACTGATTAAAATCCGAATTACTTTTTCGATTGTAACAGTCCAGTGGAGATAATTTTATACACACCAAGATTGTTTCTCGATCAATAAAAGCATATAAAATGCAGCTGGAGGCAAAAACGACACTACATCTGTTTTTTTCAGAGGATTTGGCTTGATAATTCATAATAAAACCAGATTCTTCAAATATCAAAAGTCTTGAAAATAGAGCAATTTGTCAGTTTCAAAGGTGGAGAATTGTGTCTTATGCCGGTCAAATCAAACAAACTCAAGCTGTTTCAACATTCCAAGGAACTGATGAAATGCTGTTCATATAATGATAAAGCAAGGCCAGTCAATATGACCAAGATACTAGTTCTCGACTGTGCAGGGCAGCACATAGCAGTAATCTGGTCCCTTCTCACTATATTCGCAGTCAAACTCAGAAGCGTCCTCAAGTATGAAATGTAATCTCAAAAATTTTGTGAGATTTGAAGTAATTAAATCATAAAAGCTATGAAGAATGTAGTCAGAAAGCTCTTTTAGATTCAGTTAGTCCATGGTTTGTAGATATTATTGGAATTTGTTCAACATTTATTTGGTAAAATTGAGTGTCCAACCATTTTGTCTGCCTTTGTCTGGTATTAATTGTATGTCCACCCCCTCCAACAAATTTTTAGGAGTTAATTCAATATTTTTTATTATTTGTGGAAGCACATTACCGAGCATCCACCTTTTTTCTAAACAGGAACAAAAACTATTTTTAAGTTTTTGAGAAATGAACCTTTGAAAAAGCCTTTGCAAAAAAAATGAGATTTATTTTTAAAAAATGCTTTGTACTATGACGAAGGCAGACAAGATATTACTCGTTACTCCGTGCTAACTCGATATCTCAAAACGATTAATATGATGGTAACTATTACTCTCTGGGTAATGTATGCAAGTTACATTTCAGTGTGTCAGTGTCGGAATTTCGCAGTATTTTCTACATTTGTGGTGGTGCACTTGTTAAACAAGTGGTACACTTGCACGTCGCAAGGTCTTATTAAAACACATTCTCAACCGCTCTCGCTTCTGTTCTTTGTTCATGCTCATTTTGCAGCCTTGATTTATTTGTACCAAAATCATTTCCTTCTTCTAAAGTGTTGGGTAATTTCTGACCCCGTGACTCCGGTAAAAATACACTGCAAATGATTACAAAAAATGCAAGACAACTGTAGAATATGAGTGGAGCGGCTGAACCAAAAACGGCCAGATTCCCCACGAATGGCAAAGCCATTCCAGTTATTCGAGCCATCGAAGATGCCAAGCCAATTCCTGATGTTCTAATTACGGTCGGCATCAGATCCGAAGTCCATAAATAACATAAAACAAAGAAAAACTCTAAACTAATTTTAGCCGAGAAAGTTATAACCAGAATTATAAACTTTTTAGATAAAGGAATGAACACACATGCTAGGTAACAAGCACCTGCAAATTTTAAATTAGCGATTGCCAAAGTTTTTCTTCCCGCAAAGTTAAGAAGAAAAAGACCGAAAATTCCGCCTATAAGACCTGCAAAACCTTGAGTTAATACAAAAACGTACACATTTTGATGGAACATTTCAGCACCAAACGATAATCCGTAATATAAAGTGTTCACACAAACCCAGTGCATTGCCAAAAATACAAGCCGCACCGCAAGTCGAGGATAATTGCGAATGTCAAGAATGGAATAATTTTTATCGTTCCCGTGCTCATTTTTAGGCAATTTCGAGTCTTGTTGAAAATTGGCATTTAAGCAGAACACATTTTTGAAGTCTGTAACAATTCGATCCGCGAACTTTTCTTTCTGTTTTCCGATTTTCGAGAGTGAAATCATAAGTTTTTCAGTGTCAGCTGGAATTTCTTCATTTTGAAGCTTGGCAGATTTTTTCATGATTTCGTAGACTTCGCCGAAGCGTCTTTGCGACCATAACCATCTCGGACTTTCGTCGTTAAACAGTGATAGAATGAAACATAAAAATGCAATAACGGAGATTGAAATTAACAGATGTCGCCAATTCGGGAAAACGTAAGCTAATGGAGAGCATAAACCAACCGATGCCGAAAATATGCAATTTAGAATTCCCACCGACACGTGACGAAATTTTGCTCTACCTGTTTCGGCATTATACGCACAGGCACTCACCCACGTACTCATACACAACGCGCTTAGTAAACACCAGCAAAAAAGATTGACAAACAACGAATTTGTAACACCCATAATAACCCCAAGAATCGTGTTTAAAAAGTGGGCGATTGACAACCATTTTGCCCGGCCCAGTTTGTCGCTTAGATAGCCCCCAATTATAGATCCCAGGCACAGTCCTAGGAAGTATAAACTACCGTGTAATTGAATGTAAAGTTCTTTGTCACATACAAGGTTGTATGACTCCTGCAAGGAAGTTGGTACATCCAGGGTCGTGTAGTTGAATGACCAATCAGAGCAGCTGCCGTCACATGCATCCTACAAAACGTTTTTATGCTTCGAACTATGATTTTGAACAGACATCACATTGTACAAAAAATAATCAAACATCAATAAGCTCTCTCTTATTGAAAACATAAACCTAGAAGTAATTGTTTAATAAACCTTCTTATTTTTTTTCGGCAGTTGATAAAAAGATGAAACGTGCCAAGAGTGCAGCCTTAATTATAAATGATCGAAGAATTATCTATCACAGTTTGAAAAGACTCAACTCTTCTGAGAGTTTGACCAAATCAGCTTATATCTAGCAGTTTCCATAAATTCCTGACACTATTCTCACACTTTCAGCAGTTCAATTACAAATTTTGTGCACATTCACAACTTTCCGTTGCATAAAATCCATCATTTCCTGGCCGAAAAGTAATTTTTCAGAGAATGCTTAACTTTGACTCTCTATTAGTTTATGAAGGAACTTAGTGGAGATTGTGAAAGTTTAGTAAAAATTATTTTGAAAATAGCTCTAGAGATATTCGTTTTTGAGTTCTCGAATTGCTCAATTTATGTTACAATTGTACTGAGTTGTTGTCTAGTTTTTGTAAGAGTTTTCGGATATCATGCAACATAGGTGCTGAAAGAGCTGAAATAAAACTTTTTTAAAATGCGGTAAACTTTGAAGTTTTTCATAAAACTGTTTTTCAAAAAAAGCAATTGACTGGTATAACGATTTACTTCTCGCCTTGAAGCGGAATATCCCTAAAAGGCGGGCTCTAAAGTTGCGCAACAATTATGGAAAAAAAATCAGCTGAGTATGCTAATTTCGCAGTGTTAAATTTACCTAAGAAATTGAATCAGATATTTTTTCTGAAATTTGAGCAATATTTTTTTCGGAACAGTTTTTTTTAATAAATTGTCATGTGCTGAAAATAATTTCATTCAGCGCATAGAACTAAAAATCAATACATTCAGCACATTTTTTCATAATTTTAACACATTCAGCGCATTTTTAGGATTTTTGGACACATAATTCATGTCCGATTGACCACCGTTGAGCAATAAGTATGCTCTGAGCAGAGAGAAAAGATATTCCTATATGCACACTAATATAGCAGAGCGATTTACCGTTTACAAAATGGGAAGTTGTTGTTCAATTTTTTTTATTTGATTAATTCAAGTATCAAAAAAGAACAATTATATTTAACTCCTCACCCGGGCTTGACAGTAATGTGGCATCTCGAATCTGAAGAATGAAGGAAGTATGACAAAAATGTATAAAAATATTGTGACAACAGAACATATGGTCAACCTTAGAAGCTGCCATCTATGCGCAGAAAGGTTCTCCGTAAACAAATTCTCGAAGGGGGATATCTGAAGTTACTTTGTTGAAAACTTGGTCTAGGTGTACCATTTTTTTTGCTTCGGAAGTTTTTTGAAGGTAATGAAAGCAATCAGGTTTTAAAATATTCGTCAGATATTAGAACTGGCATCTTCTGTTGCCGAGAATTTGTCAAATGAAAACAGTTGTTTCTCATTTGAACAGCGAAATTGGCACCTCTTGATGCTCTACTTTGCCAATTGGCATGAGCAGATTTAAGTGTGTTAAAATTCGTCACTGGAGAGTAATCTAGCAGAAATATCATTAAGTTCTTTCTAATTGCAAAACAGAAAACCCAAAAATAATTTTTTTATGATTTTATATTTTATTTTGGCAATTAATAAACAGATAAAATGCGCCAAAAGTAACCACAGTTTCCAATGACCAGAAAAAATGCGAAAATTGATCTATGAAGGTTTGACTAGACTCAGTGGTGAGGAACGCTTGACAACTGAATAAATTTTGGTCAACTTTTTAGTTAAAAACCGGTAATAGAGCAGAAAATTAAGGAAATTCAATTGACAATTCGATTACAACTTTTCTTGACAAAACGAACAAAATTATCTAGAAATGTGTTTGTAAGTAAAAATGAGCTTCCTGATTAGTGTCAGTTTGCTTAAAAATAAAGAAGAAAGGAGATAAGACTTCAAAGACAAAGGAAAAAAGAGACATCGATTGAAAAATTTAAGAAAAATATGAAGAAAATAGATTGCTATGGTGGACGTAGAAATGGAAATCTAATTCAATAGAATCTCGAGCGTAGAATTTTGATGAAACGAGATTTTTTGGGGGTTGGATAGCGTCATACAGAAAAATTTAGTCAAAAGAGAAATGAATAGAAAATTTTGAACTGGCATTTAATTTCACAGTAAAAAGCCTCGAATTGGAATTTTTTGCAGGTTTCTTGATGTTTTCCGTGTTGTTTTTAGTCTTACATTGATTCCGTATTGAAAAGTGCAAGTTTTTTGTGTTGATGCTGCAATGCTTTCGTGATTATCAAAAGAAAAATATATTTGTGATTAGTTATAAATTTCGACTCTCATAAAATTTCCTGATCTTTTTTGTTTGTTGAGAAAGTTTTATCTTCTTTTTTTTGTTGTCATTTCTTTTATTTATTTTATTTTGTTGGTTCTGTTAAAATTTTCTAGGGAATTTTATTTAATATACTCAATTAAATGATTAATTATGCTAATAACCTTCTATTCCTCGTTTTATCTCTGAATGAAGCGGAGTTTCGACTGTTTTTCTGTTTAGAAAGGATGTAATGTATGACTGCTTGTAATGATTTACCTGCTCATTCTCAAACAATTCTTATAGTATCAGCACTGTTCCTAGATTTTTTCCTCAGCCTATATTTGGTTCGGTAAATTCCTGACACTATTCTTACATTTTCAGCAGTTCATATACAAATTTGGTGCACCTTCACAACTTTGCCATTACAAATTTTCCATAATTACCTGACAGAAAATTTTTTTCTGATGATGCTGAATTTTGGCCACCTATTAGTTTATGGAGGAACTTAGCGGAGATTGTGGAAGTTTAGTAAAAATTATTTTGAAAATAGCTCTAGAGATATTCGTTTTTGAGTTCTCACATTGTTGAATTTATGTTACAAATGTTCTGAAAGGTTGTCTAATTCTTGTAAGAGTTCTCGGATATCATGTATCGTAGGCGCTGAAAGCGCTGAAACATCTTTTTTAAAGAGTCGTAAATTTTGGTGGTTTTTTTAAAGTTGCCCATCAATTATGGAAAAAGATGAGCAGAATATGCTGTTTTTGCAGTGTTGAAAATATGAAGGGAATTAAATGAATTGACAAGTTCATCGTACTTCCTCGCGTCCTCTGAGTCCGAGCTGATGTCTGACCGCCCTCGAACATTATACATGCTCTGATCAGAGAACAAGATATATGTACATGCACGCTAATGCAGAAGAATTTACCAATTAAAAATGGGAAGTTTTTGATAAATTGAGTTGTTTAAACAAAAAATGTATAGAATTTAACAAAATAAGTACATTTAAGTTAAGCTCCTCACCTGTGTGTTGTCTTGACAGTAGTATGGCACCTCAAATCTGAAGAAAGAAGGAGATATGACAAAGATGCCAGAATATATTGTGGCAATAGAACACATTGCAATCATTAGAAGCTGCCATCTATGCGCAAAAGTGTTCTCCGTGAACAAAATGTCAACCGGGGGGATATCTGAAGTTTCGCTCATACTTCGTGAACTTTTTCCCAATCTTGTAAGTCCCCGTTGTTGAAAAATTGGATAACAATGTCGGGGAACCTGTTTCGGAACCTTGTGGAAAGCAATATGTGAACAATCACGTTTCAAAAGCTGATCAAATGACCGAAAAGTGAAAAGTAACTAAAAATAGCATCTTTGAAGATGTTGCATCTGTGCATTTTGTTCATAAGAGATTTTGATTGTCACACTAATCCTCTCTCTGAGTAATCCATAAAGATAACGTGTTGTATTCTACAGAAAGTAATATCTTGAACATATTTAAACAGGCATTCATTGTTGTTGAGAATTGGTCAATTGACAGCAATTGTTTGTCATTTGAATGGATAAATTTCACGCCCCTTGGTACTATACTTTGACATCTGTCATAAGCAGCAATTTAACAGTGTTCAAATTGGTCACTAGAAAGAATTCTATCAAAATATCTCTCAAGGTAAAGTCGTATACAATAAAAGAAAAAAAGATCTTCAAACTCTTCTCGCACCCTTGTTTGCTTTAAACTCTCATTATCTTCTTGAAATGATGCAAGAAGCAGTATATCTCTGCCAATGTTGAGCAAGGCTAGAAAAACTATGATTGTTAAAAGTTGCTATAAGTTCATGATGTGAACACTTCTTCAATAGATTCGTCTGCAGATTTTTTTTCTTTGGAACAGCTAAATAAGATACAATGAATACAAAATATTGCAACATGTTTGTTAGTATTGAAAACCCGATTGTGTGGATTGGACGTCCAAATTATGTACCAGTCAAGATTTGATTGACTATTGATTTGAAATGATGAAAACTTTCCGATTAACCAAGATTGTTTAAAGAGACTGCTAACTTAGGAGATTATCAATTGAGTTTGTTTCTTGAAAAATCATGGCTCGAAATCATTCTGTTGAAAGCTAAGCTTAGAGTTTCAGTAAAATAGCAATCAGTCCAGTGTACGGATTTCTAAATGTGTTTGATAGGAACAGCGTAAAACTTTTTCTCTGGTCACAATTTATCAAATTAATTAATAATTTTTTATACCGACACTAATATGTCGGTGTAAATAACTTTTTAAACCGACACTGATCATTTTGTGCGCTATTAAAGTAGAAAATCGCTCACTCTGATCAGATTGCTATTATTTTGTTCATTTTTGTCAGCACTTTTAGGACTTGATTCCCGGGTTGAGGTGTCACCGCCATTCAACGCAAAATTATCTTTATCGCTCGTAGCGGTGAAATTACAAAATTTTACCAATGAATTTAGCGATAAAATTACATAAAATCACCGCTTTGAAAAAAAGTGTCCCAATTATGTGAGATAAGCGGTGAATGCGGTGAAACTACATAAATTCACCGCTTAAATTAGTGGTAAAATTACACAAATTCACCGCTTAGAAAAAAGTATTAAAATTGTGTGAGATCAGCAGTGAATGTTGTGAAATTACATAAATTCAACACTTAACTTGGTGGTGAAATTGCATAAATTCACCGTCTAACTTAATGGTGAAATATCATAAATTCACCGCTTAAATTAGTGGTAAAATTACACAAATTCACCGCTTAAAAAAAGTGTTAAAATTGTGTGATATCAGCAGTGAATGTTGTGAAATTACATAAATTCAACACTTAACTTGGTGGTGAAATTACATAAATTCACCGTCTAACTTAATGGTGAAATATCATGAATTCACCGCTTAGAAAACGCTTCCAAATGTTTTTCCTCCAACGAAGTTAAGATACATTTATTAAAAGATGCACGGAAAATTTACACACGAATAATCATACATACTTTTCAAACTTTTTTCAAAGCGGCGGATTTAAGTAATTTCACCACTAGACTAAGCGGTGAACTTAATTCTTAAAAAACTTTAAAAAATCCCACATTTCACCGCTAAAATTTGTAAGTTCGCCACTAATCTTACAAAAATTCAACGCGTAGGTTTTACAGAAGGTAAAAGTATTTCAATTTAAATTCAAAACAAATATTCAAGACGTTAGTGAGAGGTGGCGCAGTGGAATAAGAAGTCGGTGGTATGGAGGAGATGAGAGGTTCGAATCCCTGTAACGACCAAAATTTTTAGTAAGCGGTGAAATGTGGTGAAATTTTTACTCTAGCGGTGAAATTACATAATTTCACCGCAAAAATATATACGAAATTTGCAGTTGAAAAAAAAACAACGTTTCACCGCTTTTCTTACATATTTTTCCGAAATTTACTCGACTCCGTTTGCGATTAGAAAAATTCTGGAGAGACCTTCATCTGTATGCCTGAGAACAATCCGAGTATGTATTTGACCCAGCATGATAACACAAAGTTTTTTTTGCAATACCTTGACCCTAAAAAGAACAATGAAAACTCTTTGAGTTGATAAAGGATCACGATGCAATATCACCTCATAGCAGTGAGGATGATTTAATAAATTTGAATCTGTTCTCCGCTTCCTCCCGTTTTTTCAACTAAAAATTTGACTCCTCCGGTGCACGTGCCAATTTTTTGCGCAAAAACCTGCAACATAGCGAAACAAGAGATAGTCATACTGGGGGCGGAAACGGTGTAGACCTCTTTATTTTTGTAAGACTAATTTGATGGGTTTTTTGCGTATAAATTAAAGAGATCGGCCTTTAAAAACAATTGTTGCGGCAACATAATGAAAGCTTCATACAATGTAAGTGGACAAATAAAAAACTGTAAAACAAGTGAAAACAAATTTAATGCAAACACAGCATCTTTAACATGTAGCTCATTGCGCTCTATCCACTACAAGACAGCACCTCATTGATGTTATTTTACCTGTATAAGTGTTAGCTCTGGTCTCCTAAAAATGTTTGCAAAATGTTTGGCAAAAAGTTTTGTATATCTAAATCCATTTGGGTGGTGCCTAAAACACTTCATGGTACCAATTATAATAGTACTGCCATTACATTTTTAAAAAAATTGATTTATTTTATTTCGTTTCCTTTGTTGTAGGGAAGAAACAAATTAAATAAATCGAAACACAATGAAGACTTTAGCAGTATTATTGACCTGGTATTTCAGTTTTTTTCCAAAATTCTGTCTTGTTAAAAAATTTCTTATACGTTCAATTTTAAATTCTAGATTTGCGTTGTGCATGTTGATCTATATAAGAAGGCAACAGGTAGTATTGAAACATGTTGTATTATAAATCATTTGGTTTTTTTTTCGATACTCTCTGCAATTAGTGTAAGTCCTTTGGTCCTAATGTTTTCCATTTGTTAGAAAAGAGAGCTTATCGATTGTTGTTTATAATCTCATAAAAAACGGAATCTTCTACCATTTGCACCTGAAAATCTTGTGCCCAAATTGAGTTTTCTAACAAAAAAATTCGCGAAACATCGAATGACTTATTCATTTTCTACATCTCTTTCAATCGCCGTTTGATCACTTTAAATCAATGGTTATCCATCAATAATAACATTCTTTCATTTTTTTGAAAATCAAATTTATGTCTCATTTTCAATTTTACATTTTTATTACCGACAACTGACTGTCATTGTGTACGCATGAAAACTAAATTTACACTGATTCCGATGAGATTTCAGTCATTTTGGTTATTCTGCGTTTTTTTTTTTTGGATTTGATTGCGTTTTTTTGGATTTAATAAATATCTGGGAGAATTATTTATTAATAACTTCAGTTTTTGGTGGATTTCACAGAATCATATTATTGCAGAAATACTATGTTAATTTAGTGTTTTATGTCTTCTTGTTGCCCCATCTTGATGTATAAGATTTATTTCAGACAAATTTTCTCTAAAACAGGAAAAATGGGCTAAACTTAAAGGCTATGGGCTAATAGTTTAGTTTTGGATGATTATGATAACTTACCTTCATGTATTAGAGTTTTTAAAAGTCACTTTGTGACATTTTTGCAGTACAACAATTAAAATATTGCATTGGTTTATAGATAAGATTTCATAAATTCATCGAAAAATATTAGATTTCAAGCCTTTACATCTTTATATCTGAATGCAGCCGTAAAACGGCTCAAAATGTTTCCTTTTACTTTTTTGAATTCTCCGTTGTCCTAGAGTAAAGTTTGTAATTTTTTCCAGTAAAAAAGAAGAATTGAGTTAAAATTAAGAGCTAAGAAGTTTTTATTACTCATTTCAGATTTTCTTTCCAACATCAAAATTTTTGGAAATCACGTTGAAACATCTTTGCACTGCAACAATAAAAGTTTCATAGAAATACCTTTGAAAAACAACATTTATTATTGACACAAATAATCAAAATAATACAACTAATGACAGCTCTCAGCGTCGTGAAGATACTTCCGTTATCATGAGTTTTTGAATTCTCCAAAACAATTATTGAGACATTTTAAACATGTCAACCATTTTGATGACATTAGTTGTGGAATTTTCCGATTTCAAAATAACCAGACTGTAAAAGAGTGCTGACTTTTTTTAAAAAAGCTCTTTTGTTTTCTTATTTTATTTACAGACCAAAATAATTTCATATTGCAGCTCAATTAATGATAAAACAAATCTTTAACCAAAAACAACAATCAATATCTCAGCCTAAATTAGAATATCAGCGAAAAGCTTATGGTCCATAATAGGCTCACTTCCGTTTTGCTCAACATTTCATAAATTTTTCCATTTTTTACGAGCAAAAATTTTGCTTAATTTTTCGAAAATTTGGCAGATTTTTCTTTTTCAAGAAAAATGGCAAATAAGCTTCTTTGAACACATTGATGTGTAGTTCAGGCCTAAAATCTGCTGACGCTTTTTTCGTTTACACAATTGTAAACTATTTTTACCTTTGTTTCCTATGAACGTATTCTTCAATTGACATATTGCTGATCTTTCGCTAATTTGTATAGGTTTTTGTCCAAAAGGCATCACTTATTTCTTAAATATATAAATAATTTCTGTTGCCGAAAGATTTATTGAGATTCTATTTGAACAAAACAGTTTTTTATTAGCCCCGCAGTGACATCAAGGCCAGTTTTAGTCTCAACGTTGATTTTTGCAACGAGAAAGCGATTTTAATTGTGTTTTAACTCCCTTCTTCAATTAAATTTTTTAAAAAAAAGTATTCCTTGTCCCAATTACGGCCAAGTCTGTTTTCATTTTGTGATTTTAAACTAATCGGGGTTCCATCTAAATTAAAACGAGGTCCAATGATTGGAAATTGTCTTTTCCGAGAAAAGCTCAATGTTTTTATGGCTCCAAAGACCGTGTTCGTAAAATTTTAATGAGTTCTCGTTTCGCCACCATTTGTTAATGTTTTTGAGGTCCTATGATTGTGTCTAAAAAACAAAAGTTAGATTTACTAACTCAAGAGATTTTTAATAAACTATCTGATATCTTCAGTTGATACCTTTTAATGATTTGCTACTATATCTTGATAGTTATCCAAAATGCATCGTTTTTTCATATACTTACTTTTTTGTCGATGAGCAGCCAAATCAATATTATTTCCTGTTTAGTTGTGGAATTTTCCAATTTCAGAATAAACAGACTGTAAAAGGGTGCTGGCTTTTTTTATTAAAAGCCCTCTTGTTTTCTCATTTTATTTACAGGCCAAAATCATTTCAGACTGCAGCTCAGTTAATGAAAAAAAAAAACAAATTTTTAACCCAAAACAACAATCAATATCTCAGCCTAAATTAGAATATCAGCGAAAAGCTTATGGTTCTTTCGACTGCAAAGCTGTGTTTGCCTGAAATTATTTGTGAAATTTTGAGTTGTGCCTGTAGTCCTTCTTAATTTACAGTCTTTTGACTTGAAGTCCATAATTGAAAACCCTATAGGCAGCCAATAGTAGTTTGCCTGGGATTGTCTACATTTTTAGTTGAAAACATTTGATTGGTTTTTACTTTTCATTAAGTTCTTGTTTTTTTCAGGCAATTTTTCTCATTTCTCTCCTAACACAGCCGGAGGTCGAGCTTGCTTCAAGCTTCAAGTGAGTTAGAGTATAGTCCTCTTTGCCATTTTATCATTTGAGTCATGATTTTTCGACCTTAAAACTGAACTTTTTATCACATTTTTTGAAGTGTACCAATAATTGTTTTTTAACATTTTTTCGATTTTTCTCATTACTGAAATATCACATATCAAATCGCTTGCGTTGAAAAACAGCGCAATGGACAGTCGTTAATGTTTTTAGTGAATAGATTACGATATATTGCATTCAACACGTATTCTCGCAAACCGCAAATTTGATTTTTTGAGTTTTACATGAATTTGTTCTTGTTGTATTCGTAATACTTTCTGGACAAACAATTGTCTCAATGAATTGCTCCGAATGCATGAATGAGCTCATTAAACTGTTTCGTGTGTGGGCTAATGGTTTTCATGTCTTTGAAGCTAATTGTTGTCACAAAGTATTAACGTATTCTTTATATTTGTTGAGTTTATGTTTATCTGCCTGTCATTTAATCCCAACAAAGCCATGCCATGTAGTTTTTGGTTAGAAAAAGTCAATTTGTTCATTTTAAGTTTTATCTGGTGCTGTTTTGACTTTGTTATTAAGCTGTTTTTTTTTTAAAAAAAAAGACATTGTATTTTGGTCTTCATTTTGGTTTAATTTTTTTATAATTTGATTTTGTTGCCTGTCTTGTCTCCTCGTCCTTCATAGCACGTATCATCGAGACTTCATCATCATCACCCATTCTCTAAAACGGTTGCACCAAATGTTTTCGAACCATATATGTGTTTTTGAGATCTCTCTTTTTCTTTGTCTGTGAAAAAGGACTTACTTGAAAAAGCAGAAACGAGACTCAGATTGTCAAAATCTGGCCTACAATATGTCCTTTTTTGCAATGCAATCTATTATGGAGCCGCATGTCTGCTCATTGCTGAAGACTAACTGATAGAAAAACCGACAAAGAAAGAAACGTCTAAGCCCCAGTATATTTTGGACTGCAACTTCAGCACGACAGCAAAGCTGAAGTTTTGTTACTATTACAAAGATTTCCTGGCTCTCTAATTCACATCAGACTAGTTTTCTCACTAATTCTGGACAAACAGCCACCCATTTTTTTCTAACAGTTATTTGAAGTCTAACACATCTTTTCCAATCAAAAACAATTCCGCTATCATTGTGGAACTTTTTGGACAAAAAATTTTGACTCAACACAGTTATTGCAAAAATCTCTGGAAACGCAATCTGTTCGGCAGACTTCCTGTCACACGTACAAATAGATAAAGCCACGAGCCTGTCCTTATAGGTAACAGACAAAGCTCCAGTTCGTAAAATGTTGAGTCCGAAGCAAAATTGCCGGCAATTTCAAAAACGAAAAAAATTTCAATCATTTGAATATCTTTTCTCGAACCTAGACGCGCAATATTAACATCCGATCACCACTACAAGTACATCGGCTCTACGATGTGAATTTTGGAATGATTTAACTGACAGGCATCATACATTAGAATTGGAAAGTGTGCAGTCAGAATATCAAGAAATCATAAGAGAGCAAGCAATTGAATGGAGTTACAATGCCCCCAAAAGTGACTTGAAAGATACATCCAGAAGTATGCTAAGCAATTTGACGTTTGCAACTTGAATATAAAATTTCTTACAGACAACTCTTTGAAGACTCCGGTAAACATTTTTTGAAGAAATACTGCCTACCAAAACACCTCTGGAAGGAAGTAAATTACAGTTTTAACAATTCACCAACACGACGGCATATGGGAATATTCGGAACAAAACAAAAATTTTGGATACATTTTCTTTACCCTGGTTCTAACGAAATTTTCCAACAATTTCATCAAACCTCGCATGACATGGTTACAGCTCAAGCAAACCGCGAACTTGCAATTACGTTCAGCATTACAGCCAGTACCGTCACTACATTACTTTCCCGGAGAAATATTGCAAATCGACTTTGTCGAAAGAAAACCCAATTTACAAAATTGTTCTTAGTGCTTATAGTTCTTATTGATGAGTTTATAATTGATTTAACTGCAATACCACTAAAAATGGTAAGGCCGATACAATTTTCACAGAGTTTGTGAAGATTTTTTTCTATCACAGCTATTTGTCAAGTACATTTTTGAGCTATCAAGGAACAAACTTCCATTCAAAACTAATGGCCGAAACACCGAAAATACTGGAAGTTGAATTACAACTTGCCACACTGAAACACCCTCAGACAATCCGATTATTAAAGCGCTCACTTGCAGCATATAAACGGACACTAACGCTGAATTAAAACGAACAAAAGTACGATTGGCAGTTTTATAAATAACACATCGTATCGTTCGTCATATAAGTGTTGTTGAAACACTCTATTTCATGAACGTAAACCATTTAAATTCTTTGATCTCCAACTTTTTATCAGAGCAATTCAAGATTTTTGAGCATTTTCAGCTTATGTCTTGGAACTACAAGATGCAAAGCTGAAAAACTTTTGGAGAAACAGAAAAATGCTTTTGGATTGTTATCAACAATTCAGAAGGTACATTGATCAAAACGCACAACCAAAGCAACTAAAAATGCATGCAAGTGGCCTACATTTGAATTCTCAGTTGAAAAGAAAAAACTATTTTATCCAGAAAACAGAACAAACATGGCCCCCACTCTGTAGATTTGAAAATGTCTTGACACATTCAATTTATATCTGAAGAAAAACAAGAACAAACTATACTCAATGTGTTCATCAGATCTGTTGTAGGCCTGTCAAAACCACCAGAGCACATACAAGTAATTGACCAGGCAAAGTCTGAACCAGATTCTCAAGAACAGCGACCAGAAATGACAGCAATCTTTGAGTGTATTCCAAATTTATTAGTAGAGGACCCATGTTCGGCAAACTGTAACATCAAAGTCGTCACAAATACGAATCAAAGTAATTTAACTGCTCCTCTAAATGAAACCCCCCGCAACACCATCCGTAGCCCTTCTAACTCCGATAACGCTAGTAATACCATCATTACCAGCAATACCACTAGTGCAAATCAGAAAGTCCGTACCAGCAGTTTTGCCCACAATTTTACAAGAAACTTCAATCCGAGTCAACCTTTGGATAGCTCTAACATCATTGCAGCACCCGAAGACTTCCAGTGTCCTGAAAACCCCCTGTTTCCCCAGGTATAGGTAGGACCGGGAGCCCAGGCAGTTTTGTCAGCGCCGGGGGCGCAGGTGAAAATGCGAGCTCAGTTTCTACTGCCAGTTCCTTAGGTACAGGTAGGGCCGGGGGTCAGGTAGTCTTGTCAGCGCCGGGGGCTCAGGTGAAAATGCGAGCTCAGTTTCTATTACCAACTCCTCAAGTATAGGTAGGGCCGGGGGCCTAGGATGTCTTGTCAGCGTAGATGCTGTTGTGGTCTCAAAGGATGATGTCAGCCATGGTATAGCTTGGGCCGCGGGCCCTGGGGATCAGCTTTACATCGTGTCTATCGGGAATACATACAACTCTAGCGAAACAGTACATCAATTCAACAAAGATTAAAACAGAGAAAGGAAATGTCTCGTTAACGCTTATGGAGCAGCCACTAAAGGGAGACACAGAAAACGAAAGTTTCCTAGAAGCAGCAGTCTCAACAGCCTTTTACAATTTTTTGATGAAGAAAATAGGATTATTCGAGTTGGAAGACGCCTAGCCAATTCACCTTACACAACAGATCGAAAAATTCCAGTTCTTATTCCAAGAAAATCGCCAATGGCTGAAATGCTTATTCGAGAACCACACAAAAACAATCTTCACGGAGGACCTCAACTGACGTTATACAGGATTTGACGAATAATTTGGATACCTGGAGGGCTTTTTGAAGTGAAAGTTGTCTAATACAGATGCAAGCCATGTATCCGTTTTGATGCCAAATTGTTACAACATCAGATGGGAGATTTACCTCCAGAACGAGTAGTGCCGTCATTTGCGTTCAGTCATTGAGGACTCGAACACTGTAGACAATTCTACATAAAAATTGGAACTCGGACGCTTTTGAAAACATACATTGCAGTACGAAGGCAGTTCACATAGAGCCAGTTATGTCTCTGACCAAGGACGACTGCTTTGAAGCCATCAAAAGATTTGTATCTCGTCGAAGTATTCCTGATAAAATATGCAGCGACAACTCAACAACTTTCATTGGGACCAAGGGAGAGTTGGAGTTTCGACAAGCCTTAGCTACTCACGAGTTTGAAGATTCGATATCAACATTCGGCAAGGAGAACAATATTACTTGGCCTACTATTCCGCCGAGAACACCAAATTATGGACGACTATGGGAGGCCGCTGTCAAATCTTTGAAACATCACATGTACCGCAGCATTGGAAGAACAAAACTGTTTTTTGAAGACTTCACAGCACTGTTGGCACAAATTGAAGCAATCTCAAATTGAAGGCCTATTACGTCCCTTTCAAATGATCCCAATGATGCCTTAGCACTTACACCAAGACGCTTTTTGATAGGACGACCAATCACAGCATTGCTTTAACCAAGAACAACAGGAAAAAAAAACAATTTCTTTGACACGGCAGAAGAAGAGGATAGACAATCTTATGAGGGACTTTTGGAAGAAGTAGTCAACAGATTATTTGTCAAATTTACAACGGAAAAAATGGCAAACGGTAAAAACAAATATTGAGATCAATCATGTAGTAACAATCAAGGAAGAGAACATACCACCCACTCTGGGGCCAATGGGACGAATAACAAAAGTCTTTGATGGAAATGATAAAATAGTTCAAGTTGTTGAATTCAAGACATCATCTGGACTATTTATACAACCAGTCAACAAGCTTTAATTGTTAATGAAAAACGATATAGACGTGCCGTCATTAAGATCTGACAAGGAAAATAACACAGATGAAGAATGAACAGCAGAGGATACAGATGAGGAATGACAGCAAGGAAATGTAAATTACAACAATAAAAAACCGGCAAACAAAAACTGATTGATTTTCAAGAGTATTAATAAACTTTTGACGGGTTGCTGAGAAATACTGTTTTACCGCAATTGACAACTTAACCAGAAAGCAAGTTTCATTGATATATTAAAAAAGTTGAACCTGTTCAAGGAAGCCGGTATGTTACGATTTACAATAGCCTTTGATACAATGACCTTCAATGCAATCCGAGCAAGATGAGGAAAACAATGATAATAAACCACGTGCTGAAACGAAATATTCATATTTTCAAAAGATATTATCACATTCATTTGATCTTTTCGAGCTTGAGATTCTTAAGCATAAAGCGTTATCATAAAGCATTTCTAAGCAAGGGATTCAATTAATGTTGCACCGCAACACCCTAGAAGCACTGAACCAGAGAAAAAGACAGGAAATGAACAAGAAAAGAAATAACAACTACCAGGACAAAGCGCTCGAAACAATTAAAACAGAACTAACTTTGCAAAAAATGCCAGGAGTGAGGAAATTCGAAAGATGAGACTCCAGAAGAAGACGAATTATCAATTAACTGAAAAATCGTCACAGAGATCAAGAAAACACCAATATCCATCTTGGGAAATATAACTAGATCAATTGAGATCCAGTTCTAAACGATTTCAACAATGACCAAAGAACGATAATGGAAAAGTAACCCAAAGCCAACAGACGGCCTATCAAACAAAGATCACATTGCAATTTTGGAAAAATATGTTATTTTGCAGTTTTTATATCATCCAATACGAGAAGAACACTCACCAGGAAATTGCCTATGGTTACCCAAAAACACCGCAAGAATTGTTTCAAAAATTAACAGCTGGCTCAGTTTTTCATTTTATGTCATCACTTCAAATAGTTAGATCTTCAGTTTCGTCACAGAAGAACACTACTACAATAAACCCACGTAAAGCTCTCTATCAATCGCTCTCTACACTTTACGTGCTGCCATACTGCAATACAAGATACGCTCAAAAAGTCAAAAATGGGATGTGGCTTTGATCGATTTTGTGAAAAATGCGTTATAGGACAAATAATTTAAGTTCATTATGATCTACCTCTTCACATTCGTTTGTAGAATTAAATCTAAACCCTTTTGTTAGGACAGAATGACTAATTAACCATTTGAAACATATGTTTAAGTACAAAAACATCAGAAACGAGGCTAAAAAGTTCAGAAATTAAGAAAAATGCGAACTGTGCATTTGGTTTATCTACAATGTTTCAAAAACTCAAAAACAGACCCACGTTAGAGTCGACTCCACATCCTCTCATATCCTCATGTGTTGCCATTGATGCTTTGAACCAACAGTTTTGGGTAGTTTACGTTACATTGAAAAACATAAATTTTCTCCAGAAATAATCAAAACTTCAATACACGAAAGCAACCCTCGCAAAAATTGTCAATTTAGAGCCATGGGAAACGCCTTAAGATGCCAAAAATTATTTTTCTGGCATACCAGGGATAGATATAGGGCCCCCAGGTACCCTACAATCAAGTCTGATTTTAAATGACAAAGAGTACTTGAGTCATGATATCACCGATAATAGACCCCCCTAAAGAACAGAGTTGACAAGAACAATCTAGATTGCTCAAAATTTAACCCAGATGTAGCTCTATACATTTCAAAATTGGAAGAACACAATTGGCAACTTGTTGCGATTTGTGAGCACTCAATTTAGGTTGAATAAATTTAACCGAAATTTAGCAATTTAATGTGTAACAATTTTATCTGTAGCGGTTCAGAATTGAAACTCAAATAACTAAAATACTAGAGACAATATTGAATATCCGGGATCTTGGGCTACATATCAACATATGACCTCTAATTTGCACCTCTACCGAGCTCTCTAGCATGAGTGAAAATTTGGAGAACTCATGGAAAGCTTTGTCAGATTTCACTAATTGAAGTTTGAAAAAGCGAAAAAAATCCCCAACTCATATTTTTCAGCAAAGCCCTGCTAAATTTTATTATAAACCAACAGTTTTTCGCCAAAATATCAACACTGACAGACATGACTTTCTATTGTTTTAATAAAAGTTTACAAGGCAGTGCTGTTGTAAAGCATTCCTAGTCATAAATCAGGACTTGATCTCGAATCATCATCAGAAGGCTTCCTAAGCCCCCGTCTACGCCACACGTTGGAGAGCTTCCCCTGCGTCATTTCGCACTTGAGTTAAAACGGTACTGGGTCGAAAAACAGTTAAGCCTACGACGATCGTTCGCTCCTCCACAACAGAAATGCTCGAAACATTCAAACTCGCAGGTAATGCTTGAGTACACGATGTCCACAACGAAGGCAGGTACTAATAAAAATAAAATGGGGCGTCCAAACGAAAACGGCTAAACAATCAAATCTCCAGGTTCCGCCAAATGAAATGAAAACATAGATTTGAGATATACAGGTCTTCCTTTCCAGCTCAATGAAGGAGTCTAATAACTTCATCGTTCAGACAAGCCGTCCTGACGCATTAATAGCATGGGCATAAAAAAGCTTTCCTGCGGAGAAATGTATTAGAAATGGAAAAGTCAGCACATATTTCTACATGCGTTTTAGTGAGTCAACTATCGGTGCACAAAATACAAGCCATCAAGCCAGCTTTGAGACTAGACAGTACATGGAGACTAGAGTTGACCGCTGAGCCCGACTCACAGTCACAATACCTCTGTGACAAGCAGTATGGATACTACTACACACTAACTCCCAGCTTTTCTTTCCAGTACTCAAAATACCCGAATATTTTCATACTGCTCAGACCTTGCCAAACATTTTCACGGTTGAAAAGTGTCCAATACGCGTTTAAATTCGACATTTCAGCTGAAAATTTATACAAACAAAACACAAACAAACAAACGAATATTATGTTATAGAGCACTTAAGCGACAAGCACAGGGAACTATGAGCGAATCATTTCAACAGCCTAATGAAGCACACAGCATGAAAGACAGAATTAGACGCAACAAATAGAGTATCCAGATAACGGCGCCAATCAAGAAAAAAAATAGTAGGAAATTCACTGGTAGCGTCTTCAACACTCTCTAGCTCAATTAAAGCGAATTAATGCATAACACTCAACAATAAAGCCAACACCGCTATTGCAACAACAAGGCTAACATATTAATTACATCGAGCTTTGATTTAAATAGAAGTGTCATTGACTCTCTGATCGTTGGTCGATGATTTTTAAAATAATATTAAAAATCAAACAATAGAAAAACCTCGCCCAATTGGGAAGAACTGACCAGACCCAGTACACAAAAATCCTAAACCGTTCACTTTAATGAATCTCATATAGCATTACAGTCATTAATCCGAGCAGACTAAAAAGAATAATCACTTCCACAGAACTCTCCACGTGCTGACCTCCGTCATTGACAAAATGCTCCTGGCAGAGCGGAATAATAGTCTTAGTTCAGATGACAAACTTTGGATAGAATGACTCATTTCGGCAGGTTAATATTGCGTGACCACAGTAACCTTGAAGCACATTCTGATAAGGTAAAATAAAAGCAAAAATAGTTGACCTTCTTGCTTAGCATTATTTTGCCGCAAGCGGCGCGATCTTGACCAGTGTTGCTGGGATATGGTTCCGTAAGAAAGTATCCTTTTGCCCACCCCCTCCGGGCACACGTTATTTCGCTGCTGCGACCCGTGCAGCTGGGGGTAAATAAACTAAATTTGTTTACATATTAACGATAAATTTCATCAAAATTGGAAACAGAATGATGAAATCTGAATGCAAATATTTAAAATAAAATGAACAAATCTTAATATGGTAATGTCAACAATGGCGCTGAAAATAGTAAAACAACACCAGGGGCCTTTTACTGAAAATCATTTGGTTTGAGTTCTGTCATGCAGTGCTTTACCTGTCTCACTAAGAAAAAACCAACCAACCCAATTTTAGTATTCTTCTTAGTTTCCGAATTCAATATCGAAGAATGGTCAACTAAATATGAAGTGTTAACTATCGGAAGTTGTTTTCACAAAGATTCTAATTTTTTTTGCAGAAAAATTTGTGAACGTAGAACTCTTAGACCTTTTCCCTCCGGACAATTTTGTTATAAATAGTTAAAAATGATAATTGTTATAGAAGATATGTTGGAACAGTCAACAAATATGTCAACAAAACTGTCAATTTCGTGCCGAGTAAGGATTCTCAGCACTGTAATTTTTTAATAGTTCTTTAATTTGGATAGGTCATTGAGTTAATTTTGATGTACCTGTTCAAATTTAATTGTTCATTTATAACGAAAACCTATTGACAGCACAGAATGCCTCTTTAACCAATTGAAACAGATTTTTTAGTACAAAGACACCTGAAAGGACATTACAAAATAATAGAAATCATTAAAAAGCAAATTGGGCAGTTTATTTGCAATGTTCCAGAGACAGAGCCACTTTAGAGTCAACAAAACACAATCACATCCCCCTCATATCCTCATATGTTGCCATTGATGCTGAGAACAAACAAATTGGGTACGTTTACGTTATATTGCAAAAAAATGAATTTTCTACAGAAATAAACAAAAATCCGATACACACTGGTAGACATGCTAAATAACGTAAAGGTTCAAAGGTTCAAACAGATCAGATGCAATTAAAACTGGCCTAATACTCCGAATTAGCTAAAACCACGAAAATAGTGAGCATTTACCTTCTCCTGTTCTTTCTTTTTCCCACCATTATTGGGCCCATAGACGTTCCTAGTCTTTTTGAGTTTACGCCTGTTTTTGAACGCCTTAGCATCTAAAAGCCCCGTTCTCGGCATCAAGTCTAAGAGCCTCCCCTGTATCATTTGGAGTCTGAGGCAAAATGGCATTATGTCGAAAAAAGTTAAGCTTACGACGATCGTTCGCTCCTCCACACCGAAAATGCTCAAAACATTCAAACTCGCAAGTGATGCTTGAGTACACGTTGTCCACAACGAAGGCAGGTAATAATAAAAGTAAAATGGGGCGTCCAAAAGAAAACGGCTAAACAATCAAATCTCCAGGTTCCGCCAAATGAAATGAAAACATATATTTGAGATATACAGGTCTTCTTTTCCAGCTCAAGGGAGGAGTCTAATAATTTCATCGTCCAGACAAGCCGTCCTGACGCATTAATAGCATGGGCGTAAAAAAGCTTTCCTGCGGAGAAATGTATTAGAAATGGAAAAGTCAGCACATACTTCTACATGCGTTTTAGTGAGTCAACTATCGGTGCACAAAATACAAGCCATCAAGCCAGCTTTGAGACTAGACAGTACATGGAGACTAGTATTGACCGCTGAGCCCGACTCTCAGTCACAATACCTCTGTGACAATCAGTATGAATACTACTACACACTGACTCCCAGCGTCTCCTTTCAGTACTTGAGATACCTGAATATCTTCAAACTGTTTCAACCAAGCAAAACATTTCACCATTGAAAAGTGTACAATACGCGTTTAAATTCGACAATACATCTGAAAAACAAAAAAATATATATAACACAATTATTTAGAAGGATATTAAGTATCACAGCAATTAAACGACATGCACAGTGAGCAATGAGCGAATCATTTCAACAGCTTAATGAAGCACGCAGCTTGAAAGTCAGAATTAGACGCAATAAACACAGTAACCAAACAGCTGTGCCAAACAAGAAAAAAAGCAGTATTGAATTCACTGGTAGTGTTTTCAACACTCTCTGGCTCAATTATTGCATAAGCTAATTACAAAGCTAATTTTTACATAACACTCTATAACAAAACCAACACCGCTTTTGCAACAACAGCAAGGCTAACATACCAACAAAGTCGGGTTTTGATTTAACCAGAAGTCTCATTGACTCTCTGATCGCTCGTCGATGCTTTTTAAAATAATTTTTTTAAAAAAAAAACCAGTGAAAAACCTCCCCCAAGCGGGAACAACTAACCAGGCCCAGTACACGAAAGTGCTAAATCGTTCACTATAAAGCAATTCATCCAGCATTACAATAATTAATCCCAGCAGGTTAAGAAATATAATGAATACTGTAACCCCAGAAATCTCCACTTCGTCCTTATCTACGTCTTTGACAAAAACTTTCTCGCATTGCAGAATGATAGTCTCAATCCATATGCAAAACTAAGGATAGAATGCCCTTTTTCGATAGGTTAAAATTGCGTATGCCACAGTAACGTCAAAGCACATTCTGATCAGCTGAAAAGAATGCAAAAAAAAATAGTGGACCTAATTGATTAGAATTTTTTGGCGCGATTGACGCAACTCTGACCTGTGTGAAGCGGTGGCGTAGGAACCTTTTTTTGCACCCTCCCCACCCCACCCCCCCTCACGCCACAGTTTCAGCGTTGCCTCGAACCGTGCAGGTGGGAGTCAATAAACTAAGTTTGTTTACAAATTTTACATCAAAACCACCAATTTCGCAACAGAATGATGAAACTTAAATGCAAGTGATTACAGTATAATGAACAAATCCTAACATGGTAATGCCAACAAATGGCGCTAAAAATAGTAAAGCAACACAAAGTTTTTTTTATTTTTACTGAACATCATTTGGTTTGAATTTTGACATATAGCACACTTTACATCTCTCACGATGAAAACACGAACCAGTCCAATTTTAGTATTCTTCTTAGTTTCCGAACTCAATATAAAAGAAACGAAAACTAATTATGAAGTTTTAACTATAGGAAATTGTTTTCACAAAGAGTTTCAAATTTTGCTTGAAGAAAAATTTTTTATCGTAGAATTCTTCGTCTCTTTTCCTCAGTACAATTTTGCAGCGCCCTATCTCATCTATTAGGTCCATAATTTGAATTTGATAATTCCAAGTGCACGAGAAAGACAAAAACAACAGAAAAAGAGGTCTTTCACATTCGGATTTGCAACCTTTGGGTCACTGAGAATTTCCATGTTCAGCTCAAAAGATGTGGAATAAAAAGATTGCTCAGAAAATGCCAAAATACGGACGATTACGCATTAATTCTTAGCGACTATGTCAGCAATTGTTTGAGTCAGAAAACATTGGAAAAGTGTTCCCTATATCGAATGAAATAGCTAAGGTCTCGGAAATTCAACAGGAAATGCTAGATAATCAAAATAAAAACCTAAAAGTAGTACAATAACAGTTTGATTTTTTGAGAAAACTTCATTGTCTTCGAGGTTGTACACAAACAATTCAGAATCAAAAGTTAGGCCTTAATTTCGACAAGATTGCTTCATTGTTATCAATTCTATATGCGGACATCAAAATTGACCGTTCAATTTTATTTGCCTATAGTATAACTTTCCCTTATTTGATTCCCATCTTGCTGAATAAGCGACTACCAATGTATTTTGTAACCCACGAATCAATATTAGCAGTCTCAGATTCACTTTATGATAGCCAGAATCATTTAACCGGTCGCTCTTCAACCGATCGTTTTTAAACTTATCCATGAAAGATCTCATGTCATATTACGATGCCAAACTTGTTTACAATATCGACACCGTCGAACAAGGATTACTTTAAATCTAGCAATTCCTCTTGCATCCGATCAATTTTTTTTCACGCCTACAGTGCTCGCGTTATCCCAGCAATTCAACAGGATCCTATGGAAGCCCTTCATTGGATCAACGAAGGTCCGGACTTGACAATTGCGCAGGATTCAATAGAAACAAATTCGCTGAAACCAGAGCAACTTTATTATTGTTTAGCATCTACAGCTTATCCTATATGTCGAAAAACTATGGAGATTCATCTGACACAATTGCATAGCAACACTCTGTTTCCACACGCCAGTAGCTGCACTCTCAAAGTACGAAACAGTCATGCTTTCGCTTTGAACGCCTGAAACTGACAGAAATCTTGTTTACGGAATTGGCAGTTAATAAGCGCAACAAAATTTAAGAGATGCATCACTGCCAACAAGCGACGAAAATGCGGAATCACTCTTAAATGCGGATTTAGATTGACTAGTAAAGTAGTAAGTTTATTAATATCCGACCTGGAGTTTTGAGTTGTCAAACGATCCCCGCCACTCGAACCGCTGTCAAACTAATTGATCTTCTACGAAAATTAATTTCACCATTGCCTAAAATTGAAAAGTTTCCTTATTTTACTTCGAGAACAGACGCCAATGTTGAATGTTTCCAAAAAATTAAGAGCAGAAACTATCAATGGAACTAATACTCTCAAACAGGTTGATGTGACCGAAATAGCAGCCCCATTAGCTTACATAAATCAACTTCTGAAAGCCTCACTTAGTGAAAATTAGAATCTCTCGTTCTAATGAAGCTCTTCTTTACACCAACCATTACACTAATTATTGGAAACTTAAATATCCATATTTCAGTCACGTATCCTTACCATAAGATCGAATTTCTCAATTGAATAAACCGCATTAAATGACATTCTCCTGAAACCATTTGTCTTGGCGACAAATAGCGAACTCGCCAAAATACAAAACCTTGATCACAAGATGGCGACTTGGATGTTTCTAATTGTAGAATTGAACACGAACGATAACGTAAAAACTCGCCTTCCGATAATTGAAAAAAAATCAGATTCAAGAAACCAAAATATATGATCTCAAATTGGCACCGAGAACGATGAATACGTAGTTGATTTACCATCAAGTAAGCAACGAATTCAATCACCAATTACACACAATAAATCAAAATTTCTACGCAAATAACGAGTTTCTCCAACATCGTTGCAACAATTTCTTGAAGCTAAAGTAAAATGACAGAAACTTAGCGGGGCTTCCTATTAACAAATTCATCTATGCTTTTCTTGAATATTACGGCTAAACATTGTTGGACGTGGGAAGTGTAATGTCTTAAAGTACTTTACATATTATAAAAAATTATTGTTCTATTTTTACTTCTAATCTTCTACTTGAATCTTCTACTTGAATAACATATTAGATTGTAAAAATGTATATTCTTTTTTTCGCTCTACTGTAAACCTTCTAAAGTATATTAGCTACAAAAACCACCTATTTATGCTTTGTGTACTTGATTTTCTTATATAGCATGATTTTGTTGTAGTTGAAACCGGTGTTTATATTTACATTGTACACTTTTTTCATTTATTTTGTACGGCATTTATTTTGTACGGCATTGATCTTCTTTCTTGACATATTTTGATTTATTTGTTTTATAATTACCCAAACAAAACCACTGGGTCTTGAAAAATGTTTTATGCTGAAGGACACGACGACAAATTGCCAAGCTAAAAATCAGCAGTTGAAAATTCAGTCTTATATTTAAAATTTTCGTAATTAGAAGCTTCTTAAGCTGTCGGTCGTTTCAGAGTTAGTTTTACACTGCTGAAGCGCAGCAAAACAAAGCTTTTTAACACACTTTATGATACAAAATTATGCAACTAAAGAAAATATATTGTTGAGCAAGCAACAACTGTAAAATGCAAAGCAATTGTTTAATAAATCAATTGTGACAGGAGTGTAAACAGCTAGTTTAATCGTTTTTATTATCAAAGTTGCCCAATTTAAATTAGTATTTGCCGATTGTCTTAATGCCTACGTTAATCAAATCAATTTTTTATACTCTTTGTTTTTCTCAAATGAAAAAAAGGAGGAAAAAATTCAGAGAACATGGCATGACTCAACAACTACGTTTCAGTTCTTACCAATTATGTACTCGAAATTGAATCAGAGTGCAAAAAAAATTCTTCTTTATATCGATTGAATTAACTACAGTCTCGTAATTGCAACAGGAGTTGCAAGTTAACCAAAGCAAGATCTGGAAACTAGCACAAGAACAGTTTGACATTCTCGAGAAAAAAAATTCAATCATCTTCGAGATTTTATGAAAATACTTTTCCAAGTCGACAATTAAATTTTAATTTTATAACTGTAGCTGCATTGTTATCAATTATGTACGCTGACTTTTCCAGTTAACGTTCAGTTTTTTATGACTATGGTATACATTTCACAAATACCAATCCCATTTTGTTAGATAAACTACTATCAAAGTTATTAGCATCCCGCGAATCATTCTTGGCAGTTTTGGATTCAGTTGATGATAGCCAAAAACGTTCAACTGATCGTTTTTTTGGCAAAAATAATTAAAGATCTCATGTCAAACTACGATGCCAAACTTGTTAACAAAATTGAACAAGATTATTTTTAACTCCAGCGATTCCTCTTGCATCCGGTCAGATTTCGTTTCACGTCAACAGTAGTCATGTTATCTCAATCCTTCAACAGGATTCTGAGGAAGCCCTCTAATCGGTCATCGAAAGTCCATAATGGCAATTTTGCAGGGTTATATGGATAAGGAGCACTGACACCAGTACAACTTGATGTTTGTCTAGGGTCTTCAACTTATCCCATTTGTCACAAAACTATGGAGAATCAATGCTCAAATTATTTTTAGCCATAATATTTTTCCAAACAACGGTCGTTGCACTCTCGATATGTTATGGAGATAAGATTTTTCTTTCAATCCTGAAACTGCCTGACACCTCGGTTACGGGATTTGCCTAACCGCGGGCGCAAAACCATGTTCGTGGAAAGAAAGCAATTTAATCAATTGAGTACTGCCAATCAGTGAACAAGAAAAAGGCTATGTTTTTCACTCTATCACTTTCCAATGCGGATTTCAATTGACTAGAAAAAGTAATTAAGATCCGGCCCGACCTCTTGAATTATCAAGATTTCCTGTCTGCCAAATCGTTGTCAAATTAACTAATCCCAGGGCACAATTAATTTAATGATTGCCTGAAACAGAGAAGTTTCCTTATTTTACGTCGCAAACATATGCCAATACTGAATTTTTCCAACAGTTAAGAATTCGCATCAAACCAGTGGTCACGGATGCAAATAGCGAACTCGTCAAATATAATCCCTTAACAAAAAGATGAGGAACCTAATATCATTGGAGAAACAAAGACAAACGATGGTGAAGAATCTTGCCTCTAGGAGACCGAAAGAGAAATTCAAAACCTTGATAGCAAATTATAATTTCTAAACTGACAAACGAACGAATAGCCTTAAACGAAGATTACATAGTTGATTTACCATCCACCAAACTAAAATTCAATCATCAAATGGGCGCGATCTGACCAAATAATCCCCGAACTTCTCCAACATCGTTACTAATTTTTTTTTGAAACTGAAAGAAAACACGGCAGAAAATTTAGGGTGGCTAAAATCTTCATCTTTGTACTTTCATGGAATTTTATTACGTCTTTATTATGAGAAAAGGTATAATTGCTCTATCGCTGTCTTGTAGACTTTCTCAGGTATATTTGCTTTAAAAAGTTTGTTACACTTTGTTATATTTTTCTCGCTTATTTTTTCCGGCACGCGCCCGAATTGTTATTTATCTTAAAATAATTTTGATAAGTTTGCTCAATGATTACTCAAATGTTAATACGCTATCTGGGTCTTAAAGAGGTATTATGTTGAAGGAAAAGACCAAAAATCGATCAGCTAATAACCAGCAGTTGCATGTTCAGTCGTATATTGAAGTTTTTTGATTAGAAAATTATAAAGCTGTCGGCCTTGCTCCGAAGTCAATTTCCAATTACTCCACAAAACGTAAAAGAAAAACTTATGTGACAAAACTATCCTAATAAAAAATTAATTGGTTTGAAGAGAAATTTTACGTCAACTATTCTAGAATGCAAAATGAATAGCCACAACGTCATTTTACAGAGATGCTTGACTTCAGTAAAAAAGATTGGTTCTAATTTGAGCAAAACAGTTGCAATTTGTAAAAGATTCTTTCTTCTTTGCAAATTCATGGCATGATAATTTTAAGTGTGGTATTTATGGTGCTCAAGGTTTGGTGCTCTTATCTGGAAAACTTTTTTAAACTGAGACATTTGCTGTGAAATTTACCCAATGAAGTTTCATGAACACCAGTTTGGTTTCAAACAAGAGATCTGCCGTGCTGCAGATCTTTCTATTTTTCGACAAAATCTACAAAACAAAAGAAGACAACAGAAAGAAACACTGATCTATCATCTTCACGGACTTCTAAACGGACTTCTAAAGGTTCCTCCTCACACAATCTTACTTCCGAAATTGTTAGACTTTCGAATAGGCGGTCGTTTCCAGAGTTTCTTGTTTGTGTAATTTTTTGACAGGAAACAGTTTGTGAAGATAAGCGATAAGATGCGCTGATTACGGACATCGTCCAATGATGTCCCGCACGGTCCATTGCCTGGACCACTATTCTTTCCTATCTCCGTAAATGACCTGCCAGACAGTCTTGTCAGTTCTCTCAGTTTCGGTTTTGTCAGTGAACACAACGTTGTTTTTGGAAGCCAACCTTAGCTAAATTGCTGCACAAAAATCCTCAAAAACTGGTTCGAAGTAAACAAAACGAAACAAAACTTTAAAAAGTTACCTTTACTGAATGTTAAAGGAAACCACGAAGGCTCAATCAAAACCGAAATTTTGCAAAGAGTTGAGTCACAAAAATATCTGGGAGCTCAATTATACAGAACCCGCTCATGGACCAAAAACTGCCGATTAATATCCACAAAGGGTCTTGATGCACTCTTTTCCATCAAAAGAAACTTGTCAACAAACAGCAGCATCACAGTTAAACTACACGCATACGTGGTTGCAATTCTAGCATACGGATTCCAGGCTACTGACCCAAGTTGACCAAGCATAAAAGAACTTGAGAGATGACAGAAAATGGCAACCAAGTTGGTTTTGGGATTATCCAAAAACCAAAAAGCTGGACTCATTTATCTAAAAAAATTTGTCCTTGTCGCTGTACAAAAAAAATGTACGATGGAGGTACTAATGCTATTAGACCTGGATCATTCCAAGTATGACGTATCCATTGATCGGAGAATCCAATTGAAAACGAGAAGCTGTACAAGTCAATCAGGCCTCAACTAGATCGATCTTCCTAAAACACGTCTCGACAAAACCAATTAAAATTTTTTCTACCGAATCGAATGCATCCTAAACATTACCAAAAAGACAGCTCGAACAAAATGTGAAATAAACGAGAAATCTATTTCGAGACTCTTCTAGGAGCTCTTTCAGACAGCCTGACGAGTCGAGCCTCTGCACGTGAAGGATCTTCTGCATGTGCTGATGCTGCAAGCCTCATCAGAAGCTCAATAGATGAAAGAACAGCGAACAAATAATATTTATTTAGGCTGAAAAAAAAAGTGAAGTCCAAACCCGCAAAGACCCTCCTGCTAATACTTTTATGGTACAGCTTTTTTGCTAATAATTTTATTATACTGTTCTCAGCCTCGGCTAAATGTCAGATTAAAATTTGTCAATTTTAAAGGTTGACTATCAAATGGTTTTTCAATTATTGAATACCAGACTGGACAATTAAAAAAAATTGTTAACTCTGAAGTGTTGAAATGCTGCAATCCATGAGGCTGTTTAATGTTGCTTTTTGTTATAATATCGATCAAACTATAGTCTTAAACTTAGTGACAATTAGAAAGAAAGTTTGACTTACCAGATTAGAAAGACAAGCAATATGACTTCGATCAAAGAAATTATATAAATGAATCGTCCAGAAATGGTGCTTAGAATCAATATTCGGTTCAAATTGGTGAATCTAGATAACTATTATTAGAGTTATTAATTGATGTAAAATCTTCCCAGCAAGTATTAAATGATGATGATATCTCCGGAAGTGTGAATGGATTCTTAGAAAAGTTCAAATGCATTCCATTTATGTTTCCCTTTGCGACTGATTTGCAGAAGCAAACTATATTGGGTAACCTTTGCGACCCCCACTATAAATCACGGTGATAAGATTAGTTTTGTATCTTGACTTTTTCACACTGATAATGGGTATATATACAGCTTATTTTTGAGTCCTTTTTCATCCCCAATTTCAAATCACCATCTTGATCTAATAATCAGATCTCTCCTGTAAATCTCTAAATTCTACTCTAAAATATCATTTTGTTTTTCTCTCATTTTTGAGAAATTAATTCTTTTACTTAGTTGAAAACGCTTTTTATTCCGCTTGCGAAAGTCAATAACCCAACAGGTTATAGGCCCAGCAATTTTCTAAGTCATAAAATTAATTTCCAAAACAAAACTAATTTGTTGTTGACAGTCATAATCCTTTTCTGCTTAGTACCTTTTCTTTTCACAACTGTTTTGCCTGCTCAAACTCCAATGGATCAACAGACAGTGAAGCTGCCGACCTACACAGGAAAGGCACAGGACTTTCCAATCTGGAGCACAAGATTTGTGGCGATGATGCAGACGAAGGGACTCTACAAATAACTACTGGAGACAGAGGAGCAACCCAATGAGCCAGCGCCACTGGCCAATGGGGCAACCAATGATGAAAAGAAGAACCACAAGGTGCTGAAGGATGCGTATGAGAAAGAAGTTGCAGATATCAAGGAGAAACGGAACAATGTGTGGTGCCATCTGGCACTGACTCTAGATGCAACAACCCTCATGCTGATGAGACATGACTGCGTGGGAGATGATGGCATTGGAGATGGAGCAAAGGCTTGGAAGCCTTGGCAAGAGAGATTTCAGAGTGTGGAGACGTCCACAGTGGTGACTTTACTGGATCAGCTTGCTCGACTGCAGCTCGAGGATTCTGAGGATTTGGACAGCTTCTTCATCAGAGGACAGGAGTTGCTCACAAGACTACAAGAAGCAGGGGAAGCAGTCTCAGAGACCCTCCTCAACGCCTTGGTCCTCAATGGTCTGCCAATGAGGTATGAAAGTTTTGTTATACAGGAAAGCTTCAACCCGGCAACGAACTTCACAGAGTTGAGGAAAAGGCGGCAGAAATTTCATGAGAGCACGGTGCAGAGACACAAGGGACAAAGTGGTTCAGTGGCACTGGCAGTGAAGCGTGACTTCAAAAAGGGACCCAAGAAAGGAAACTGCTTTGTGTGTGGGATCCCTGGATACTTTGACAAGGACTGCAGGAAGAAGGAGACAGCACAATGCAGCAAGTGTGGTGAGAAGGGTCACCTAGACAGGGCATGCAAGAGACAAAGAGATGGAGGCAACATGAGTCAGTGGCAATGGGTCCAACATTGGCTACACCAGACGAGGAATGCTGGGCAGTTCTTACCCAGTGGAAGACAGCAGGCATGCTAGTGGACAGTGGTTGTACAGATCACATAGTGACGAACATCGATGCGTTGCTGGACTTTGTGCCCATTCAATCAGTGGTCAGAGATCCCAACGGAGAGGCTTCCAGAGTGGTGGGCAGAGGCTGTGTGAGGATCAGCATACCCTAAAACAAAGGGGAATTCCAATGCAAACTCAAAAATGTTCTGTGTGTGCCGGACTATTCTTCAAACCTCCTATCAGTCTCAAGATGCACGGAGTGGGGACATAGCTTCACTTTCGAGAGAGGAAACAGCTGCATGAAACTCCAGAAGGGAACTCGGGTAAAACTAACACAAGAAAATAATTTGTTTTACTTACCCTGCAGCGTTCTAGAATTCAAGATGAGTTCCAACAGCGTGAAACTTGACTGTGCAAGGAAGTGGCACAGACGATTGGGTCAATTGAATCAAGCGGATGTGGTCAGGAATGCACCAGAGACAGTGGGGGAACTCGATGATGTATGCAATGTGTGTTTGCATTGGCCAAGATCACTAAGACTCCAGTACCAAGAGTGACAGAGACCCAAGCAGAAGAGAAGCTGGAGAGGGCGTTCACAGACGTGATGGGACCTTTCAGAGTAGAGTCACTGTCAGGGTTCCGGTTCTGCATAGTGTTTGCAGACCAGTACACGAAGTTTGTGTTTGTGGAATTGCTTAAGGCAAAGAGTGAAGCATTGGCCAGCCTGCAGAATTTTGTTCTCATTTTGGGGACGCCCAAGAAGCTGAGACAAGACAATGCGAAGGAGTTTTTTTCAGAGAAGTTCAAGACGTTCTGCTTAGATGCAGGCATTCTACAGGAGAAGACCATACCAGAGACGCCACAACAGAATGGGTTAGCTGAAAGGTGCAACAGGACACTGCTGGAGATGGCAAGATGTTTGCTCATTGACTAAGGACTTCCCAAGATGATGCGGGGAGCAGCAACTCTTCACGCAGCAAGGATCAGAAACTTGGTTGAGACGAGGAGAAGAAAAATGACCAGCAGAGCTGATGAGAGGCACAAAACCTAAGCTTCCAATTAGTAAATTATCTATTTTTGGTTGCACAGTCTTCATGAGGAAGAGAGACAGAGAAGTCAGCAAACTTGAACCCAAGGCACTGGAAGGAAAGTTTGTGGGTTACACTGAAGGAAAAAACGGATACCTGGTGTACATACCCAACACAAGCAAGGTGATGGCAGTTCGAGATGTGATCATCAAGGAGTCTAAAGTGGGCTCAATCCCTGACAACAAAGAAACGGCTGACCTACTAAATGATGGGTCGGAACTGGGAATCTGGCACCCTGATGATGGTCATCAAGACGATGACAACAGAGAACGACAGGACACATCAACTGCAATAAAGGAGGAGTGGCATGACGCAGGGAGCGTGAATACTCAAGAAACAACACTGAGACAAGAGGCCTCGGTTGTTGGAGAAACAGCACTAGATGAAGGATCTACTGCAACAAGAGGGAGTCACAGAGACTCAGAGTCACTGGAAGACAGTGACACAGAAGACTTCTCACAGTTAGAGACAGTTGGCTTCAATGAAGATGCACTGGAACACGCGGACAGAGCAGAGCCCAGACGAGGAACACGAGCAAGGAATGTTTCGCAATTTTTTGGAGAAGTCAGGACCCATCTTGCTGTGACTGAGGGCGACTATGTGGAACCCAAAACAGTCTACGAAGCCAAGCAAGGTGACGATTGGGACCAGTGGCACCGGGCAATGAAGGACGAGGTCAAGGCACTCCAAGACAACGAGACTTGGAACTTAGTGAGACCACCCACAGACAGGGACGTCATACCGGGTAAATGGGTCTACAAAGTGAAATTGGGACCAAGTGGTCAAGTGGACAAATTTAGAGCGCTATGTGACAAAAGGCTTCAAACAAGTGGAAGGACTGGACTACTTTGAGACTTTTGCGCCTACCTGCAAGCCAGAGACATTTAGGATTCTACTTCAGCTATCAGCGAAGCAGGGTCATGTGATGCACAAATTTGATGTCAAGACTGCTTTCCTGCAGTCTTCAATCGAGGAAGAAGTGTATCTGGAACAGCCACAGGAGTTTGTAAAACGCGGATAAGATAGGGAGATGTTAGTATTTTGACTAAATAAATCAATTAATGGTTTGAAACAGGCTGCTAACAACTGGTACAAAGAGCTGGCAAACTTCCTACTGAGACAGGGTTGAGCAGAAGCAGGAACGATCACTGCTTGTTTGCAAGATCAGAGGCAGAGGATCACACCTTCATCTTGGTCTGGGTTGACGACATCATAGTATAATCAAGAAGTGTGACAGTGGTCTCTGATCGAAGCAACCTTTCACATGGAAGACAGAGGGAGACTACACTGGTTTCTGGGTCTAAGAATCAGACGAGAAGAGGGCAAAGTCACGGTAGACCAAGAACGCTACATAGAAACAATGCTTGAGCGGTTTCAAATGGATCAATGCAAACCCTCAAGAACTCCAGCTGATTTGAAATTGGAACTTCAGACAGCACAGAACGGAGACGAAGAAGTGGACCAGAGGATCTACAGAAGCTTGGTTGGATGACTTCTGTATCTGGCCAAACAGACGAGGCCAGACATCATGTTCACAGTCAACATTCTGTCCAGACACATGAATTCACCTACCAATCAACACTGGATGTGCGGAAAATGACTTCTGCGATACCTTCAAGGTTCAAAAGGTTTAAAACTTACTTACACAAAAGAAGCTAGTTATGATTTAGTGGGGGAAAGTGATGCAGACTGGTCTGGAGACGTGAACGAGAGAAAATCAACAACGGGCTATTACTTCAAGGTCAACGGACGTGGCGCAGCACTCAGCTGGGGTGTCAAGAAGCAGTCCACAGTTGCTCTTTCTTCATCAGAAGCAGAATATCAGGGCATGGCAGCAGCAGTTCAGGAAGCACTCTACCTGAAACAACTTCTAGAGCATTTTGGCATCCAACAGAAACGTCCAATAGCAATTGGAGAAGACAACCAAATTTGTATCAGACTCTGCCAAAACCCAGTCATGCACAAAAGGAGCAAGCACATCAAAACAAAGTTTCCCTTCATCCGGGACAAGACGGAGGATGGGACTATTTCAATTCATTACGTCCCTACAGACAAAATGGCAGCGGACATCTTCACAAAGTCCTTACCAGTTTCGAAAGTGGAATCATTCAGAGCAGTTTTGATGGGAACAGACTCTACGCAATCAGCTGAAGTCTGAGTGGGAGTGTTAGAATATCGATCAAACTATAGTCTTAAACTTAGTGAGAATTAGAAAGAAAGTTTGACTTACCAGATTAGAAAGACAAGCAATATGACTTCGATCAAAGAAATTATATTAATGAATCGTCCAGAAATGGTGCTTAGAATCAATATTCCGTTCAAATTGGTGAATCTAGATAACTATTATTAGAGTTAGATTAATTGATGTAAAATCTTCCCAGCATGTATTAAATGATGATGATATCTCCGGAAGCGTGAATGAATTCTTAGAAAAGTGCAAATGCATTCCATTTATGGTTCCCTTTGCGACTGATTTGCAGAAGCAAACCATATTGGGTAACTTTTGCGACCCCCACTATAAATCACGGTGCTAAGATTCGTTTTGTATCTTGACTTTTTCACTCTGATAGTGGGTATATATATCAGATCTCTCCTGTAAATCTCTAAATTCTACAGTAAAATATCATTTTGTTATTCTCTCATTTTTGAGAAATTAATTCTTTTACTTAGTTGAAAACGCTTTTTATTCCGCTTGCGAAAGTCCATAACCCAACACTTTTAATATATTCACCAGAAGAAAACTTCTAATATAGTCCTGTAGAATCTAGTTGCCAATCTTAAATGTGTTTCGAGGAGTCAATGTCAAATTTCTTATTTCTTAGAGGCAGCAGAAACAAGTGGTCATGCATTTCAACATAGAGGCTCAGCGGTCGTGTTTTAAGTTTTTTCAAGTCTCCTTCCATAATTAACAATTCTCTTTTGATAATTGTCTTTCGCTAAATAGAAAACAAAGAAATTAGAGGTTTTGAACTTAAAAGGCAAATTGAAAGCCACACTCATGCAAAAGATCTAAAACCAGTTATATCCCAGAGAAAGTTAGGTCTTATTTTCCAGCACAATTTAAATTAGAATGCAAATTGCTTTAGACGACAAAAAAAACAATGGCATAAGCCTGGAAAACGTTTTTGCGAGCGAAAACAGACAACAACTGACGTGTCATTGACAAATCGGAAGGAAGTCTCCTGAGGCCGCTATCTCATAGGTTTTGAGAAGTGATAATATTCCTTGCTGAATTAGTTCCTGAAGTTGAGATTCGGGTTTTTTTTGTTGTAGAAACATTTATTGCTATGTTTACTGTAAGATTTGACTGTATTGAAAACCGTTTACGAGCAAAAAACTGAAGAAAATTTGGGTTTTTCCGCTTGCAGCTCCCAAGTCTAAATTAAAGCCCTCGTTATTGTATGCTCTGTTGGTTGATCCAACAAAGAAATAGAGCAAGTGGGTAACAGAGGATATTAATGATAGTAAAAACAATAATAATAGTAATAATAATAATAATAATAATAATAATAAGAATAATAATAATAATAAAAATACTAATAATAATAATAAGAAAAATAATAATAATAATAATAATTATGATAATAATAACAAATATAACAATAATAAAAATAATAATAATATTAATAATAATAATAATAATAATAATAATAATAATAATAATAATAATAATAATAATAATAATAATAATAATAATAATACTAATAATAACAATAACTAAAGGTTTAGGGCTTGATATCTTTAGTTCTTGCCCCGTTTAGAGTTCATATTTCAAGATTTTACTAAAATTGCAGTTTCGAAATCGGCAGATCACTCTCCAACTGCATTTGTCTTTGAGTAGTGTTTCCTGAAAAAAAAACTAAATACACTTTTTGGAGATTTGTTGTGTTTATATCGTGTCCGTTTTCGTGGCAGCATCTTCAGACATAGTTGACGAGTAATATCGTTCTTTGAGAAAATTTGTGATAAATTTTATATGAAAAAAACATTTGAGGATGTAGTGCTCTTCCCTTTCATTTTGTCGAGTAGTTTCCTTGCAAATTACTTGTGTTTCAGAAGATTCCATGTCAAATTCCCCATTTTTTAGTGACAGTAGAAACAGATAGTCATGCATATCAATATAGGGGCCCTGCAGTAGTGTTTTCAGTGTATCAAGTCTCCATGGATAAATAACATTGAATTCAGTATCCATTTTTTTTTTACTGATGTTGGACCTTTTGCGAGTTCATGCAAATGACTTGTTAGGTAGCCACGTTTGGGAGGTACAAACCACTATGGGTACTACATAAGCATAATGTTGCGTTTAATTTGAAATAGAGCGCCCATTGCTTTGTTTTATCGTCCATAGCAATTTTCAATCTAATGTAAACTGTGCTGGACAACAAGACGTAAACTTTCTGGGATGTAACTGGTTTCAGAGTTTTGTTGCAAGAATGTGGCTTTAAAATTTCATTTTATGTTCAAAACCTGTTATTTCTTTGTTTTTGGCCTCTTTTTCTCATCTTGAGCTGTTTTTCAATGCTCACAGTCACTGTGTTCAATTCGTCCTGATCGAGGACATTTTTTTGAAGTCATAGGCACAACCCAAGCTTTTGGTGATTGCCACTGCTTTGGGCAGATCACTTATGATCAACAAAACAAGGAGTGGGCCGAGAATTGACCCCTGTAGGACCCCACTGCTTCCATTCTGGAGAGTCGTTTTTTAAATTTATTTGAACGAATTGTTTTCTGTTCAATAAATATCAATTTATTGAGCCCTGAAGATTTCTGAATATTCATATTAATCTTTGTTTATTGAGTAGCTTTTTGTGCGTTACGGTATCTGAGGTTATAGTGAAATTGAGAAATAAGTCACTAAGTTCACTCACAGATTCCAGATAGTTGGATTTATGAATTTGATCGAAAGAACACATTATTTGAAGTGCCGCTGATCGACGTTTTCCGAATTCGTTTGGTTGGAGTTTTGTTACTTCAGCAAATAATGTTTTCTCTAAAACCTTTCGTGTGCAGCAGAGAGGTATAACTGGACGATAACAAGTGAGGTCCATTTTGCGGCCTTCCTTGAATATTGGCTTGACTTGTTTTCCAATACTTGGTGAAGCATTATTTGTTGATACACGTTTGGATGGTGGTTAGTGACTTGAACATTGACTTGTAGTCACTTTTAAAGAACAAGGTTTTTTTCTTATCTAGTTTTGGTGATTCATCAGGATTCAACTCTGAGAACACTTATGAAATCTTATTTCCATGCAATGTATTGTATTTATTCGTTCTTGTGTAACTGAGTCATCAATCTCTTCAGGTTCGTCAAAAACGAAAACAAGCACTTATTAAAGCAGTCCGCTTTTAATTTGTCTAATGAATTTCAATATCTTTCAACCTTACAGTTGGCAAATTGATGGAGGTTTTCGAATGCATTTGAGGTACTTTTATTTTCTGCTAAACTACTGCTCTTCGAGCACTGTTTTTCAGAATCTTTTAGATTAGCTTCATTCAATTTTTGACTCAGTTGTTTCTAAGTTTGATCAGTTCACAAAAAAAAATAATCTACTTGCCTTTTTAATGTATTGACTCGTTTTATTAGATTGGAAGTGGGGCTTGATATCAATGGTGGTAACATTAATCAGTGCTTAGTGACTCGGCGAAAAAATTTCTCATTTTTCCCAAAACCGTTCATAACATTGTCATACTTTAAAAGTCCAATTAAAATTTTTGATAGCAAAGAGCACCAAAACTAGATTTTTATTATCCCTGGTTAAAATTATGATACACATGTACATCCATTTGATGATATAAATGCTCAAAAAAATTTTATTCTTGCAGAATCTAATTCCGCAGAATCTAATTCCCCATTTTTTGGTACAGCGTATTTTGTATCAATCTTAACATATTATAAAAAACCAATTTGTCAAATCAAAATTCATTCTGATCTGTAAATTAAACGTTTTCGGATTTTACGTTGATCGTCAGGTTTAAACTGTTTCTGAAATTGTTAAAAGATAAAATGAATATGCATGTACATTTGTCTGAGACCACAATTCAAAAAATTCTGGGAACTATCTTAAAAATTAAACCAACCATTTTTTTACAACTTTTAGCCTATTTACAACGCATTAACAGCTGTTATCAATTTCTTTATTAACCAATCTATTCCGGATTTTTTTTATTCTGGCCACCCTTTTGTTTTTCTAGGGTAATTGTAGATTGGCCCTAATCCTAAGTATCGCTCTTGTGGAGGTTTTGCGATTTTTGTTTTGTCAAATGTTTTTTGCCCTATTTATCATTCGCAAGTCAAAATTATGACTTGAATTAAAACTTGTGTCTTTAATTCCGGCTTCAATTTTCTGAGGTATATAGGTTCCATAGTCATAATTTTCTCTACAGTGCGATAAGCATTCAATGTCATTCGTGGAGCCACTACAATCCAAAAGATGTTGACCCCTCAGTGAACCCTTCTTTTAATGTTCTGATATCCTAGTGGTAACAAGCCGGCTTGCCTGCCCAACATAGATGGATCATCATCAATTACATTTTAACTAATATGTCACGTGCGATTTCATGTCTCTACCGAAAGATAGAGTCAGGTTTGAAAGGCATGATCTTAATTTTTGCGTTATGAATACCATTTGCAAGTTGCGTAATTTCTTAAATTTGCTTGCAAGGTTTTGGGCCAGGTCGCCTCTGAATTCTAGAAAAATAATTGTTTTATCATAAGATCTAATCTTGCTTTTTTATGCTCTTTTGGTGCTGTTTTCAACTGATCTCTACTGGCAATTATCATCTATTCTAAAATCTCGCTCACTATTTTTGAAGACCATTCTTGTGGATACTGATTTTTAGTCCAGCATGTTTTCTTTTCCAAGCGCCAGATCGAAGGCCAACGAATTAGATGTACCATAGAAAAAACCAGTGAACCGTCCGTTCAATCACTTTTCTCTTATGCTGAAGTGGTCAACAGCTGCAAAAATTCAGTTTAATTCCTGTGTCAGTTGATTTTTGATACCATTGACAGATGATAAAACTTTTGCTGCTCACATTGACGTTGATATCGAGAAAAACCGAATCTTCTTCCATGTTCCCTTTTTCTAAGGTAAATTGCAGGTTGTGTTGTAGTGAATGGTTGGTATCCGGAAAACTAGACGACGTGAATATTAGATGAAAAGTCAAATCTTGCTATAGTGGCAAAAATAATTGCTTGAGATAATTGCTGCATGCAAAAATAAATGTGTTATCTAACTTGTTCACAGTTGAAATTAACGCATTTGGCCTTGCCTCAGAGTCCCATGAGACTCGATATGAATCTATTACAACCGTCCCAAATCTGATTGGTTAAGATTTAGAAAATTTTTAATGCAAAAAATTTGTTGTTAATGTTTACTGTAACTTATGGTTGTAACCAGAACCTTTTACCTGCTGCTAACTGAAGAAAATTGAAATCCTTCCCCTTTGCTGTCCACTCCCGGAGAATTTGAACCCCACCCCCTACATTGTAGTATGCTTACTTGATGGGGGATATATATATGAATACAAGCTGTGAGGGGGGTTCACTGGTAAAAACAAAAATTTTCAAAGAAAAATTAACTAAAGAAATGCTCCTCTCCAACACTGGATGAATATTGACTGGTCCGGGGTCCTCCCACCACTACGTCTTGATGAGGCATTTTGTACTGTTTAAATCTATCATTAAAAAGACAAAAACATTAGCTGAGAAAGTGCAACGAAAAACAGATGTAACGTCCTAATGTACGCTCCTTATAATAATGGACCTATTTTCCCCTCTTTTTTGAGATCGGTTTATTTAGTGCAATATTTGCTATAATCTCACGACCATATATAGACTTCATTTTTCTGCCTTATTGAGATGAAAAAATGTATATTTACTTTATTAATATCCTGTAAACCTGCTCAAGTATATTTGTTATAAAAATCACTCAATTATCTTTTGTTATTTGATTTACATATAACGCAGGAATTTTTGATAGTGTTAACCTGTATTTTTATTTACAAAGTACAATTTTCTATGTTCATTTTTTTGTCCAGAAACTGCCACCACGTGCCAGAAGTTCTATTTATCTTGAGTTAATCTTGATGATTTTGTACAAGTTATTACTCAAATGTAAATACGGCCCCCAGGTCTTAAAGGTTTTAATCAGAAGAAAACACTGTCAAGTTGAAATTCAGCAGCCAAATATTTCAGTCTTAGCTAGAAATTTTTTCTTTTGTGACGAAACTTAAAGCTGTCGGCGCTGCTCCGAAGCAAAATTGTAACCGCTCAGGACCTGAACAATTAAACACGCAAAAAGAATAATTTAAGCGACAAAATCTATGCAACTAAGTAGTTAATTAAAGTAGCGAGAAACATTACTTCAACCAACTCAAAACAATAATATAGCCAGACATAGAAACATAACACGATGACAGGATTGTAGACAGCTTTTTCAATTATTTCCGTCCAAAAAGAAATGTTTATCTTTTGAACTTTCCCCTTTTTCTTGACAGTGTTATTTGAAATATTAGTTAATCATTTTTATGATTCTGATGAAGTTAGAAGATTTCACAAATTTGATTTAACACTCTTTTCCTATGGAAGTCCCAACATCGGAAAAAACCCCCGCAGGAACATGTTCTATTTTTTATGAAGATAAATTACTCACTTTTTTGTTTTTAGATTCACAGAGGACAACAAAGACAATATCATCGCAATAGTATCATTCGATATTGATGTTTTTCCCATATTGATGTCTCTCAAGAAACTTTGTTTACACTTTGCTGCAGCATTTTTTAATTTTTTTTCATTGCTTATTATCTGATCACAGCACACTTCATCTACCTCTTTATGACCAACAACGCCATTAGTTTTTCATTCAAATTATCAATATTGAATTTCTCAGAGGTTTGAGCCTAAAAGAAGATGAACCCTGATGACAAAGTGACAGCACACAGAGACACATAATCTCAGAATGAGAGAAAAAGATACTGCTCAATTGATAACAAAATCGAGCCAACCAGGAAACTGTGAAGTAGAATACACAAATTTTAGTGTTAAACAAAACTGAATTCCCGCAAATTATGCAATACCATACCCAAATATTCTCTGTTGTTAATAACTGCCGCTATTCAAATCAATAGGTGGAATTTGTTGATTGTAACTACATTTAACTCATTAGTCCCCAAACTAACAACCTTATTACCTCAACATTCATAAGTGCTTTTGTTTCGGACAAAACAAAACAAATCGTGCTTCTAACTCAAAATGCTATTGACAAACGTGCCTTACTAATATTCAGCCCTTCGACAAAAAGCTCGTGAATTTTCCATAGTCAAACATCTCATGACCATGGCTACGATATCGATTTAGATGACTTTGAATCTCCCCTCATCGTAATTTCTGAATGATTGCGTTCCCAACCCAATTAGATCATAATCGTCAATTTCATTCAGTGCAGCATTAAAAATTATAAGAAACTAAGATGACCGCTAACGCCCAAATAACAGTAGAACCCTATAGCGGAGCCGAAAATCAAACTTTCCATCAATGCGAGCACTTTTTCCGAAGTTTCATCGGTGTTGCAGCAATTCCCGTTAACCAGCAATGGAACTTCCTACAACTCCACCTCCAAAACTCCGCGTAACGATATTTTTAAACGTTGACCGAAGCAACCAGAAATGATCTGGAATTAAGCCTTAGATCACTCAGAGACCACTTCGCGATTCAAGGTCTTCAGGAAGTTCATGTTCTTTAATTGGAACAGCTACAATTTGACCCAAAAACAGACAGCCCTGAAAACTTCCTAGCGAACTTACAAACAAAGGCCCAGCATGCCTACTCAACACCAAATATGCCAGCAGTTTCAGCATTAGTGCTTACAGGAGATGGAGGAGCAGGTGATAGAGCAGAGCACGCATTTCTTGATGGAGAAACAGCCGCACGAGTTGCTAGATTACAAGTAGCGGAGGACAACAAAAACAACCAAGTGAAGCGGGTTTTCTCAGTAAAGCCAAGCCTGGATGGCTGAGATCAAAATTGATTAAAGCCACGAAAATTACCGATCTCTGCACCACTGCTAGACAACAGATGACAATCAGAGTCATGTGTAGAAAGGATGAATACGCTGAAGGTGCATTCAGTGAAATCAACAAAGCAGTGTTCGAGAATTTAATAAATGCGCTCTCTAAATTAAACCAGACGCAAAATTTACTAGACAAAAAAACTTCAAACAATTGAAGACCGCATCACGGCGGCTCAGATAGAAACAACACAGAGAGATAACACCTACTCCCCCAACCTGTCTTTTAATAGAAATGTGCAACTCCCTGCAGCCCCATACACGCCTAAATGTAACTACGCGATCCAAAACTATCACAACCTCTACAAAGGAAACAGTTTTAGAGGCCAAAACTTCTTTAAGAGAAACCAGAGACCGCGATTCGCGAACACCAACGCTCAAGTGATTTAACCTCGAAATTTTACACACAATTATGCCAGTCACAATTCTGCATGCCCATTTGCCCATATATACCTGTGATTAGATCTAGTGGTACCTTCTGCTATACATTTGGTTACTCAAACGATCGATCAAGCCAATGTTCTCAGAGAGGTAGAACTAATAATAGAGGAACATCATTTCAATTTAACCGCCAATCAAAAAACGAAAAAAGCCTCCTCTAATCCACAAAAAAAAATGGAAACAGTCCTCCAAATCTATAGAGCAGTCTAATAAACTATTCAATTTCTATAATATCAACCCAAATATGAGATCATCACTTCTTCCCTATGTCAAAATTAAATTTAATAACGGAATAATAAGGAGAGGACAATTCTTCAGGATAGAGAAACAAGTTGGAATTAGAATTAAACTCGCTCACACAGAGTTTGTTGAAGACTTCCACGCCCTTTTCTCGACAAACTCGGTCACCCTTGGCAACCCCTTCTTTATCAAACAGGATATTTCAACTATCCCAAAGCAAGTCATTATTCAATTCGTCGATCTGGCAATTCAATTAAATGAAATCAAGCCTGTAAACGAAAAACGACGAGCCGTAAGACATAAGAAGATTCCCATGTACAAAAACAAAAAGCACACCATACAGCCCAAAGAGCAAATCGTCTTGGAATGCTATCTATCAGATAAAAGTTTGATCAGTTTGAGAACGAAAAGTGGAGTAATGACTCCTAATGAAATTCTCGAAAAAGAATCAGAAAATGCCTTAACTTCCTCGCTAAGTACTGTAGGAAAGAATAATAAATAGTGCGTCTCTGCCCTACAAATGGTTGAACACACTATCACAATCACTAGATGAACAGAGGTAGACATATTTTTAATTTTTCGTCTGATACAATACGGAAATGAAAATAAAGCTAACTCCAGAGCATGACTTACCCGTATATGTACAAAGACCACCAACTCCAATCCATCTACGTGACCAACTGAATATTGAAATAGCACTGATGCCCTACTGTGGACTTATAACGATTTTGTCACAATCTAAATTCAGTAGTCCAATAATTGCTCATAGAAAAGAGGCAGGCAAACTGCGAACTTTAATTGATCTGAGAAGAGTCAACCACCTATTTAAAAATGACTATCACAGCACAAACTTTCCAATCTCAAATATGACCGATGCAACCAGTCAATTTGCAGGAAAAACATTGTTCACAAAGCTTGACTGCTCACAAGCCTATTATTGCGTACAGATGGCGGACAACACCTCAGTACAACTCTTAGTTTTCAATATCTCATGAAAAACTTACGCCTACAAATGTCTAGCTCAAGGACTTAGGAAATTAGTCACTGTTTTTAGTTCATGCATTCCTCGTTGTCTAGAACCTTGTCTAGCAGCTGGTATATGCACACAACTTATTAGTAACAGTAAGAGTGCACACAGTCAGAGAGTTCAGTTAGCTACTTCCTAGCTTAAGGAAAATTTTCGATTGCATCCAGAGATCTGGACTTAAATTGTTACCAAAAAATTGCGAAATAGCCTCACACTCAATTAAATTTCTGGGCAGTACATTTTCGAATTAGGGAATATCCCCACAAGCAGAGAAAATCAAAAAGATTTTGAAGAAGATTACGATGCCAAGAAAACCTAAGCAAGTCAAAAGACTATTTGGATTCGCTCATATCTTCGGCATTATTATACAAAGTTTAGGTGAAAAATTTATACTATTTTATCAATTGTTAGGTCATTACAAGGATTTAGAAACTGTTAAAAAGTATTTACTTTAAGCAACAGAGATGAAGCTCAGATTGCCTAAACCTGGCCTACAATATTTCCTTCTCTAAGACGCAAGGTACTACGGAGCCGGAGTTGTGCTTATGGTAGAAGGCTACGTTACAGAAAAACAGTCAAAGGAAAAGAAAATTTAAGCTCCAGTATCTTTTGGATCAAAAGTTTTTACTGCACAGCTGAAGTTTTCCCTTTATTACAAAAATTTTTTAGCACTTTATTATGCAATAGACTTTTTTTTCACTACATCTGGGCATTGAGCCATCCAGTTATTGTTCTCATGGATAATCGGAGTTTAACACATTTCTTTCAGTTAAATACCATTCCTCCATCACTATGTAATTTTTTGGACCGAGTTCTTTCGTTTAACATAGCTATTGCCCATATTCCTGACAAAATTTACTATTCAGCATTCTTTCTCTCAGGCATACAGACGGAGAAAGGAGCCAGCCTATCCCTTAAATTAACAGACAAAGTACCAGTCCGTGATATATATGTAGAATCTTTAGCATAATCACCTGATGTTTCCACTTCGAATAACGACCAATTGAAAAATGTCCCTGAATCAGAGATGAAATAAGCTATCATCGTTTCTCAACTACAGGAATTCGGTCTTTACGACGCGTATGTTGAACGAAAACGAGAAAATGGAAATGAAATAAACGCCTCTTTAAGTTGAAACGTGCGGAAGCTAATGCAATACAATATACAAACCAAGCGGATCTTTTGAATTATCTGACGGATAGAGAAGAAACACTAGATCTGACAAGTGAGCAGACCAAATAGGACAAGATAAAGCAAGCAATTGAGTGGAAACCTAATGGCTTAAGTAGCAAATTGAAGTATGCATCTCGAAGATTGAAGAAATACGCGAAACAGTTTGATCATTAGGAACTTGAAAATAATACATTATACAGACAGTTCTTTGATGATACAGGCAAAATAATTTTCATACAGTAGTGCTTGCCAAAGCATCTCTGGAAGGAGGTAAGATATAGACTACACAACTCACCAACAGGAGGACATTTGGGAATGCTTCAAACAATGCAGGAATTCCGCAAAGTATTTTGTTATCCTGGTTTTACTGAACATTTTATCAATTTCGTCAAAAATTGCATCACCTGCTTACAGCTCAAGCAAACGACGAAAAAGCAATTGCAGCCACCATTACATCCTGTTTCTTCATTATAGTCAGTCCCTGGAGAAATGATGCAATATTGACATAGTTGAGCAAAAAGGGCCACATTAAAAATTTGTTATTAGTGGATTTGACGTGTTTACGATGCACTTGTTAGCTTTACCACTGACAAACGGTAGTGCCGAAACAGCTGCCAGAGAGTTTGTGAAGAGTTTGCTTCAGCATAGGTACTTGTCAAGTACATACTTAACGTATTATTTGCCAAATCTCACCTAAAAACTAATGGCTGAAGTAACGAAGTTACTCGAAGTTAAATTCAAACATGCCACGCTGAAACACCCACAGACAATAACATTATAACCCGGCAACTTTATAACAGGGACGTGAACCTGTTAAACACAATAAAATCCGCTTTTCTGCATGAGCAATGCAAGCATTTGAAGTCGATTCAGATTATGTTTTGCAGCTACAAGACGTAATGCTTCAAAAATTTGGCGAAACAAACAAAGTCTTTTAGACTCTTTCCAGCGATACAGAAGTTATTATGGTCAAAAAGCTGAAGCACAGCCGCTCAAATTGCATGCACGTTGCTTAAAACCGCAATTAACTTGGCAAAACAATTTTATTTAGAATACAGTACAAACATGGCTACCACTCTACAGAGTCGAAAAAGTCCTGACAATTTCAAACTATATTATCAGAAAAACAGGAACAAACTATAGTCAATGGGTTCATCGGATCAAGCTAAGACCTATCAAACTGACAAAGCCAAGGGAAGACATACAGTAAACAGATCCTGCAAAATTAGAAGCGGATTCTTTGAAAAGAACAACTCGAAATGAGCCAGAACTATTTGATGATTATATTCTAAATTTTTTAGATCAAGAGCAAAGTCTATAACATTTTCAAAGACTCTAACAATTCAACCGTCACAAATACGTCTCGGTGTTACTCTCCCTCTAAATGGAACCCCTGCAGTACCATTGGTAGCCCAGTACCCCCAATGGTTCCAGTAATACCTGCAATACCATCCGCCAATACCTGCAATACCACCGGCAGAAATCAGAACGCCCTCAACAAAGAATTCGCTGAGAAATTAGCCAGAAAATTCACGCCGCGCCGGCCTTTCAGATAACTCCGATAGTATTGGCACAACAGAAAAATTTCAGTATCAAAAAACCCCCAGGAATCGCTGAGACTGAGAGAATTAGAGCGAATGACGATGAAGATATAGAACAACAACCGGGACCAAGTACTCGAAGCAATCAACATAAAGTTAACTTTGCAAAAAATCGAAGAGCGAAAAAATTTGAATCATAGGAACCTGTAGCACGCTACTTTTTATGTTCACAAATGCCACCACTGCCAGGATTTCCAATACAGCCGTCCATTTTAACAAAGAAACAAAAACATCAATTCATTGAAGAGTCATCACGACGATCAAGGAGAGACCAAACTCCATCTAGAGAAACTCCAAACTCCATCAATTCAGAATGTAGTACTGACACATACCAAAAGTTCAACTGATGATAACAGTCGAGTAACCCAAAGCCAGTCAAAGAGCAAACAAACGACTCCAAACATAAATGTGATTGAGATTGGAAAAACAAAAGCCAACTTCTTCCGTCATAGAGTTGATATTTTCAACTCCAGAAGCTCTCTTGCACATTGCATATCAAACGATATGAAGACGGGTAGAAGTTTTGCTCGGCAAATTGCCAAAAACTACCCTGAAATGCTGCAAAGTCAAAAATTCGCGCATAAATCACCAATAGATTCCGTCTTTGATTCGATATGTCTTCAACCTGGTCAAGAAAGAGAACCACTATGATAAACCTACCTATCATAACCTCTATGTTGCTCTTCACACACTACAATTTCTTATTTTGAAACACAGCATACGTTCGATAAATTTACTAAAATTTGGATGTGGTCTCGATCAACTTTCGGAAAAAATTATTTTACGACAAATTATTGGAGTATTTTTGGACGTTCCCGTAAAAACACACCTATACAACTATACAACAACTATACTATACACCTATACTAATTATACAACATGCTCAACCACCAATACATTCAGTGGCCAATTAAACATTTGACGCGCATTATCAAGTCTTAAAGACCAAAAACTGCGATAAACGCTCGAAAATAACTGAAAAATCTAGAATGTGCACTTGGTTTATCTCCAAAGTCCCCACCAAAAATCAACTTTAGATGACACAAAGTACATCCATAGCCTGTATATATGTTGCCAATGAGGCTGAGGAAACAAACGTGAGGGTAGTTTTCGTAATTATGAAGAAAATGTACTTTTTTCAGAAAACGGTCCGATAATGACACCACGATGGTGACCCTCAAAAAATTGCTATGTTAGAGCCCCTAAAAAGGCCTTCAGATGCCCGGAAACAATTTTCTGGACCCCCAGGAAAACAAAATAATGTCCAGGTGCCCTAGGAAAGAGTCTGAGGCCATCTGGCTGGGAGTACTGCAGACATGAATTCGTGGAAACTAGACCCTACGAAAAACGGCCCAAAAGTCAACAAACACACACACAGTTCAAAGAAAAAGGTATTTTGGCCAAAACTAAGTCCACCACCATTGAGATTGGCTTCCGTACTAACGAATCAGACTAGAAGACGACGCAATCAAAGACCTCTTTATTGTTCTAATCGGCATGAATACCTAAAAGTCCCAATAGGCAAAAGTTCATTTAAGTTGGAGTCACTATAACACTCAGTAGCTTCCCTTCAGGCAACCAACGGTAAATGGTTCGAAGACTATTTATATATATATATATATATATATATATATATATATATATATATATATATATAAAAGGTGTTAAAACTTCTCTCCGGGGGCCAAAAGCCTATTTTTAAGGCTTAACAAAACATTTGGAACAATACAAATGAAAATAAACAGACCTATAGGGTTGAAAAAAGTTGACGTCAAGTTTGTGAAAACCAACGTTTTAGAAGGTAAAAAAAATGAATTTCTGACAAAACCTGCTCCCTTCAAATATTCTTCTGGTATAAAAACTTGGTGACCAATGAAGCCTACAATTCTGAGCAAGCAAACAAAGTTGATTTTAAGCTGCTATTTCATCGAAGGACATGTTCGAAGAAAGAAAAACCGGCAAAATGAGCAAAAACTGATGGGAATTTGCAAAACGTCCTGCCGTACTAAATGTGTATTTTCTACAATTTTGATCGAAATCACTTGAAAATTGGCACAAAGAAGTCCGATATGTCTGTAAACAAAATGAAGGAAATAAAAAGTTGCGTATATTTTTTCAAGTTTGAGCAAATCGACTTTAAGCCCACAAAAATTGAATGATCAAAGATATGTTCAAACTAAAGCGGTCTCTAAAGATTATGTTACCACTTTTTAATTACACTGTATTTGCTTACGATAAAAATTAAGTACTATATAAACAAGGAATAGACTGTTCTAAACAGAAGAGAGGCCACCTATTAATCGAACCTAAATCAACAAAAGAAACAAACAACTAACCAATTATTTCCTTAAATGACTCTCGTTGATATCCTTCATAATTCCGTCATACTTTGACCACGCCCTTTCTTCCGCTCTTGATATCTCTATCAATCTCGACTCGATAACGTCCTCTACCATTGCCGAACTTGAACTTTCGAACTTTGAACGTAAATTGTTTAGCTTTCGCTTTTTCGCTGTCTGAGTCACGATCGGCTTTTCTTGGTATAAATTATATCCAGCTCTGAGCAAAATTTTGCAATGTACAATTACAATGCGAGCACTATAATAATCTAACTAATTTACTAGCCTTATCTCGATAATCCTTTATTTTCAACAATCGAGTTAAATGAGCATGCTTATGAAATTTAGGTTCTTTCACTAATTGAGCGAGACATACAAAATGTAATGACTGAACAATTCCCGACCTTTGCTTCCAACTGAGGGATCAATTCCTTCATAGCTTGTAACCAGAGACCAGAGATTTTCCACAGTACTTTTCCGAAGAGGTTCAGTAATAACAGTCTGAACTGCGAAAGACGGTTGCAATATTTGGTCTCCTGCCAACCCGTGATGGCAGTAAAGGTGTTCTGTTAGATAATAAGGTTTCCTCTCTTCCCTTCTCATAGTTGGATCCACTAGCAACAACACAGCGAGAGCAGCGAATGACTTTACATCTGACAAATCGCGAGCTTTCCGTACTGGTCTATGCGCGAATATCCATGACTTCGAACCTGACAAAAATATTGCCAAAGACTCCGCTCCCCCCATTCATAATGAGGGCTTGAAAACCACGAACCCCTTGCAGCCAAACAGCTATTACTGACTGCCTTCAGATTTGGATGAGGATTACAAAACACACCGCTAGTCAACTCGAAGGAAACGGATTTGGAATTGCATAATCCGATCGCTACGCCTTCATTACTCTTTTGCACAACACCATTTTCTCGTTTGATTAATTCTTCGGCATTAACATCACCCTGATTTAAATTTTGGGCTAACTCATTACTACAGTAACAGCGAGCCCTTGTCCCCTCACCACGAAGTTGACGTCAAGTTTGTGAAAACCAACGTTTTAGAAAGTAAAAATATCAATTTCTGACAAAACCTGCCCCCTCATATATTCTTCTAGTACAAAATTTTGGTGACCAATGAAGCCTACATTTCTGAGCAAGCAAACAAAGTTGATTTTAAGCTGCTATATCATCGAAGGACCTGTTCGAAAAAAGAAAAACCGGCAAATTGAGCAAAAACTGATAGGAATTTGCAAAAAGTCCTGCCGTACTAAATGTGTCTTTTCTACAATTTTGATCGAAATCACTTGAAAATTGGCACAAAGAAGTCCGATATGTCTGTAAACAAAATGAAGGAAATAAAAAATTGCATACATTTTTTCAAGTTTGAGCAAATCGACTTTAAGCCCACAAAAATTGAATGATCAAAGATATGTTCAAACTAAAGCGGTCTCTAAAGATTATGTTACCCCTTTCTAATTACACTTTATTTGCTTACGATAAAAATTAAGTACTATATAAACAACGAATAGACTTTTCTAAACAGAAGAGAGGCCACCTATTAATCGAACCCAAATCAACAAAAGAAACAAACAACTAACCAATTTTTTCCTTAAATGACTCTCGTTGATATCCTTCATAATTCCGTCATACTTTGACCGCGCCCCTTCTTCCGCTCTTGATATCTCTATCAATCTCGACTCGATAACGTCCTCTACCATTGCCGAACTTGAACTTTCGAACTTTGAACGTAAATTGTTTAGCTTTTGCTTTTTCGCTGTCTGATTCACGGCCGGCTTTTCTTGGTATAAATTACATCCAGCTCTGAGCAAAATTTTGCGATGTACAATTACAATGCGAGCGCTATAATAATCTAACAAATTTTTCTCCATTGTTTGAATTGCATTTACTAGCCTTATTTCGATAATCCTTTATTTTCAACAATCGAGTGAAATGGGCATGCTTATGAAATTTAGGTTCTTTCACTAATTGAGCGAGACATACAAAATGTAATGACTGAACAATTCCCGACCTTTGCTTCCAACTGAGGGATCAATTCCTTCATAGCTTGTAACCAGAGACCAGAGATTTTCCACAGTACTTTTCCGAAGAGGTTCAGTAATAACAGTCTGAACTGCGAAAGACGGTTGCAATATTTGGTCTCCTGCCAACCCGTGATGACAGTAAAGGTGTTCTGTTAGATAATAAGGTTTCCTCTCTTCCCTTCTCATAGTTGGATCCACTAGCAACAACACAGCGAGAGCTGCGAATGACTTTACATCTAATAAATCGCGAGCTTTCCGTACTGGTTTATGTGTGAATATCTATGACTTTGAACCTGACAAAAATATTGCCAAAGATTCCATTCAATATGAGGGCTTGAAAACCACGAATCCCTGGTAGCTGGCAGCTATTACTGACGGCCTTCAGATTTGGATGAGTTTTGATTAATTCTTCGTCATTAACATCTGTAATATCCGTGCACTGTGTACGGTTACGGGTTGGGTTGGGGATTTTTCTAAAGCACTTTAAAACCTCGAGGTTACTGATGAATATCTTCTAAGTCTAAGACTTTAAATAATTTTGAAGCTGTAAATATTAAAACTGTTCACTATAGAGTTAGACTTATTGGTCGAAAATACAAGAAGTTTTCAAAAGATTACAAGTTGTAAAGCTAATAAGAAAAAGGCAGCTCAATTATATGAGGTTTGGTTTTGAATATGGTCTTTGGTTTCGGTCCTATCAATGGTTGATTAATCTTAGGTTATTTTTACCCATTTTCTTTAATCTCTTTGGGATTTTCTCAAAGTTATTTTCTACCGCACGGGTCCCTGTTAGTTAAACTAACAGATAACAGGTGTACCTGCCTGACGAATCCCGTCAAGAACAAACATTTCTTGACGTCTCCCGTCAAGATGACATTCCGTGATGATTCCCATCATTTTTTATGATGCTTTCTTTATATTGTTAAAATCCGGTTTACTCTTAGTAACCATTTTTTTTGTTCTCCCATTTATTGTGAAAATTTCGAACTGTGCGTTCACTATGTATTTTATGAACATGTCATACATTAAGTTCTATGGTTTACTACACTGCCTCCCTCTTAGAAAATGTGAGTGTTCCACTCACTCACAAGCAAGAGTTTCAAAAGTCCACTTTCGAGCTCATATATTCCTCTGCTTTTTCAATACCGTGCTTGTCATAAATATTAAGGTCCTCCTCATCTTCCATAACTTTCTTTGCCTGAAAAATAATTTTGAACAGATCCTCCCGACCACCCTTTTCCGGATGACAGAGCATTGCCAACGTTTTGAAATGTTTCTGGATAGTACTGGTTGTGGCCCCCTGTGGCAGGAATAGAAGCTCATAAAAGTTCGGAGGTCGACTGAAAAGGGCTCTGCGTGCTGATCGCCTCCAGTCTCCTCTGGATGACCTTCTTTGAGGTCTGTTCTGTTCTTACCCTGGTCCTTAGTTTTCTGATATCTATCTGGGCATTCTCCAACTCCCGAGCTAAACACTCCCGCTTATCCACCAGAGCGATACATTCTCTTGTCTTTGTTTCGCCTACTTTCGTAACTTCCGCCAATTCTTTCTTCAATATTTCAACCTGCCTCCTGCAGGACTCCCGCTGATTCCCAGCGTATTCAAGCAGTTGTTCAGTCGTTTGGTCTCAAGCAATTGATCGCTTAACCCTTGACTTTCAAATTTTAACTGCCGGAGCTCCTCTTCGAGCCGAGCCCCGGCAGTTCCCAGCATTTCGCTGTTGTCAATCTTCTTTTGCTGTTCCTCGATTACCTGATGCATCCCATTTAACTCCATAACGCTAATTGTGGCTCTATCCACTATACTGGGTGGTTGCAGATGCGTCAATGGCACCACGTATCTTTTATTTGAGGTTACTCCAACAATCCGATACACTTGGTGCCTGACTATCGACCTGACCTCGAACAACTCGGGTAGAAAGTAGCAATAATCGCCAATTTTTGGTTCTGCCATTCCTACATATCATACATTTAAAATAATCTAATGTGTCAATCTCAGTTTCTGTCATATCTGGTACAGATTTAGCCTTTTTTGCTTTTATAGCTACAATGTCTGTATTACCATCACACAGTGCAACTGTTTTTTTTTCTTGTCAATTTTTCTTCCTTAGTACGTTGTTTTAGATGATGAAAATAACCTAGATCCCCCATTGGGTTAATGGGTTGCAGAGCAATCACAGGATTGGTGCCACTGCGTAGCATACCGATTGAAAGAAACACGCGTACCAAACAAAATATGACTTTAGATCCAATAAAAATAGTCATCAAACTGATGGTTATTTCCCTGGCCACATGACAGACTGGTTTCACTTCACTACCAAGGTGTCCAAAAATTAGCAATTCATGCCACTGTTGACTGTACTTCCAGTCCGTGTTGAAATACTCTAGAGTCTCATGCTCTTATAAACCTCCTTGTCCCAGGAAAACTTCTCTTCCTGTAATCGTTTTTCTCGAATGCCTTAATCTTTGGACCCTCTTGCTGAGTTCAAGGTGTTTGTCATTGAAAAACCCTTCCATTGACGCGGAGGTTGACCAATTGACGTTAACTCTGTAATTAGGCATATCATTGGGTTTATCAATCAGTGGTATTCGTCTGCCATATGTTATCCATGACCCATTCTGCAGTTCAAGAGCGTTCGTGTACATGGGATTGCAAATAATAGTGTGAAATTTCTATAGAATACTCTAGAAATAGGGTCCGTGTATCTAATTCCTTCTGAACTGTTGTCAGAAGACACCCTAATTGGTACTTCCTCGGTACAAAACTGGTTTTCGACAACACGTACGATAACATTAGCGCACCTATGGACATAAAGTATTCCTGCCGCTCTTTCTGCGTGTGTATCCAGAGTGTTTTGTTGATTTAGGAAAATTTGTTGTGAGTTTCCGTTAATTGGTGTCGTTAAAATCATAGCTCTGTGCAGTGTTTCTATGTGACAGTTTAACAACTCTATTTGTTTCAGATTTTCAAACATGCCTCGAAAATCCCACACAGAATGTTGGTCGAGTTTTATGTCCCTGAGATCTGTCTCAGATATATCTGTTGGCAAAAAATATTGTTCCGTGGCCGTCAACGTTTCCTTTGTGTAAAACAAATTTCTGTGATTTGTTTCAAAAGCTGAAAATTGTCTATCTGTTTTGTCCTGTTTTTCAACTGAACAACTAAATTTCTTTTTCTGTCTAATGTGCCCGTCAAGTACTTTTTGTTCCCAGCGCGGACTAGTTTTGCTTTTATCGAGTCTGAACTATCGTTAAGATATTTGATTTTTTGTCTTGGTCGAAAAAATATTGTACTGAATCTATTTCAAATGTGTCTCCTTGATATAACAAGTTCTGCTCCTGTTTCAGAGGGTCTTTAAAATATAATCATGTTCCTTCATTCACTTCTCTAGTTTCAATGAACAGAGTCCCCATGAAAGTTTAAGCATTTATCATGATATTACTTTTCTGTGTTTCACCTTTTGGATTGATGCACTCCACGGGGTAGACATAATTCACTCCTTTTTCATCTCCGCCTTTCAAGAATGATTTTGATACCTTCTGAACAAACTCTGCGTCGGTTCTGTCAACATTCATATCATTAAGGACTTCTGTATGAGCATTGAATTCAAAGTCACCAAGACCCGGTAACCGCGCTTTGTTCCCTGCCATAGGTTTTGGCAGACTGATTCTTTTATTGGGTAAAACGTTGGAATTATTTGTGATTTTTCGTTTAAGTAAGTTGCGTCGTCATACCAACCACTTTTTTTCAGCACTTTTATATGCAGCCCTGTACATGCCGTATTTTAGTTTAATCCTGCTGCTCTTGGCGAAGAAAAGTCCTCTTTTATTTACCTGCTCCTCAATTATGTGTGACGTTTCGCATTTTGTCCGTTCCGTCATGGCAAATTTTTGCGTCTGCAGAATGTTCTCAAAATCATACCCCACAATCTCCAGGATTGTGAAAAACGTACTATGCTAACCAATTGGAGAAGTTTCCAGTTCAGCTGCACGTTCCAGTATGGGTTCCATGCCCTCTGCATGTTGTCGTATCACCTTTTCAAAAAAATAAATCATTATCAAATTTTTCATCTGAATCGTTATCCTTGAATAAAAAATAGTCTTCGAGTTTCCGTGGTCTTGTTATTCCCGACGTACTTCTTGCTTGATATCGTTGTTTGGTAACACTTTGCGAAGTAGAAGCCGTGCTTCTATTTGAAAATTCTTCGCCTTCACTCCTTTCGGATGTTGCCACCAGGCTATCTCGCTTCTGCTGTGTGGCTACTTTAGGCGCAGGTATCTTTGTGCTTCTGCTTTTGTTGTTTGTGTTAGTATTTATTGATTCTCTTGCACTCCCAACCATGTGTGTTTCAAACAATTCCTCCTTGACTGTCTAATTGTGAGCTTCAATACTATGGTTAATTTGACTATTATTCTCTTGAGGATTCACTTCTCTTCTACCTGTGTCATTCAATTTTGGAGTGACTACCTCAATTTCCACAAAATCATTGTCCTCCGTAAGGTCATTTTGGGATAATCTCGGTTCACTCTTTGCCTTCTTAGGTTCTTTTTTATCAGTGGTAGCACTTCTACTGTTAAAACGTATGAACCGATCGTAGTGGACCTTTTGTTGTTTTTTCGTTTTCACATCCTCAATAACAAAGTTTAGATCGTTGATTAATTCACGAATCAAATGCGGTCCACTGTAAAAGGATTTAAATTTCTTTGTCTGGCCAGTTTTCATTGTGGGGTTGAACACCATTACTAAATCACCTACATCATATTGTGGTCCAAATGTGCTACGGTCATAGTAGGTTTTCTGTCTTTCTTGGTCCACGTCCATGCTTTCCTTAACCATTTCATGGCACGTTTGTAGTTCGTCTTTCAAGCAACCAACGTAATCACTCAAGGTTGGGTAGATTTTGTTTTGTACTGTTTGATACATGCAATCAAACGGTAGCGCGCATGATCGTCCAAAAAAGAGGTAAAAGGGGCTCTATTGGTAACAGAGTGAATTGATGATCTGTACGCCATCATTACTAGCGGAAGATAGTTCCTCCGGGTGTTGTGATGTTCACCCACATATTTTGCAAGGCTCTCTTCGATTGTGCGATTGGTGCGCTCTATCATTGCGTTTCCTTTAGGATGATGAGTTGTTGTTGATGTCCTGTTAATTCCCAGCTCTTCACACATGTTCTTGAAAAGATTCGACATGAGGTTACTGCCCTTGTTGCTATGGAGATTTGCCGGACAAACAAACCTTGAAACCCATACGTTTACAAAAGCCTTAGCTACCGTTGAAGCTTCTTGATTGCTCATGTGAATTGCTTCATACCATTTTTTAACTGATCTCCAATTAGCAGAATGTATTTGTTTCCACTTGACTCAGGTAAAGGTCCCATAATGTCCATGGCAACTTGCCAAAACGGATGACTTGGTTTCCACGTTGTCAGGCTGTGTATATGTTTCTGGTGTGGATACTTCTTTTGACAGCATACTTCGCAAGTTACCCACTCGTGAACATCTTTTTTCATCCCGGGCCAGTAGAATCGTTCTCGAACCCGATCAAATGTCTTGAACATACCAAAATGTCCTCAATGTTCATGATGGAAAGGTAGAATCTCTTTTATAAGTGATCTCTGAATGACTATTTATGTTAAGTTGTTAAATTCGTCAATACGTTTCTGTCTCTTGATTAGATCATTTTCAATTTGTAAGTATCTGAAATCAGTCCGAAGATTCCACAGGGCTCTAGAGGCTCCCGCCATGTTTTTTTTGAGGGCTTTTCCGGTTCTCAATCCAGTTTCTTAGTATAATGAGGTCGGCTGCATTTTTTTGATGTTCAACTAGTTGTTCAACAGATTTCCCTAGTCCAATGGACCAGATGTTTTTGTCATTTGTATTTACTTGGTTCACTTGATCGTAGTTTTTGACTTTTTCTTCTGTCTGTGGAACTCTCGACAGACAGTCTGCGTGAGGGATCTTTTTTCCCGCTTCGTGTTTTATTTCAAAATCAAACTGTCCGAGCTTTTCTATCCATCTGGTCAATAATCCGTCTGGTTCCTTAAAACTATTTAACCACGTGAGGGCCCTATGTACGGTGTCAATTAAAACTTTTGTTCCAGAAGATAATTTCTGAAGTGTTGAGTGAAAAAAAACTATTTCAAAAAGTTCTCGTTTTGTCGCAGAATAGTTTCGTTGACTTTTGCTGAGCGTTTTGCTTGCGTATGCAATAACTCTTTCACCCCATTGTTGTCTGTGGGAAATAATTTTGCCAACGCCAAACAGACAGGCGTCGGTGGTTAACGTATAGGGATCCGTGTCATTCGGATAACCCAATATTGGTGCTTTCTGTAATGCTTGTTTTAGTTGTTCAACTGCTGATTCATACTCTTTGCTCCAAGAAAAACGTTCTTTTTTGTTTAATAGCTTATAAAGCGGCTCTGCTATTTTTCCAAAATCTTGCATGAATCTTCTGTAGAAACCAATTATTCCTAATATTGCCCTCAATTCTTTTTTTGTTCGTGGATTTTTCATTTTACTGACAGCCGCTACTTTCTCCGGATCCACTTCTACGCCTTGATTTGATACAATGTGTCCCAGGAAATGAATTTTTTCCTGAATAAATCTACATTTTGAGCCTTTTATTTTCAATCCAGCGTCTTTAAGTTGTCCAAGTACGAAATTTAGACTGTTAAGATGCTCCTCAAAGGATTACCGAAGATGATTATGTCATCCAGGTATACTAAAGCAACTTCATAAGAAAGTCCCGCCGTGATCAATTCCATTAAATTTTAGAAAGCTCCTGGCGCTGACGCCAAACCCATGGGTAGTCTCTTCAACTTTTAGAGTGCCATTGGAGTTACAAAAGCTGTCACGTTCTGCGACTCTTCATCCAGCGCCATTTGGAAATATCCCGATGTCAAATCAATATTGGAAAAGTAACAATTTCCGTCTAGAGAGCCAATAACGTCATTTATTCTTGGTAGCGGCCAACTGGTTTTCTCGATATGTTTGGTCAATCCTCTGTAATCTACAACTAGTCTGTAGCTGCCATCTTTCTTTTTCACCAATATTGATGGTGCTGCCCAATATGAATGGGTTAGTTCAATTAATTTTGCATCCTCTAGATCTTCGACAATTTTTTTCATTGCTTTTCTTTTATCAAAGCTCATACTGCAATAACGTCTTCTGAACGGCTGTGCATCTTTGTTGAGTTTAATCTGGTGTTTAATTTTTTCACAATATCCTAAGTCATTCGAGTTTCGTGAGAAGACTTGTTGATGTCTCGAGAACAATTCCTGTACTTTCTCCTTCTGCTGGTCATTTAGTTTAGAACCTTCCAAGCTTGCGTGTTTTCCCATTTGAAAAGTTTCCAATGTTTTTGTTTTATTTTGATTTGTGAAAATTCCCTTCACAACTATGTTCTGTTTGTTTTCAAAATAAGTTCCTACTTTAGTGCTTTTATACACGGTCACTGGTGCGTCCGTTAGATTTAAGACTTTTATCATACTAGAACCATCATTCATTGATATCATACAGGCGGCTAAAAGCAAACCAGTCTTTAGTTCAAAATCTTCAACAGCTTCAACTAATCCTTCAACTCCCGGAATTTCTTCTCCGTTTTTATCAGCTAATCTAATTCTCATTAGACTTTCGTTTTTACTCTCTATATAAGTGTTTTGTCCCGCAACTGCAAAAACCTGAACACCTTGCGTTTTCTCTGTCGTAAGCGGTATTGAAATTTTAAAGTGACTGCTATATAGTTTCTCTTCGTGAAAGTTCAATACACATTTATTGGTTTTCAGGAAATCAATTCCCAGCAGAAGTTCTATACCTTCGTCTGCCGTTATCACAAATTCTTGTTCAACCTCCGGTAATCTTGGTCGCAACTGTACAGACAGCGTTACTCTTCCCATTATTTTGACAGCTGAGTTATTGGCTGTTAACACTCGTTTTTTGTATGTTTGCACAATTCCCGGTTTGCCCAGTTTTTCGTATGTGGACCAGCTCAAAAGCGATATACTACTTCCACTGTCTATTAATCTAACGCATCTATTCCCATGAAGTATGATTTCTGCGTTTAGACATTTAATTGTGTTTGTCGAACAAACTCTAATGACATTACAGTTCTTGGTGGTTTTCTGTTTAAAAGGGCAGTTTTTTTTCAAGTGTTGGGAACCTCCACATAGGAAACAATTTCGACAATTCCTCAAAATGTGCCCTTCTTGTCCACAGGCTCTGCACTTGAAACCCTGCCTGTCGTTCCTCCTAGACGGTTCATCTCTTTCGAAAGATCTGCCTCGGTGACTAGGTCCTGGCGTTGGCAATCGCCGCCGATCGTTGAACCCACGATCTTGTTGCTGTCCTCTATCACGTCTGTCGTCACCCCACCGTCCGCGGGAACTGCTTCGCTCCCTAGATTGATTTCGACGTTCCTCTCGCTGTTTGTCATCTAATGACAATTGGTTTACAAGCCTGGTGACGGCCTCTACAAAATCTTTCGTTTCATCACGTCTAATAAGCGTAACGTTTGGTGTTTTCTCTTCCTCTTCTATTCTTGTTACAGCTTCTAGATGCAATGCTCGTTCCAAAACTGTTTCAATTTTCATATCCTTGTCGCCGATTTGCTTTCTGAGATCTAACCTCACCTGACTATGTTTGATTCCTTCTGGAAATCCTCTCAGAACGAGATGGTCTCTAATGTCTTGCGACTCCGTTGGGTAAGCTTTCAAAGCCAACTGCTTTAAATCTCCCAGAAAATCTTTCAGTTTTTCTCCTGGTTGCTGTACGCGGCAAGCTAGCCGTCCCCGGAAAACGATCAAAAGTTTCCAATGTTTTTGTTTTATTTTGATTTGTGAAAATTCCCTTCACAACTATGTTCTGTTTGTTTTCAAAATAAGTTCCTACTTTAGTGCTTTTATACACGGTCACTGGTGCTTCCGTTAGATTTAAGACTTTTATCATACTAGAACCATCATTCATTGATATCATACAGGCGGCTAAAAGCAAACCAGTCTTTAGTTCAAAATCTTCAACAGCTTCAACTAATCCTTCAACTCCCGGAATTTCTTCTCCGTTTTTATCAGCTAATCTAATTCTCATTAGACTTTCGTTTTTACTCTCTATATAAGTGTTTTGTCCCGCAACTGCAAAAACCTGAACACCTTGCGTTTTCTCTGTCGTAAGCGGTATTGAAATTTTAAAGTGACTGCTATATAGTTTCTCTTCGTGAAAGTTCAATACACATTTATTGGTTTTCAGGAAATCAATTCCCAGCAGAAGTTCTATACCTTCGTCTGCCGTTATCACAAATTCTTGTTCAACCTCCGGTAGTCTTGGTCGCAACTGTACAGACAGCGTTACTCTTCCCATTATTTTGACAGCTGAGTTATTGGCTGTTAACACTCGTTTTTTGTATGTTTGCACAATTCCCGGTTTGCCCAGTTTTTCGTATGTGGACCAGCTCAAAAGCGATATACTACTTCCACTGTCTATTAATCTAACGCATCTATTCCCATGAAGTATGATTTCTGCGTTTAGACATTTAATTGTGTTTGTCGAACAAACTCTAATGACATTACAGTTCTCGGTGGTTTTCTGTTTAAAAGGGCAGTTTTTTTTCAAGTGTTGGGAACCTCCACATAGGAAACAATTTCGACAATTCCTCAAAATGTGCCCTTCTTGTCCACAGGCTCTGCACTTGAAACCCTGCCTGTCGTTCCTCCTAGACGGTTCATCTCTTTCGAAAGATCTGCCTCGGTGACTAGGTCCTGGCGTTGGCAATCGCCGTCGATCGTTGAACCCACGATCTTGTTGCTGTCCTCTATCACGTCTGTCGTCACCCCACCGTCCGCGGGAACTGCTTCGCTCCCTAGATTGATTTCGACGTTCCTCTCGCTGTTTGTCATCTAATGACAATTGGTTTACAAGCCTGGTGACGGCCTTTACAAAATCTTTCGTTTCATCACGTCTAATAAGCGTAACGTTTGGTGTTTTCTCTTCCTCTTCTATTCTTGTTACAGCTTCTAGATGCAATGCTCGTTCCAAAACTGTTTCAATTTTCATATCCTTGTCGCCGATTTGCTTTCTGAGATCTAACCTCACCTGACTATGTTTGATTCCTTCTGGAAATCCTCTCAGAACGAGATGGTCTCTAATGTCTTGCGACTCCGTTGGGTAAGCTTTCAAAGCCAACTGCTTTAAATCTCCCAGAAAATCTTTCAGTTTTTCTCCTGGTTGCTGTACGCGGCAAGCTAGCCGTCCCCGGAAAACGACCGGTTTTTTGCTATAGTATTCTCGAAAAGCTTTAACAAATTCATCATAATTTTCTCTTGTAGCTTGCGGTAGAGTGCAATAGAACTCTATGGCAGGTTTTTGTAGCCTAAGTGCAAAGTAATGCAGCTGTTCATCAACTTTGCAGGCCGGATCTTCTTCAGATCTTTTCCACTTTTGTAGTTCCGCTAATAGCTCAAAATGCGTCACGTAGCTTTCCAAGTCGTTTGAACCGGTAAACGCTTCCGGTAATAGCATTCTAGAGGTCAAGCCCTACTGTTCCCCTACTTACATCGCGCCCTTTTAAAACTTTGTTTAGTTGTTGAAGATAATAGTTTCTATAAAATAATTACCACGTTGACCGTCACTGGTAGGTGTTTTCTAACTTTATCTTTGAATTTCTATAACACTCTCTTTATTTTAATGTTTAAAAATTTTGTTTATAAAACGTAACGCTTATTTCAATATGGCATTTCCTTTTTACTTATTTTTTTCTTAATTTTTAATAAAATTTCAATTCACAGTCTTATAGATGACTGTCCCATCTAAATTCTCTTTATTTCTTTAATATGATACGAGCTGAATTCCGATTTTTCCTGTTTTACTGATGTTTATAATATATATATTTTTTCTAATTACGACAAGAATGATATTAGGTGCTTTAATTTTCTTTTACTTTCTCCTGCTTAATGTTACCTGATCAACTTTTTTAAAAACTTTCAGCGTACAAAACAACGCAATTGCTTTAATTGATTTTACAACGCAAATATCCTGCAGTTTTTTTCCGATTGCTATGCCGCCCGTTATCTACAAGTCAATTTCACAACTAAGATCGAATGAGAAAAAAAAATTTCCTAGACTAACAAGATTAACGCAGTGGCGATCAGTTTCGATTACCAACGACAACAACCAAAGAAAACTCTCAATTTGTTCTCACTTGGTATAATGCGGTCTTTCCACACAAGCCAATTTTTCTATTCACCAACGTGTAAAAGTTAGCCCCACGCGAGTAAATTCTCACTTGCGACTGATTCCGTAGTGACTTCTGCAAATGAATCTCACAAACTTTCGTGGAAATTGGTGGAACTGGTGGTTTGTTATCCCAAATCTTGTGTTTTCTCGAGATTAATTCTCGGGTTCTCTGGTTTAAAGCGCTTTTTATTCGCGTCTTCCTACCGACAATTTTGTTAAAGTTTTCAAAATATTAACTTTTTAAACCTCTGTCGCCAGTGTAATATCCTTGCACTGTGTACGGTTACGGGTTGGGTTGGGGATTTTTCTAAAGCACTTTAAAACCGCGGGGTTACTGATGAATATCTTCTAAATTTAAGACTTTAATTAATTATGAAGCTGTAAATACTAAAACTGTTCAATATAGAGCTAGACTTATTGGTCAAAAATACAATAAGTTTTCGAAAGATTACAAGGTGTAAAGCTAAAAAAAAGGCAGCTCAATTATATGAGGTTTGGTTTTGAATATGGTCTTTGGTTTCGGTCCTATCAATAGTTGATTAATCTTAGGTTATTTTTACCCTTTTTCTTTAATCTCTTTGGAATTTTCTCAAAGTTATTTTCTACCGCACGGGACCCTGTTAGTTGAACTAACAGATAACAGTTTACTTGCCTGGCGATTGCCGTCAAGAACAAAAATTCCTTGACGTTTCCCGTCAAGATGACATTCCGTGATGATTCCCATCATTTTTTATGATGCTTTCTTTATATTGAATTTTTTATGATGTTTTCTTTATTTAATTATATTTAAAATCCGGTTTACTCTCAGTAACCATCTTTTTTTGTTCTCCCATTTACTGTGAAGATTCCGAATTGTGCGTTTACTATGTATTTTATGAGCATGTCATACATTAAGTTCTGTGGTTTACTACACATCACCTTGATTTAACTTTTGGTGTAACTCATTACTACAGTAAAAGTGAGCCCTTGTCCCCTCACAGCGAATAACAGATGGATTTTACGGGAACATACTCGAAAAGGACCAGCTCAAACGATTTTCATTTTCATCATACCAAGCATTTTGAAAGCACCGGGTAATTGTCAACACACATTGCCTAATCTGAAAAAACACACCTTCGAATTCCTTGAACAAGAACAAACTATTAGTAAATATACACGATTTAAGTCATACTGTATATCCACTAGATATAGGAGTTGACAACAAGAAGTTGAGGCTCAAAATTGCTTGACAATTAATTACAGGCACTAATTACCCACTCAAAACGGTTATCTTACTTGATACGCCTGTACTACACAAAATTAAAGCTCGATAGTGTTACATAGTCAGTCCAAATTCAACATTCATAAAAATTCTCTAGTTTTGTTAGTGTTGAATAATGACGCAGCAAATTTCTGTATATACAAAAGATGAAGTAAAACTGGAAATTATATACCCAATATCACTAACATTTTTGACTGATTAGAAACTTATTAAAGCCAACAAAAAGTAACTGATATGAACCTCTGAATTCTGAACCTAAAAAAACGAGGAAGATAATCTTTGATCGCCACAATTAAGTCAGCAAATCTGCCAATTCACCGAAAGAACTCTTGACTGTATTTCAAAAATAGCATAATACAAACGTTTATGGATATCAAGATACAAATCAGGCTCATTGAGTTTGAGCAACGTTCGAATCTTCATCAACTATCTCATCAGACTTGCATTGACGAGTTATGGCCCTTGTCCAAACTGCCAACTTGCCATAATTGGTGCCATTAAGACAACAATTTAATATTGAGTTCATTACTGTCACGTTGAAACACGTTCTACTGATCTAAAAAAACTTAGATAATATGCAGCTACAATTCAGAAATCATTCAAACGATTTAACCCAAATTTTCCTCAGAAAACTGTCAGTTAATCAAGTGCGAAGGCGAGTTCCGACCCTAGCTGCCTCCTTGAGCGTAATTATCACTATCTGCTTTTTGTTGCTTCTACCCGTGCAACTGGGAGAACTATGTATATTTACAATTACATCAACATCACCAAAATTGGAAATAAATTCAAACAACAATGGCGCAAGTGTTTACAATAACATGAAAACATCTCACTATGGTTATGTCAACAAAATTTGCAAATACGATAACAAAAACACAGTGGACCTCTATTGAACATCATTTGGTTTGAATTTTGACTTACGATGATAACATCAATTTGTTCACTTCTTTCTCTTTTCTTCTCAGTTTCTGAAATTATGAACGAAGAAACAGAAAATCAATATGAGGTGCTGACTAAAGAAATTCTGTTTCACAAGAAAATACAGATTCTGCTCGCAGAAAAGTTTGTTAATGTAGAACTTTTAGTCCCTTTTCCACATTACGACTTTGTTATGATGTTGCAGAAACTAGCAACTATGTGGACAGACCCGTCAAATTTGTGCCCAGTGAATTTCTCAGAGCCATATAACTGATCCAGTAAACCTTTCAACTTAGGTTACATGCTCTCAAAAATCACTAATGAATCATAAGAAACAGAAAATGCAGTGAAACATTTGCGAAATTTTTAAGTCCAGAAGAAGAAAATGGACACAGAAACAGACAAAAACGTGCAGCGCCATTAGCAGCGCAGCAGCAGTTGCCGGAATAGCACTTTTTGGACCACTTGTATTCTCAGGGGCTATTTCAGAAGTATGAGGATTAACTGGATTGTTTGGAAAAAGCCAAAAATACGGACGGAAAAATGAAGAAAAAATTGCACGACTTAACGATAACGCATCCTTTCCTACAGATTATGTACTCACAGTTGAGTCAGCGAGCAACAAAAAATTCTTTTTTGTCTCGAATGAAATAGCTAAGGTTTTCAAAATCCAGCAGGAATTGCAACATAATTAAAAATAAAAACAGGAAAGTAGTACAAGATCAATTCGACAATTTCCAGAAAAATTTCCACTTATCACGCGTTTGTACACAAATGCTCATCTCATATCAGCAATTAAATTTAAACTTTAAAACTGTAGCTTCCTTGTTATCAACTTTATACGCAGACATCAAAGTTGACCTTCACTTTTATATGCCTATTGTATAAATTTTTTGAACTCTATGCCCATTTTTTTAGATAAAATATTACCAATGTCTTGATTACCGCGCGAATCATTATTAGCTGTCTTAGATTCAGTTTATGATAGCCAGAAACAATCAACAGATTGTTCGTCATTGGCAACACCTATGAAGGATCTCATGTCATATTATGATGCCAAACTTGTTTACGAATTTGCCACCGTTGAACAAGGATTACTTGAACAAGGATTACTTTTTACTCTAGCAATTCCTCTAGCATCCCGTCAAACTTCACTTCACGTCTATGGTGCGCACGTTATTCCAATGTTTCAAAACACCCTAACGAGGCCCCTGAGTAGACCATCGAAGTTCCATACTTGGCAATTTCGCAGGATTCCCTTGAAACGACTACGTTGACACAACAACAACTTGATAACTGTCTAGGATCTTCAACCTATCAAATATGTCACGAAACTATGGCAACTAATCTACCACAATCGTCCTGCTTAGCAACACGCTACTTCCACACGCCAGATGTTGCACTTTCAGTATGCCAAACAGAAAAGCTATTGCTTCCACTGTCTGAAGCCGCCAGAAATCTCGGCTACGGGATTTGGCGCAAGACCATTTAGGTGGAGAGATTACAATTTGAACCATGCCTTGTTGCACTTAAGCGAAGAGAATGAGGGATTTCGTCTTTGTATAATAATTCTACAATGCGGAATCCAATTGATAAGCAAAAACATCAAACTCCGACCTGATCTTTGTGGTTACCAGACAATTCCAGCCATTCGAATCGATGCTAAACTTGCTGACACTCTTCAACACGAGAATTCATCGTTATCTGAAATTGAGAAGCTTCCTTACTTTAGGTCGAAAACAGATGTTAATAATGAACTGTTTTAACAATTGAGAGTAGAATTGATCATTATAACTGATACTCGTAAACGAGCCGATTTAGATAAAATAGCAGCCCCTTCGGTCCACAAAACACAATTTCTCAAGCCATTTCTCGTTGATAAATAAGAATCTTGTGTTCCAATAAAGCTTTCTCTTACTCTGACAATTACAGTCTTCATTGGAACCCTTCTTGTTCACATTTTATTTATGTACCTTTATCACAAAATCAAATTCTTCCAGCGAATTACAACAAACTTTATGAAATTTTCTGATGGCAAGAATCCCCTAATACCAGTAGTTTCGGTTGCTAATAATGCAATTGCTAAAACACAACCGACCTATTATAATTTGAAAAACCTCATGACGATTACCGGAGAGACGCATATAGATAACGAAATGGCGATCGATTGCTGAGCATTGAAGACAGAATCGAAAAATTTGAAAATCTGATTGCGTCCAGAAATGCCAACTTGACAGCCAAACACGAAACAGGACCCTCAAAAGTTGGAATACCCCAACCATCAAAACAATTTTGATCCCTCAATCGATCTAAATCGACTTGCTCAATTTCTTCCCATGCGAACATTACACCCTACAGAATCTAAATACGGATTACACTGAAACGGATGAAAATGCAACAGAAAGTTAGGGCTGGCTCCCTATCTAACATTTTCATCGATATGCTCTAAAATTTAGGTCTAAATTTTTCTTGAATGCGGATAGTGTAACGTCCTAAAGTACAATCCCTATTTTAATCGATCTATTTTCCCCTCTTTTTACTGATCGCTTTATTTGGTGCTATATTTGAAATAATCTCAAGGCCATCCATATATAGATTTCATTTTTCTGCCTTATTGAGATGAAAAAGTGTATAGTTACTTTGTTAATATCCTGTAAACTTTCTCAAGTACATTTGTTATAAAAGCCACTTGAATATCTTTTGTTATTTGATTTACCCATATGGCGGTAATTGTTGATAGTGCTAACCTGTACTTATATTTACAATGTACATTTTTCTATGGTCATCTTATTTGTCCGGCAAGTGCCACCACGTACCAGAAATTCTATTTATCTTATGCTGATCTTGATGGTTTTGTACAAGTGATTACTCAAAGGTAAGTACGGCCCCCAAGGTCTTAAAAGGTATTAATCAGAACAAAACTGCAAATTGTCAGGTTGAAATTCAGCAGTCAAAAAGTTCAGTCTTAGATTAAAATCTTAACAATTAAACAGGAAAGAACAATATTTTAAGCGACATAAACTATGCTGCTAAGTAGTTAAATAAATTAGCGAGAAACATTACTACAACAAACTCAATTCGATAAAATAGTCAGACAAAGGCATTTTACACCAGAAAGTATTAGAAAACAAACAATTAATGAAAAAAGTAGATGAGTCAAACTAACAGCCGCCCCTCTTCAACCACAGCTCCCATCGAAGCATCAACAATTTTGCGCCGCCTAAGCGTCCTTGACCCACGAATGCAGAGGATGGAACTCCTAAGGAGAGCAAAGCTGACTTTTGTCCAGAGATATGATATGATATCAGCGTAGCTGTCCTATTTTCGCGCGGAGAGCTATGATGCCATTTGTTTCAGCGTTTTTGTAGCTGAGGGACCAGCTCCACCAGTGCACGCGAAGACAAGGGGACAAAATGTTGCTTTCTCAATCTCAGTTGTTTTTTGCTTATATTTGTTCTTTCAGAATAGATTGATTGTACTATTAGGCTTTGCAATTGCTTTCGAGGCAAATTTTTGCCAGGGGGTTGAAAATTTTTTTTCACATCAAAATAGTTTTTGTTAAACCTTGATTCCCAAAGTCCGTTGGTCTTGATATCTGATCTTGAATCATCGGCAGTTGTCGTTGATTTCAGAGCAAAGGTTTTCCCTTGCAACGCCTGAAGATGAAGTTCGATTTCGACATCATGACAGACATCACTTAACAAGTTCGCAAAGGAATTGCGAAGTTCATTGTGTCTTATGTGCATGTATCTTCCTTTCGGACAAGGAAAGGCATGTGCCACAGTGAAGTTTTCATTGCATGCGCATAGTGATGGCATCTTCACTAGGTCCCAGCCATCGCGAAGGGCAATCTCATCACGAAACTTGCTTTTCGTTTGGTCAAAGTGATATCGCTTCAAAGGCATACCGTTCAACCAGCCTGATGCTCCCTTTTCACTAGCTAAGTCAATTGCGCGAATCTCAATCCCAGTTTTTTTTTCAATTCGCTTCGAATTCTCGTCTTTGTTGATTTGTTAGCAGGTTTTTTTCCTTATTGATTTCTTGTCTTATTTGTTGTTGCTTTTGTTTGGCTTGGGGGAGAGATAAGGATATCGGACACAGTTGAACTAATCGTTCATAATCCTTAAAGGGGTCTCTCGCGGAACGAAAAATTATTGCTGTTATTCATTGTGGGCGGGGTACTTTAATAGATTGAGTAATAGCTCATTGTTAATTGATTTGTCAAATTCTCGTAAAAGGTCTTCAATATTGGGTGTTATACGTGCTAAGAAAGTCAATTTATGTTGAACCAATGAGATGAACGATTAATAAGCATTTCGAGGTGAAACAATGGCATGAGTGGCCTGCTTTTTTAACAACAATTTCTGCTGTTTGAGTGTTCTACAAATTTTTTGCAGAACCTATTACACTACCAAGTTTTCTACAACCATCAACTATTTCCACTTCGTCGTGAGCAAAAATCTGCTGTGCTCTTTCAAAATGATGTACTTTGGTAATGATGTGGTATTTGGTAAGATGGTAACCAAACCAGGACAACGTTTTTTCAATGAGTTAAAAAATCTTTTTCAATTATCGATACAGCCGACAGCGTTGCCATTGTCCGCATACCACTTTATATCTGTGAAGCAATCGTCAAAAAGGTCACTCAAGGGGATAGTAGCAGTTCCATAAATCGAAATAGTAATGGAGTCGCCTTGGGTTGTACCTTCCTGAGAGAACAGTGTTTGTTTGTTAATAAACGAACTTGATTATTCACTATATGAGTTACATATGGCATAGAGAAGGACATATTTTCTTGATGTTTTTTAAGACGCGATCACGGTTGAGACAATTGAAAGCGTTTTTTGCTCAATAGGAATGATCGCCTCCAAATCTGTTTTTTTAAAGCAGCTCACAAGGAATACATTGCTTTTCCATTACTCCATTTTGACCCATACATAATTGCTGATCACCACATAATATCTCAAGGTCAGTTTAATGCATTTGACAATAGTTATTCCATTAATTCGCCTGAGGATTTCCCTAATTCCTATCGGTCGTAAACAGGGGCATTTATCAAGAACTATCAGCGGATAATAAAGTAAAGAAGGAATGTCAAAACAGACGTAGCTATGGGTATTGCCATTTTAGCAATCTTTTTGCATAGATCAGTTGAGTACAACCTAAAAGAGGTCAGACAACTTTGAAATTCATTGGCAGAGAGACCGGAAGGGCCATGGCTTCCATGCATCTTCATGGCAGACTTTCTAACCATTGATGCATTAGGTTTTTCAAATCTGGATCGAAGGTACGGTAAAATTTTTGGATGTTCATTGCTCACTAGATAATTAGATAACTCAAATTTGCTTTGCGTGTTTCCGGATGTTTCTCGCATGCGGCATCAAGAACTGTTTTCTTGTCTTTTAGTCCTTTAAAGAACTGACACCAATTTTCTCTTCTTCTGTAAGACTTCAAATTGCATTGGAACTTTTTACTGTTGACTTGTATATAATAAATTCTTTGTATTCATCAACCAGATCGTTTTGCGTTATTCCTGCTAATACATTCTCGGATAGTTTTTGCCTCAAGAAATTGGAATCCATGTCCCACTTTATCCATTGGCCTAACCGGTTTTCAATGGTTTTATTGTTTGAGGCTTCATCCTCCGTTCTTGTTCTTGCAAGACTGTGTTGAGCCATCACCATTGCGTAATACATTGCCGTTTCCGTTAGAACCATTTAAAGTGGCAAACAGGATTTCTTATAGGGTATCGGTGAACTTAAGACCTGTCTTGTTTCTTGGCTTTCCAAAAAAATTGCTTTCCAATCAACCACCTGTACTTCATCAGCTCTTTTTGGCTTTCCTCGTGGTTAAACCAATAACTACAGGGTTCAAGGCAGGCTTCTTTAGTAGCTTGCGATATCTGGCTATCGGCCGCTGCGCGGCTTAGAGGTCTTGCCTCTGAGGAGATTAGAGTAACTTTCGTTCACAGCTTACGCAGTGGAAGTTCTCATGGTGTTCTCTCCGATCGCTGAGTCCACTGCAATTTACGTGCGGTTAAGTGAGGCATGATTAACACAAAACCCTCCAACTTTGATATTGTTTGAACATTTTGAGCAGTGTGATTTGTAACTATTCGGAACTGTGGATGGGACATAAATAAGGGAGGCTGTTATTAGACTGCAAACTTATGATTCACTGACGATTGAAGAACTCAAACATGTGGGTTAAATAACAGGCAAATATAGAGTTGCCATAGAAAGAAAAGTATGTACCATCTTTACAAAAGTGATTAACAGGAATGTGGACAAAATTTGAATGGTTGGATGAATAAAACTACTAATTATGTTTGAAGAGCGTAATTTAGATTATTAATTAGAATATTTTTAAAACGATTATTTGTGGAGCCATTGGTTTTGGGACAAAGATGAGGCATGGATGAATCAATTATTATTATTATTATTGATTTTATAGGATTAAGCACCATTTAGATGCTCAAAAGTGCTTCAATACAAAACAATGATAATAAAGATTTCAGTTGCTTCCTATATTAAGCTCATCTGGTATTAGCTTCAATTCAATTTGCAGGGTTGTTTCCATTCAAGCGGAATTGCATGGCTGAAATACTTTTTTTCCGAAAATAGTTTTAGTGATCGAAATTTGAAGGTTGTAATCATACTGGCTTCTTGTAACATGATCATTTGGAGACACAAGAGAGCTAAGATACCCTGGAACTCGTTGAGGTTCATGAATTAGGCAATGACCAAAAAGTAAAATTCTGAACAGCACAAGTTTTTGCACAGATAACCAATGTAAGTGCTTGATGAATCTTGAAGTTGGTGTTCGGGGTGACAGTCGAAATATGAGCCTGCATGCACAATTCATTATCCGTTGCAACTACCCCTGAAATACAGCAGGTAATCTATAATTAAATGAGTTGCAGTAGTCAAGCAGCGAAATAATCATAACTCTTACCAATTCCACTAGGACATCACCGTCAACTGTGTCTCTGATAGAATAGACCATTTGTAGCACATACTTGCAGGCAGAAGTAACTAAGCTGATTTGCTCTGAAAATAAAGGTTTGTCATTTTAAATGAAGCCAAGGAATTTCACATGATTCAAAAATTTGGAAACCATAGGGACATTTGAATCGGCATTGAGAGTATTATTTCGCACTACTTTTATAGACTCTGTTTTACTGGTATTCAATTTCCATTTGGCGCCACGAAACCATTTTTTAAGGCGCTAATAATCAGATTCAACTTCTGCTGAGCCACCGTTTCCTCATAGACAAAAAAATAACAGTATCATCCGTATAGAGATGATAGTTTATTTGCAACTCCTTAAATATGAGCTCCATTGGAGAAAATAAAGAGGCCTGAAACCGATCCTTGTGTTACCCCAGTTTTTATTTCCTGTTCTGAAGAACAAACATCTTTTCTTAATACTCTGGCCACTCAGATAACTTCTTAGAAAACAGAGAAAGAATCTTAGAATCCAAGGCTTACAACAAGAATTGATAGAAGTATATGTTGATCCAGTGTATCAAAGGCTGATATCGAGTCCAATTTAAAAATTGCTGTTTTTATCACTAATTTAGGTAACATGTCGTTGGTGACTTTTAGTAGTGCGGTTTCCGTTCAACAAAATTTTCTATAGGCACTTTAAAACGCACAGAACATGGCATTGCTCTCCAGGTGATCGGTAACTTGTACAAGAGATGATCTTTCTAATTATTTCGATGTGTAACTGAGGTTTGATATTGGCCGATAGTTTGCAAAATCCTCGGGATTATGATTAAAGTTTTTAATGTGACGTTTATTAATTGCTTGTTTAAGAGAGTGGGGGAAAACTCTTTTTTCTAAAGAAACGTTGATTAGGTTCAATACTACAGAAAAAATTTCCTTAGAAAAAGATTTTACAATCTTCTTTAGCATCCTATTCAGTGTTCGCTGATCTACTAGTTGTTGAAGATGTAATTAGCTTCTTCAAATCGCTCGGGTATAACAGAGTAAAGGTCAAAACTGTTTTCTATAATGCATACTTTTGACGAGTACGTTTCCCGTACAAGACATTGTTGATAAACAATGCCCTCTTTTCAAGAAATTTATCGAAATGATTTTTGGTTTCGAAATCCAAATCCACTTTCAAATCAACGCTGCGGGTTTTTCGATATAGTTGCTCGAAATTTTTTTGCTTCTTCTTCAAGAATAACAGTCCAGCATCATAAAACGGGCATTTATGGTCAAAGGTGGTTTTAAACTTAAGCGGCAATCGTTCAAAATAATTTCCTCTGCAGCCAGATAGTCATTCCAGGCTTTATCAACACACGGAAGTTTGCTCTATGCTGAAACTACTTAACAGCGAGATCAGATACAAGTCAGGCCTAAACCATTTCCAGTTCCAGTAAAATATTTGTCGCTTGGGTTTGCTAGGTTTCGAATAACTTATCGAAAAACAGATTAGGGCGTGATCAGATTGAGTCAGAAAAGTGTTCGATATTACCTTGATCGGAATTTCACCGGACGAAATAACATGATCGAGAAGTCCACCGGATTTGTGAGTTTGGCTTTTGACGTGCTGGATTTGACTAAATTTTCCATAAAAAGGAATTCAATAATTGTGTTCATTAATTTTCTCCAGTTCTTTGAAAAGTCATTTCCGCTTTCGCAGTCCTCTAGAATAGCACCTCTGAAGGAGTGTATCGTCTTCTTTGTCTGCTCAAGGTCCAGGTACTTCGTCCGCGATGGTCCTATGACCAATCTCCTTGAGAAGCCTGGAATTCGCTTCGGCTTGCTGGAATTTAATAGTTTATCACAACAATTAGTACCATCCGAGAAAATTGTTTTCTGTCATGGCTACGGTTCGAAAAACGTTACACTCAGCTTGTACAGCTTTCAAGTTTTCTGACTGCGAGAGTAAAGTTCATTAATACGAGATGTACATTACTGTTTTCCAGATAACATTTTCTGAGGAAATTTTGTATACAAATTACTTCCATAATAGATTTTAAGCTGTTTTGAATGCGTTAGTTGCTTGCATTTTTCGTTAATTTATTTGTTTGATTGCTTATTTCTTTGTTACCTTCTACTTGCTGTGATCAGTAGTAATGCCAACAACATCTAGATTTTAGTTTATTAGATAAGAGAATTTCTCATGTTGGTGGAAGCATGTTTATCCGTGGTGTACGCGAACCTATTTTTGCGTAAAACGATTTCTATTAAGTCTACCTGTCAATGTGTTGCGTGAGAGATAGACTGACGGCTTCTGACTTTTCTGTTTCGGCCCCCAGCTTGGTGGGTATATCGCTTATACGCCCCCACGCTCATACGTTACATAGTAACGTGATATAATACATGACACAATTTGGATCTTTTCATTTCGTCCCCCCCCATCTTAGTGGGTGCATATTATTTGCACCCCCAGACGCACGTGCAATATTTTGACATAATGAATATCTATGTAATGGCACGTGCTCTGCAACGGGGGGGGGGGGCACAAACGGAAAAGATCCCTAAAATTTTTACTATACATAATTTGTGCTATAACCCATAATTTGTTAGGGGGCCCAAAAAGCACTAGGGGCCGAAACAAATATCCTTAATTTTAATTATCTCTTACATGCGACATTTGTTTTACATAATAGAAATAGTGGAATTAGAATGTAGAAAGTGTCAACATTACGAGTTTAGACAGATTTAGTTTTTTTGCAAAGTGTGGCTTTGTCTACTTGATAAAATCACAGCAGGAGTACGAAATGTGTTTATTGCATCGGTTTTTACGTTAAAGATAAATTGCATAATAACCAAAGAGAATGCTCTGTTATTTACATTAGAATTTATCTTGAGTGACATACTTAAGCGACCTGGTTGTGCCGATCACAAATAGTTTATCTCCTTGTAAAAATTTTTAGCGCGCTACTAGTTTTGTATCATTTACGAGTAGTAGCACTATAGCAATTTTCGTATTGAAAGTATGAACAGTAAAGTGAATCGCCATTCGGATGACTTTGCAGATTCCGAAATGCGCGGTAAATTGGTTGCTGTCATTGGTGACGAGAACACATGCACAGGGTTTCTCCTGGCAGGCGTCGGGGAGACAAACAAAGGAAAAAGCAACTTCTTTGTAGTTGATTCAGAGACACCCAAAAGCGCAATTGAGGAATGCTTCACTAAATTCATGGATGATGACAATGTTGCGGTGGTCGTCATTAACCAGGTTAGCGTTTCTCAACTGATCATGCTTTCAATTACAAACTCTCAACCAAAATTGGTAAAATCTACTTTGTCATGCTGGTCTTACTGTAATGCAGTTTGTTCGACCGACAGATTTGAGTTTTTGTCGAGAGACGCAACGAATGATAAAGTCCGAGGGCAAAAATTGTGCAGTTCTATTGGAGACTGTGCGACATAGTTATTCTTTTTAATTGCTCTTCGCTTGACTTTTTTTTGTCTGGCACTTTTACAATTTTAGCTGTTTCAGTTGTTACTGAAAAAAAATTGATTGTTTCGGGATGGGTAACTGGTTTGCCAATAAAGAAATTAAATGAAGTTCTCTCTTCGTTTCCCGATATTTCAATTTTAAGTATGCCTTCTGTAAGCATTCTGAAGCATTGCTCATCGATCGTAGTACCAGAAACAGGCGACCATGGCGCAGTCGGCAGCGCGTAAGTCTCATAATCTTAAGGTCGTGAGTTCGAGCCTCACTGGTCGCAGATTTTTTTCGTGAAAAATATCAATTTCGGGATAAAATTGAAAGCCATTCTGTGTTCAAAAACAAAATCATCAGCTAGAGCTCCGGTATATTCAACAAGATCTATAAGGTTATATACTCCTTGAGGTTATTTTGTTTGTCTCTCAAACTAAGTTTGTAGCAATTATATTAGTCATGTTCTCTTTTTATGCGATTTTTCGCTTGACCGATTTTTAGTCTGACCCATTTGACTTTTCGTCCTCAAAAACGGGATAAACAGGTAGCGTCTGGAGTGCATTTAGTAGCTGAGCAGCTCCTTTAGAGC